>NC_140971.1:2693715-2783715 GCF_056783735.1 Eptatretus burgeri
GTCATCTAAAGTGGTTGCCATGGCAACCAGGATGCTGTTTTCCATCCGTTCCTGTCCGCACTCTAAGTCCCAAAGTTTTCGATTTTCACATTTGGTCCATAGGTACAGACTTTGGAGACGGTGTCATGACATACGTTCGTCATCCAAAGTGGTTGCCATGGCAACCAGGATGCTGTTTTCCATCCGTTCCTGTCCGCACTCTAAGTCCCAAAGTTTTCGATTTTCACATTTCATATTTGGTACAGAGGTACAGACTGTGGAGAAGGTATGTCGCGACATACGTTCGTCATCTAAAGTGGTTGCCATGGCAACCAGGTTGCTGTTTTCCATCCGTTTCGGTCTGCACTCTTACTCCCAAAGTTTTCAACTTTCACGTTTCATATTTGGTACATATGTAGACTGTGGAGAAGGTTTGTCGTGACATACATTCGTCATCTAAAGTGGTTGCCATGGCAACCAGGATGCTGTTTTCTGTCCGCACTAACTCCCAAAGTTTTCAACTTTCACGTTTCATATTTGGTACATCGGTCCAGACTGTGGAGAAGGTATGTCGTGACATACATTCGTCATCTAAAGTGGTTGCCATGGCAGCCAGGATGCTGGTTTCTGTCCGCACTCTAACTCCCAAAGTTTTCAACTTTCACGTTTCATATCTGGTACATAGGTACAGACTGTGGAGGGTGTGTCGCGACATACGTTCGTCATCTAAAGTGGTTGCCATGGCAACCAGGATGCTGTTTTCCATGTAGTACAATTCTGTATCTGCCTTCTTGTTCGGGCATATATTGTGCTCACTTGCGCTCTTGTTACTGATTGCAATATACAAATACATATATTGCTTTAAAATTATTTGGATCAGACTTCACTGCAATTCTTTATTAAAAAAATATTAATTCGACGAGTCTTTTAAAAACGATAAATGTATAAACAGGCGAGCATTGGGTGGCTTTGACACCAACTCTGGTTTATATTCTCTTTGCACCGATTCTACGATATACAATTCAAATATTATAAATAAGCATTATTTCAGTCCATCATTCCAGGGTTATGGAATGTATATTAATTATTTTTATCTCCAATTTACAGATGGTGAAGTGAGGCCCAATGGACATGTTTATCAAGCCGAGAAATCCGGTTGCTGACCACACTAGTAATTCTGAATCGGATGACGGCGATGTAAATGAAGCTGAAGTATTGCCGGCAAAAATAATTCGTACTCGTTTTACTCGGAAATATGACTCGTCATACATTCAATTCGGTTTGGTAGCCGCGAATGATGGGGGAGTACCAAAACCGCAGTGTGTTATTTGTGGAGATGTGATGGCTAACGACGCAATTAAGCCGTCAAACCTCAAGAGGCATTTAAATATAAAACATAAAGAAATGAGTTCAAAGTCGAAAGAGTTCTTTGAAAGAAAGCATGTTGATTTAAAAGGCCGTCAGAAACAGATCTTTGAAGTGTCACACATAAATACTTGTGCTTTGCGGGCTTCTTCTAAAGTTGCACTTCAAGTTGCGAAGGCTAAAAAAGCCACACACAATCAGTGAGACGCCAGTGAAAGGCTATATTAAAGATGTCTGCATGGAAATGCTGGGTGAGGTGGGTGCAAGGAAAGTGGCTCAGGTGTCACTTTCAAATGACACGATAGCTCGACGAATTCACGATCTGGCTCAGGATATGGAAGATCAACTCATAGGACAGATTACGTTAACAAAGTACTTTTCTTTGCAGCTTGATGAATTACAGACGTTGCTAATATGGCAATTCTGATGGTGTATGTGCATTTTGAACATGAGGGTGATTTGAAGGAAGAGTTTTTTTTTCTCTGCTTCACTACCAACAAAAACAACTAGTTCTGAAGTGTTCAAGGCTGAGCGACTACATCGTTAACAAATGTGGGTTGGATATGAAGTTCTGCGTAGGCGTATGTTCTGATGGCGCTGCTGCAATGATAGGATGGCATTCAGGAGTGGTTACCCAGATCAAGGCGCCTCAGAATACAAGTCAACGCACTGCTTCCTTCACCGCGAAAGTATTGCAACAAAAAAGTCAACAGAACTAAACAGTGTGCTCAGCGAGGTTGTAAAAATTTTGAATCATGTAAAGGCAAATGCTCGAAATTCAAGACTATTTGCTGCATTATGTGATGATATGGGAGCTTATCAGAAACAGCTCCGATTGCATGCCGATGTACGTTGGTTATCAAGAGGAAAAATCCTGTCAAGAGTATTTGAACTACGAAATGAACTGGCCGAGTTTCTTCAGGACAAAAAACCAAACTGGTCACAATTGTTCTGAGATGTGAATTGGCTAGCCAAGCTGGCTTATTTGGCTGATGTCTCTGTCGTCTTTTATGATCTCAACACCCCCATGCAGGGAAGGATGGCTTCGTGTTTTACAATGGCAGAAAAGATAGACGGACAAAAACGAAAGCTCGAAGCATGGAAGAGTCGAGTGTCAAGAGATTGTTATGACATGTTTCACCAATTAGTGGCAGTCATCGCTGATGCAGAAGACCTTAATGTTACATCTCTACGAAATGTCATCAGAGAACACTTGACGATTTTGGCAGAACGTTTTCAGCATTACTTTCCAGAAGAAGATCCACGGAAAGGGAATGAATGGATCCAAAATCCGTTTATGCCATTGAGAGATGACTTAGGTGTCACGATGGAGGATAAATTGTTGGAGCTGTCTGCTGACGAAGGATTGAAGAGGAGTTTCGAAACGACAACAGCACTTGCTTCTTTTTGGATAAAAGTGAAAGCAGAATATCCTGAGCTTACTGAAATTGCTCTGAAAACTCTTCTCCCATTTCCTTCAACCGACCTCTGCGAGACTGCCTTCTCAACCATCATTAAGACGAAGTACAGGAATAGTGTGGATATTCATTCTCCATTGCGCGTGGCACTGTCCTCAATTGAACCACGATTGGATAAGCTGACAAAGAAGCAGGCTCACCTTTCACATGAGTAAAAGTTAAGGATTTAACATGCCTATATCATCAATTTCATATTTTAACATGACGACATTTTCAAAGTTGTCTTCAATGTAATGCTACCTATGTCCTTTCAATCTTTAACCTCCGCCATCGAAGATGGACGGAGGTTACTGTTTTCACCCGTCTGTTTGTTTGTTTGTGAACAGTATTACGGAAAAACTCCTCGACGGATTTCGACAAAACTTTGTGGGGGGATTAGGTATGGTCCAAGGATCATGCCATTAGATTTTGGACTTGGTCCAAAGTCCAATATGGCCGCTATGGTGGCCATTTTGAAAAAATATTTGAATTTTTGTTTTTGCATTTCTACATGTTTTAAGTGATTTCCAACCAAATAAAAAATTAGAAAATTTTGCAACATTTTTTCAAAAAAATTGTTTTCTTTGAAAAATATTTGAATTTTTTTGCATTTCTACATGTTTTAAGTGAATTCCAACCCCCCCAAAAAAATTTGTTCGAGAAAAAAAAAATTTTTGCAACTTTTTTTTTCAAAAAAATTTCGATTTTATTTTTTTTCGCATTTCTACATGCGCGTCGATCTAGTTTCGTTTATTCAATCGTGGTTCAGTAGAGTCTGATCCGTTTTGACCTACAATGAATAGGATATCAGGTTCACTTAAGTGATCCAGCAGTATTGGCGGCGGAGGTTTTGCACTCTTCCGAATGCTCCCCCTCGTTCTTTTAATATCTTTATTCACTGGAGTTTAAGATAACCAAAATATATAATTTTTTCAACCGCCCTTATTCATTATAATTTTTCATTTTATTTCTTATATACTGGTATACATAGGTTTATAATAACTGTTTGAAGGCTTTGCTAGTTTGATTTTTTTTTTTTATATATATATTTTTAAAATATTGTAATACTGTATCACTCGTTTACAAAATATATATAAAAGTGTCAACTTTTATGATCTCCATTATATTTTAATATTTTTCCGGTATAAATATTATTTCGGATGTTCAAACAATATTTTCTCAGATCATAAACAAATAATAATATGGCACCGCTCCCTGGCACATTGGAAAAAAAAAAAACAACCTACCGGTCCGCCACATGAGATAGTTTGAGAAGCACTGGTGTTGAGGATGAACAACATGGTAGATCACACAAGATGGGTCCTTTGAGCAGAAAGAAGACACTGATCAAGCAACATGTGTTAAACACCATATTCAATGAACAATCAACACCAGCATATGGAAAATACTCCATTCTCACTACATTTTGCTCCCTACCCACTGACTCTCCCACCCTTCTCCAACCCCCCCCCCCGACTTAAGGTGGAACAATTACAGTAAATACTCTTCCAAAGTGGATTTGTTGATACGCATGGGAATGCGACGCTTATTTCCCCCAACATGCGTAAACCTTGATTATACACAGGTTTGAGTGTGGCGCTCTGACCATGTCATGTGTACAGGAGATGCCTCCCACGATCTCATAACACCCATGCTGTTTTCAGTCTTCACAATGTGTACCCAGGATATTTATCTATCGACATCCTGAATACTTAATACCGCATGGCAACGAAACGTTAAGCCTTTCCAAGTGGTGGTGGAGTGAACAAATCCCATAAGGTTATGATGTTAGTCGAGGAAATTGTCATTTTAGACAAGTTCCGTGGTTTGACGAGTCCACCATACGCACCTTTTGTTCAAGCCTGACATCTTAGAGGTTACACCCCTGAACAGGTGTTCAACACCGATGAAGATGAGCAACAGGACATACACATCGAAGGCAGCACACGGGTTCAAGCCTCTCAAGGATCAACTTATACTTATTGTGGAAATGCATCCCGTGACGATGAACATCCATCCTACATACTTGTATGTCCTGTGAGGTTTTAAAAACAACAAAAATGTAGAAAATATCTGTCTCCTTGTGTTCTGCTGCATTCCCCTATCCCCATAACATCACAGTTTTGCCAACCGGTTCTCCAACAACCTCACCTGACATTGGACGAGGGTTTATGATATCGGTTATCAGATTGAATCGTTTTTACTTTGATGAATGTCGTCTAAAGGGTTTCCAAGAAACGTGTACTGTAAGGAAACACCGACCATGCTTATATACTGTGTAAATGTCGTTTCAGATTTCCTCTCGAGCTGCTATGAAGAATAATCCAAAAGAAGATTGAATCAAATTCCTTTCATATTAACTTTTCCATTCCCTCTCGTTCACTGCTGTTCTTGTGTAAAACATTTTTGTAATAAAGATTTTCTGATACTTTCACATGAGGAGGGAGATACTCACAGAATAAAAACTGAAATGAGTCCTGTGCAGTCATGAGATGCTGGACAAATGAGATTCAAAACTGCATCCCAGCACCTTCAGCAGTGTTCAGAGGGGAACAGGAAATGGACAATCCCACAATTTCACCCAAAAGAGCAATTGGGTGTAGTCACTATCAGTCGTAAGGCAGTCTGCTTCGCAAGAAGGGTGAGTGGGGCACGGAGCTGGGGGTGGGTAGGGCACAAGGATGGGCTGGGGTGGGCACAAGGGTGGGTATCGTGGGATGGCTGAGGGGAGGTAGTGATTGGTGGACAGTCAGCCAAAGAGAATGAAAGGTGGAAGCAGACGACAGCACAAGGAGAGGACACTGAAGGGAAAGAAAGGGGGTGAAGAACCAAAGGGAGGGGAGGGGTGCGTGGAACACCAACAAAGGGAGGGAAAGGAAGGGGGGGGTTGTGGAACACCACCAAAGGGATGGGAAAGGAGGGGAGTGTAGAACACCACCAAAGGGAGGGAGAGGGGTGAGGAACACCACCAAAGGGATGGGAAAGGAGGGGAGTGTAGAACACCACCAAAAGGAGGGGAGTGTAGAACACCACCAAAGGGATGGGAAAGGAGGGGAGTGTGGAACACCACCAAAGGGATGGGAAAGGAGGGGAGTGTGGAACACCAAAGGGAGGGAGTGGTGTGTGGAACACCACCAAAGGGAGGGACGTGTGGAACCTCACCATGAGGGGAAGGGGGCGTGGAACCTCACCAGGAGCGGAAGGGGGCGTGGAACCTCACCAGGAGCGGAAGGGGGCGTGGAACCTCACCAGGAGCGGAAGGGGGTGTGGAACCTCACCAAGAGGGGAAGGGGGCGTGGAACCTCACCAGGAGGGGAAGGGGTGTGGAACCTCACCAGGAGGGGAAGGGTGCGTGGAACCTCAAAGGGAGAGGAGGGGAAGGGAAGGTGGAAGCCCACCAAAGGAAGGGAAACAGAAGGAGAAACACACAATTCTATTTATCAATTGCAATCTCAGCACTATTCCTAAAATCGATGGTGTGTGTGTGTGTGTGTGTGTGTGTGTGTGTGTGTGTGTGTGTGTGTGTGTGTGTGTGTGTGTGTGTGTGTGTGTGTGTGTTTGTGTGTGTGTGTGTGTGTGTGTGTGTGTGTGTGTGTGTGTGTGTGTGTGTGTGTGTGTGTGTGTGTAGCCATTTTCCTCAAACCTTCAGAGGTTCATCAATTAGTGCCAGGGAGTGTTTTTGGCAAAACAAAATGTTTTAAATGGATTTATTTATTTATTAAACAGCTCTATTGTGCCGAAGCCTTTGTAGCTTTGTGAAAGGTAGTATTAAATGTTCCCTGACCCCATGCATGAGTGGGTGTGGGGAAGTGTTTTAGGCCCCCACAAAAAAAAAAATCGATTTCTTCAAAATGCAAATCGGATAACAGCAGCACCCGGGAAAGCTGGGTACCCCTGCTGGTGTAATATAATTGAAAGATTGCTGTAAATGATATGATGTTAGTTTCACAACATTCAACTTTATTACCTCGACCACCGACGGTGGACAGAGGTTATGTTTTCACCTATCTGTCTGTGAGCACAATGTCTCAAAAGTTGTGGACAGATTTGGATGAAACTTGGTGGACACGTTGGGTGTGTGACCATGACAGATTGATTCAATTTTGGTGAAGATCCGAATCCAACAATTTTTCAAGCGATTCTTCACCATTGAGAGAGAGGGCCAAGAACAATAAACATGTACAGCACGAAATCTCAAAAAGTTATGGACGAGTTACGACAAAACTTGGTGGATGAGTTGGGTAGGTGACAAGAACAAGCTGATTCGATTTTGGTTGAGGTCTGGAGACAGATCCTGCCTTTCGGTGGGATACAAACTGTAAACTGTTCAGTGTGGTGAAGGTATTCTCTCCACCAAATGTTGTTCTAGTTGAAATTGTAACCTCAAAACAACGTTCCCTCAGTTAGAGCAAGAACATTAACCTGTCGCCTTGACTGGTTTCCCGACGGCATGGATCAGCTGGGCACCGTTCTTCCATGAGGTTTCAATCCTTTCAGCCTGGGACCTCTCCAAACGGCGGATCCACAACCCTGGTCACGTATCCACATCAGTAGATCCACAACCTCAGTTGCGTCCAGGCAGTCAATATACAAGAATCAAATAAATATATAATAAACACGTAAATATCGAAGAAACAGTGCGGTGGATTTTTCACCAAAACATAATGACAAATCAGCGGGAGAAGCCTCAACAAAACAAATGTCAATTATCACACACATCACGTTTCTTCACACACAACTGTTCCTAACAATTCCATCACACACAAAAAAAATTCGAAATGAATAAATAAAATAAAACACGCACACATACATACACATACAAACAAACGCATGCATACATACATACACATATAAACACACACATACATACAAACACATACACACACAAACATACACACACACAAACGCATACATACATACATAAACACATACATACACACACACACACATACATACCTACACACAAATGTACACACACATACATACACACAAACGCATACATACATACACACACACACATACACACACACACAAACGCATACATACATACATAAACACATACATACACACATACATACATACAAACAAACACATACAAACATATACATACATATACACACACAAACAAACACATACATACACACACACACAAACACATACATACACACAAACACATACAAACACACAAACATACACACACACACACACAAACGCATACATACATAAACACACACACACACACACACACACACACACACACACACACACACACACACACACACACACACACACACACACAAACGCATACATACATACACACAAACGCATACATACATAAACACATACATACACATATAAACAAACACATACATACACACACAAACACATACAAACATATACATACATATACACACACAAACAAACACACATACATACACACATACATACACACACAAACACATACATACACATACAAACAAACGCATGCATACATACATACACATAAACATACAAACACATACATACACACACACAAACATACACACACAAACGCATACATACATACATAAACACATACATACACATATAAACAAACACACACAAACAAACACATACATACATACACACACACATACAAACATATACATACATATACACACACACAAACAAACACACACATACCTACATACACATACAAATACATACATACACACATGCAAACAAACACATACATGCATACAAAACACATACACACATGCAAACAAACACATACATACACTTACAAACACATACATACATACACATACACACACACATATATAAACCAACACACACACATCCAAACAAACATACATACGTACACACACACACACACACACACACACACACAAACACACTCGGATCACACAGAGACTCATTTGAGTCTCTCTCAGCAACCGCTCATTGGACACAAAATCCGACCAGCAATAGCCAAGGATTCTCCGAAGAGACCTGGTAACAAAGGAATTAAGTCTCCGTCTCAGATCCTTGGTCAGAGTCCAAGTCTCGCATCCATAGAGCAAGACTGGAAGCACAAAGGACCTGAAGGCTCGGACTTTCGTCCTCCCGCACAGGTCCCGCAGCGCCACACCCCATGATCCAGTGAATCCATGACTCCCCAGGCCTGACCCAGACGTCGATTGACCTCTGACTCACAGAATATCACAGAATATTCACTCACATGAATATCACTGCCAAGGTAGTGAATCTCTCCACGACCTCAACATCCTCACCACAAACAGGTACAGACAGGACAGCAGCATCCAAGATCTCATTGAAATCCTGGATCTTAGTTTTGACCTAAGAAACCCGTAATCCCAGCGGCTCCGACTCCCAGCGGCAGATCATCTGTCGACAAAATGCACAAAGGACACAAACACATACAAAATACACACACACACACAAACGCATACATACATACACATACATACACACATATAAACCAACAAACATACACACATGCAAACATACACATACATACAAACAAACATATAAACAAACATACATATACACATATATATACACACATACAAACACACACGTACATACATACAAACACACATATAAACAAACACATAGATACATACACATACAAACATACACATATAAACAAACACACAAACACATACATACACGTATAAGCAAACACAGATACATACACAAACATCCACACACATACAAACATACACATACAAACAAACACATACACACACACAAACAAACACACACAAGAACCCCCCCCCACCCACGGAATTGTGGGGGGGGGATGAATCATCATGGAATGAGCAGTTTAAACCTAATTTAAACAATTTTTGCTCCAGTTTTTCACCTAACACTAACACAAGTTGTGTAAGTACAAAGTGAACTATTCGAGGAGCGGTTACAATCCAGTATTGATGGAATGGTTCCAATCACAATTTGGCATTTCACCAAGATGATACATCTCACCTTATGTGAAGGGTCCTGTGTTCCAGATTAAATGCCACGTCTTTACACATTTATTAACAAATTATTAATGATATAAACTTGATGGTGGTACCACTCGGAATATTTAAAACTTTGTGTTTCATTTCATATAGTCTCCAAACAGGAAGTGATAGGGCCCTTCTCTTTTTATGGTTACTACGGTGTGAATGGTGACTTGCAAACTCTGCAGACCTCCTCCTGTGGAATTGAGACTTCACCATTTACTGATGAGAAGTGAAACGTTTAAAGAGGATGGGATGTGCCCACACACCACAGGAAATGGCTTAGATTACCTTCATTGCTGACACAGCGTCATGGTTGTCTCAAACCGTTTACCTGCAAATTTGACAAAGCCCCCCAGACCATCGACAAGCCTGGACCTCGATGCATGAGACTGCTTCTTGTGGGGGCTTGAGCGAGTCTCTAAGCTGGCCCCCAGGCCTGTCAACAACCTGATCTGGGATTGCGCACAACGTATTATCCAAGAGAATGGGTGAAGTTGTCGACAAAATGCACAAAGAATAAATGCTATGCTTAATCTAATTGTTGATCACGCTGAACAAAATGTTGCTCAAGATAAAACTCTGACTTTCCTCGATCGTGGCACCATATTTAGTTATGTTTGTGTACTATTTTTAACAAGTGTGTAACATTGTGGCAGATCATCTGGAACACCCCGTTCAAACAACTTTAAATTTGTTCCATTAAAGATGATTTGAATCAGGTCAGGTCAGGTCAGGTATGGGAGCATGCGCCAGAGCAGCGCATCACTGCGACCACTTTCCACCGGTACTCCAGGGGCCTCCGTCTGGCCATCCCCCAGGCAGATGCCTGGCCCATCCCCATCTCCTTGAGATGCCGATCAACCTGCTGCAACCACGTTGAACGTGGTCGGCCCATTGGCCTCCTCCACTCACGAGGGTCCCTCGCTGAGAGAATCTGGTGAGCAGGATCAACATCAGGAAAACGAGCCACATGTCCGTACTACCACAGCTGACGCTCACGGACTATGCAGGAAACAAATCGCATCCGAGTCTCTCTCAGTAACCGCTCGTTGGACACAAAATCCGACCAGCGATAGCCAAGGATTCTCCGAAGAGACCTGGTACCAAAGGAATAAAGTCTCCATCTCAGATCCTTGGTCAGAGTCTAAGTCTCACATCCGTAGAGCAAGACTGGAAGCACCAACGACCTGAAGGCTCGGACTTTCGTCCTGCACAGGTACCGGCAGCACCACATCACATGATCCACTGAATCCATGACTCCCCAGGCCCGACCCTGGCGTCTGTTGACCTCTGGCTCTCAGCCAGTAGAGACATGAATATCACTGCCAAGGTAAGTGAATCTCTCCACGACATCAACATCCTCACCACAAACAGACACAGACAGGACAGCAGCATCCAAGATGTCATTGAAAGCCTGGATCTTAGTTTTGACCCAGGAAACCCGTAATCCCAGCGGCTCCGACTCCTCATTCAGCACCTCGAGGGCCTCCGAAAGGAAATCTACAGTCTCCACAAAGATGACTGCATCATCTGCGAAATCAAGGTCAGAGATCTTGACATTCCCAAATGGTGCACCGCAGCTTGATCTCTCCGACATCCTCCCCAGAATCCAGTCCATACAAGTGCTGAAAAGTGTGGGGGCCGGTACACACCCCTGACGAACTCCAGTAACAACTGAAAAGAAGTCAGAGATGGTATCACCACATCTCACAGCACTCTCAGTACCAGAGTTGAGTTCAGACATCAGATCGATCAGTTTGAATGATTTGAATGTTCACCACAGATTAATAAATAAAGATGATCCAATGCATTAAAAAAGAAAAAGAAAAAAAACCTTTTCTGGTGGCACAGAACATCTTTCAATGCTGGGAGGTTGACCGAGGTATTTGAAAATCAGGTTCGCAGAGTTAAGCTATGGATATTGGAAGCACAAGGTAAACGTGAGACTACGCACAGTTTGTGGCCATGTCGTGCAAATGCAAGAGTTGACGAGTCCCTTAAACCCACTATTTAACTCAAAAGCTTCCCAAAATGGAAAGCCTGTCCACGTCCACTTTGTACTTGAACCAAACTTGACAAAAACAGCTAAAACCAGAACGGCACTCGAAAAGCGCATACCTCCACAAGGCTGCACAGTTTACGTTTTGTATCCCACTGAAAGACTGAATCTGTATCCGGACCTTCACCAAAATCGAATCGACTTGTTCTTGTCACCTTAAAACGCATTCACCAGGTTTGTTTATTTATTTATTTTAATCAAAACTCATCCACAACTCTGAGCTATCATGCTACATATGTAGTTCTTGGCACCATCTCTTAATGGTGAAGAATCACTTTAAAATTCTCAGATCCAGATCTTCACCAACATCGAATCAATTTGTCCTTGTCGCACACCCAACCTGTCCACCAAGTTTCGTCCAAATCCGTCCAGAACGTTTTGACATAACCTGTTCAGACAGACATAGAGGTGAAAACAGGCTCCATCCACCTTCGGTGGCGGAGGTAAAAAAATAAAAAAAAGTTAAATTGTAAATTAGTGTTCTGCATATCTTCGTAATAAAGGTTTGTTGAGGCTCAGATGGTTACAAAAAAAAAAAAAAGGTTATGGACCGAGGACGCGCACGCACGCACGCACGCACACACACACACGTGATTGCAGAACCCCGTCTCCCACTGCGCGGGTGAATGGGCCAACAATTTAAAATCAAACCGGGTTGAACACGCAAACAATCGAGGTGTAGTACACACATGTGTGCACAACCTGCCGCAGAGGTTTCGTGGGCAAGCTCAATCACACGAGACCAGACCGCGGATGCCTTCGTGAACGCTATGCCCGACAAGCTCGTGCTACCCAAGAAAAACATCTGCACGAAAATCAGGGCTGTCCCATCAAAGTTAACGCACCTGAAGTGAAAAAAAATTGTAGGAATGCTAAAAAGAACAAAACAATGTGGGGTGATGGGGGGGATTTAAAGGTAGAGGAATAGGTAGGGTGTTGTATTGTGAAGATGTAGAGGTAGGAGATTGTATATACCAGGACATGGTGGAGAAAGTTTGTACATAGAGAGAGGGTGGGGTGGGTCGACGAAAGAATTGACAGGGAGGATTGAAGCAAAAGAGGTGCAAGAAAAAAAAACAGCAACATTGCAAAATAATTTCTCAGGTTGGTGATGGTAAGGAGACCATGATGGAAAGGGCAAGGAGGTATGGCAGGTCTTCGAACGAGTACGCAATGGAAGGACCACCAAAGACAGCACACTGCACAAGGTAGATACAAGTGAAGTAGTTGAAGAAAAGGCAAAGTGAGTATTTTGTTCCAAGTTAAGCAAGTGACGAGTGAAGGGGGGGTGTGCAAGGTAAGGCAAAGTGATAAAACAGGAGAGATGAGGAGGTGAGACAGAATTTGAGGTGAATTGGAATAGGAGGCTAAGGCAGGAAAATAGATGGGGAGAAAGGGGTGTGTGGGGGGGGGGGGTGTGAAGGGCTTTAATCAAAAAAAAAAAATACAACAAAAGCAACTAAAATAAAGTAATAAAAAACAGAACAACAGTTTAAAGGCTGTTTATTGAGCTAATTTGCATACAGCCAACATAACCATACAGGAAAAGTAACTAACGTACAGTCAACATAACTAACGCGAAAGAACAAAATTAACTTGGAGCTTTGGAGAAGGTGAAATTAGTAAGTTAGGGTTAAAGAAAGAAAGAAAGAAAAAAACAAGAATGCATTGAAAGGAAGGAGACGATGGCGGCGGCGAGGGGGTTATGTTGGTTGTGTGGATCATCGAAATGAATGGGCAGTGAAGTAAATGGTTTGGGATATTTGGATGAATCGATTCCCCCGACACGCTGAGAGTGGATGACAGGAGGAGTTTCACTGTTCATCCGATTTGGAATGGAACTTGCATCACGTGACAAATTACCTGACAGATGACAAGAATCAATTCTGACGTCTGCGTCGGGTACTCGGATCTTTTTTGTCATCGTTAAAAAAAAAAAAAAAAAAATTCATGATTGTATCCGGTTTTTTGACCCCAAATCCGGAAGACGAACGAAAGCAGGTCTTTCCAACCATTCCTGATGAAATGACGAATGCTTTGGAAGCATCAATTCAATGGACAGAAGATTAGATTTTCTCTCGAGTTCCACGATGTAAAGGATTGGAGGGAGTCTGAACGATGGTATTAATGTGGGAGTTAAGAAAGTAGATATAAAGGATGAGAGAAAATTCCATGAGAAACAAGATGTCCAAAGAATAGTTATTTGGCAGGAAAGGAGGAGATCACATCAGATGTGAAGGTGGTGGAAAAAAAAAGGAAAAAAAGCTCCAGCAAAATAACTAGTATACAGTCAACGTAACTAACGATACAGATAACATAACTAACGTCAACATCAAAGTAACTAAGAAAATCAACAAAGCAAATGTTTGTGAACATTTCAAGGGATTGGGGGTGAGGGGTGGAGGAGGAAGGAAGGGGTGGAGGCAGAAGCAGAGAGATAAAGACCAAGTTCTGCTGAGTGGCACCAGCGGCGAGTGCACCAGCAGTGACAGAAGACGAAGACGGGATGATAAGAAAACAAATAGCGAATCATTGAGGGTTTTGGGAGGTGTGAAGAGAAAAGTTGCTCCACGGCATGGAGGGAAACAAACGAAGTGCGGAGAGTGGGAAAAACATGAATGCTGGCAAGAAATGTGATTAGAAAAGAGGGGATTATGGGAAAAAAATTTTGCCAAGAAGGGAGTGCAAGCTCAGAGGAAAGTAAAGGGATTGAGATTTGAAAGTGAGTGCTAAAGAAAGGATTTGATGGAAAGCTTTTTTAAAATGTTAAAAAGTAATCCCATCTGATGCTTTGCCATTCTGGACGTTTAAAAGGCTTTAAAGCAATCCTTTAACTATTTGGACATTTGGCAAATGACATCCCTCCAATAAAATAGACTGTCGTTCTTCCTTTTACTTACAAAGGAAATATTTCTCTATCTTAAGTCCCCTGCGGCCCTCGACCCACCTACCACCACCACCTCTGGTTAGTTACACTTCATTTCCATCGTCTCGCTAGTCTCATCCCCAGCTCCCACCTAAAAAACAAAAATAAAAGCTTCCCTGCCACGCCCTCATCTCCCATTCGCCTCCTCTAATCACATGAATTTGCCATCATCAATTTCCGTGGCTACATCACACCTCTACTTGTGTCCTTTGCTGGTTTTAAAGCTAACCTGCAAGACACGCTCCCCTAAACGGTAGCCATTCAAAGCAGCGACTGCTTGCCCGGCCTCCTCGTGATGCGGCATCGTCACAAATCCAAAACCCTTGCACTTGGATGTAGCGAAGTCACGGATCACCTTCACATTTGTGACTGCACCAAAAGGACCAAAAAGCTGCCAAAGAACTCTCTCATCTGCTTCCTGACCGAGATTGTACACAAAGATGGACCATCCACCATGTTGGTTGTATCCCGGGTTTCCGAAAGCTCCGGTCGCGGCCCCCCCACCGTAGCACCCGGCAGCCCCCCCCAAACCCGGTGAAGCTCCGATCACACTCGCAGTAGCAGCTGCTCCCACTGCGTTCCCTCCAGGAGGTCCGTACGCTCCTGCGACAGGACCAAGGATACCAGGAGGTGCAGGGCCGCCTGCTAGGCCCTCAATTGCCATTGGGGAAAATCTGGACGAACAAAAATGAGAAAATAAAAACGTTAAATGAAGCAAGGTAAAGAACAGAAAAAAAAATTTGTATACAGTAGTCAGACTCATGGAAGAGTGAGAACACACAACAGATCAGGATGCAGCATAACAAAAGCAACAACAGGAGGAGGTGGATATGCAAACAGCGGGCGGAGGGAGGAAAAAAAAAAACGGAGATGGACAAACAAGGGATGCAGGTGATTATGAGAGGTCGGGGGAACGCTAGGGCCTGGACAATATGGATACAGAAACAAAACTTTGGGTGGGGGTGATATAACGGGTGTAGAAATATGGTTTTGGATGGGAGACGATTTGAGATGGTGGCGAATAGCTGTCTTGAAGACCTGTTGGGAATAATGAGATTGAAGAGGATGTGGAAGTTAGTTTCACAGGTGGGGAAAAAAAGAGGAACGAATGCGTGGAAACACGTAGGTTTCCCTGTCCAGTGTCCATCCACCGTGTATCCAAGTTGCTGGGAAAGATGTGGGGAAAGAGGGGGGAGGAGGTGGTGAGGAGGATGGGTTAAATTGAACTACAACAGTCTCTGCACTTTCCATAGGTTTAACCTTTTAAATCAGATCAACATTTTAAAAAACCAAAATAGGATCTGATAAACCTGCAGCTTATCTGAGCCTTGGCCTAATGTTGTAACCCAAATTTGGGAGCATTCTGACTGGTGGGTCGGAAGAAGATTTTTGAAGGAATTAATGCGATTTTCCAAAAAGTTGACCAAGTTGGCCCTTTTGACACATTTCTGGACACGTGATCCCTTGACTTCCCCAATATAACTTGCATCCCCACCCTCGCCTAATGTTGCAACCAAACTTCGGTCGCATTCCGAGTGGTGGGTCGAAACAAGAAGATTTTGGAAGGGATTTGTACAACCGCCATTTTGACACACTTCCGGTCACGTGATCGGCATGGCGTCTGCAATTTAAATTACATTAATTTCAAAACATCCTAAGTCAACTTTATTTAAATTATAAACCTCAAAATAGTTCTCTCACCTATAGTAAAAACCTTAACCTGAAAGCAATTGAATGTTTTCCCGACTGTACGGATCATCAGCTGGACACCATTCTTCCTCAAGGTTTTGATCCTTTCAGCCCAGGACCTCTCCAAACAGTGGATCCACAATCTCCATCATGGATCCACATCAGTAGATTACCTACATCAGTCGATCCACAACCTCAGTTATTTCCAGGTGGTCAATCAACCCATCAATGCAACATCACAAATCAAACTTTACTCGCTGGAGGATTTAATGTCGCATCACAAAGTTACAACTTCCATCACACATTCCATTCAATGATGATATAATGTTGCGAATCTGGAAGCCATGAGCACACAACATACAGGTCCTATAGATCAGTTATATCGGTAAGTACATGTTGCCAGTTAGGGTCCCGACCCTTGTCTAATGGGTAATTAAATGTTTCTGCGCTGTGGAGTTATTTTAATAGTCAGGTTTTCTTTTCGTTTATTTTTACACCACCAACGTCAACGCCAGGAGGGAGGGAGGGTCGCGAGGAGGCAGCACCCCCCCCACCATCCTCCTCTGAAGAGATGTGTATAATTATCGGCGCGGTCTGTGCATTCGGTGTTCTGGTTCTGGCAAGAACTGCGCGTTCGGTGTATTCCGGTTCTGGCAAGAAGTGCACGCACGGGTTCTGGTTCTGGCAAGAAGTGAGTGTTCAGGGGTTCTGAGAGTTCTGGCAAGAAGTGAACATCTGCGCGCAAGGAGGCGGAGTGAAAAAGCGTCTGCACACGGAGTCGGCGGTGCCAGAAAGGGTCCTCTCCTGCCAGCTTTCGCCCTGCTGACTTCGTTTGCCCGGAGCCCGGTCGTGAGGTCGTCTGGATCGTGCTGGGGGTCCAGTCCTGCCCCGAGGACTTGGTCCTTGAAAACCGTATGAGGCGGACAAGTCTGAGACAGGCCACAATCTGACGGCATGGTGGAGAGGTTCAATAGAACCCTAATTCAACAATTGACCCTCTTCACCGCCAATTGTCAGGATGACTGGGACGAACATCTCCGTTGATGGCCTACCGCTCGAGTCAGCACGGAGCCACCGCCTGCAGCCCGGCGCTGCTCCTGTACGGACGGGAGCTGCGAGCCCCCATCGATTTGCTGTGCGGCCCGACGCCTGAGCGTCACAACGGACCCCCAGGGAAGGGCTACGCAGGTCAGTTGGAGGAAGGCATGGAAAAAGTCCATGCCTTCGCTCGCCGCCAACTCCAACAGGCGGGTATGAGAATGAAGCGCAGGTACGACCATCGGAGCCAGGCGAGTGAGTATCCCCCGGGGATGAAGATTTGGTTCTTAAATACCCGGAGAAGGAGGGGCAGATTCCCGAAACTCACCTCACCCTGGCAGGGCCCGGGGGTCGTCCTGGCGCAAATTAGTGACATGGTCATAAAGATCAGAATGGGGCCACGGTCCCTTCCCCGTATCGTCCACGCTGACCGGCTGAGACCCAATAAGGGCGACCTTACACCCTCATGGATGAATTGGACCGGAGTAGCCGGAGCCAGGACCACTGCTCCCGCGGAGACACAAGGCTCGTAGTTCCTTGTCCCGAGTACATTCCCCTCCCAGGATGTGACAAGCATCCTGGATTGGGCAAATGAAGCACTAATTAGTGGGATGGGTTAGTTTAGCTAAACCGGCTTCATGGGGACATGGGTTGTTCCTCATGGAGCCCGTGGAATGAGTTATAGGGATTTCAGGTCAGATTTCGAATGGAGATGGATTTTCTGGAAGACATAGACGGACATGGAATGTGTAGTGGGGACGTAGCTTAGCAACGTAGATTAACCCTTTAGAGCCCCAGGGATTATTTTTTTGTTCACCCAGAACATTTTGTGGGCTCTTGAGGGTTAAAAGGAACGTGCGTTAGGATAAGGGATTACGAGGGAGCACGAGATAGTTAGGGGAACATAGGCAGAGTATGGAGTGGATTGAAAAGTGAATGAAAAAATTGAAATGTACAATGAGTGAATGTGGGACAGCGGGCCCAAGTGTGAGTGGAGTGACTGTGGAATGTATGGTGCGAATGAATGAGTGGGGGGAGGAGTGAAACCCACCCAAGTGATCCCAGGGTCAGTTTAATGTTAGTTAGTGAGTTAGTTAAATTTACTAAAAGGTCGGTTTGTTGTTGGTGTTGAGTGAAGGCACGATACCCATTTGGATGGGTGCAAGAGTAAAATTGACCGGCTGGGAGCGTGACGTGGGAAGGTGAGTACCGAGTAGTGGGCACCCCAGGCACCGAAGTAGTCGGCCAGAGTAGGCCAAGGGTCTAAGGGATCGGGATAGTGTACTGGGCACGGGCGACCAGCAGATTAGGACCCGGAACACCAAAGATGCCACGTGGGCATGGAAGGGGGGCAATGCCAGGAAGGGCAACCCCCTTGCTCATAGGGAGCAGGTAGGCTCGGAGACAGCCTCAGGGCACGGGGGTGCCATAGATAGAGTCCGGCAGAGAGGGAATCCCTGCCAAGTGAGCTACGCTGCCCAGCCACGAAATTGTGCAAGGGCACGAGCGAAAAATGGAGGGCTAGGCCCAAATTTATAATGGACACTTACACAGGCGGCAGGAATCATGGTTTTTATAACCGATAGTTTAAATGACAGGCGTTTTGGAAAGCCTCGGGGTAGTTTAAAAGTTAATAAAAAGTAGGATAGTTAGGAAATCTACCCCTTCACACCATCCATCCCTTCGCTCTCTGTAGGCCGCTGGACCCACCTCGGGTTAGATTGCTGAACGCTGAGGAGGCCATTCTGTGCATTTGTTGGGCCTCAAGGCAGGACGCTTGGTCCTGGTGAACAGGCCTCTTCCCTATTCCCCTCCAGAAAGGGAACGTATGGGTTGGGAGTAGAGTAGATGGACAGGATAGGTTAGCCGGACAAAGACGACAAAGGGGGTTAGGGAGACGAGATTATAAAAGAAAAAATAAAAATAAAATAAAAAGGGGCTAAATTTGTTTTGTGTTGTAAATTAAGGGAGTGGGTATGGACAGACAGGCAAAGGCTATAGGTTCGGGGGAGACAGTAGGGTAGGTCCGAGCCCGTTTTCAGAGTGGCCGGCACCACCACACTTCCTCCAGACACACACGGAACGAGACCAGAGGCCAGCCAGCTTTACCTGCCGGCCCGTGGTGCGGTATCGCCTGTTCCGCATGGCCTTGCCATGCCTTATTCACCTGCCTCTGCCATAACCCCATGCCTGCTAGCCCTTATTTGCATTGCCCCTGTGTCATCATCCTCAACCATGTGCCCCAGGATCATTCAGTGTTTTTCAAGGACTGCCCTGCAGGCAGCCACACCACGGGGACTGCATTGAGCAGCCCGAGCACCGTTTCTTGCATCCAGTCCAGTTCGATTCAGTTCATTTCAGGGAGGAGCCAGGGACTGCATCGGGCAGCCGACTACCTCCCTGTTCTTGCACAAAGGCGCCAGAAACTGCATTGGGCAGCCTGGCTACCTCTTCAAATGGCCTGTGGGATGGCATATGGCATGCCGTGTTAGGGTGAGTTGCCTACAGCAGCTGAAGACTGAAAAAAAAAGAAAAAAGGTTCAGTGACAAAAGAGGGACCTTTTGAACAGGCCCTGAAGACGTCTGACCTTCATTGCGGAGCACTCACCCACACATAACTGTTGACATTGCTATGCCTTTTTCCCACAGATGCCAGCTCCTGGGCCATGGTTAGTGCAAATAGATAAGTTAAGAATGTAAATGAGTTTAACCCACCTGTGTGTTTGTCGTAGCGCCGGCAATTTTATTTCAGTCGTCTGAACGAGTCTTCGTTAGTTACGCAGCGCATGAGGTTATTTATTTTTGGGACACGTGTAAAAAAAAATAAAAAAAGTCGCACTCAGGGTTGCGAAGGTAAAATGTACCAAAGGAAAAGTTACACATGCTGGTCACACGAAAATGTGATGACTCGGGAAGAGTCTGTAAAAAGGGGAGGGTAGTGTTGCGAATCTGGAAGCCATGAGCACACAACATACAGGTCCTATAGATCAGTTATATCGGTAAGTACATGTTGCCAGTTAGGGTCCCGACCCTAGTCTAATGGGTAATTAAATGTTCCTGCGCTGTGGAGTTATTTTAATAGTCAGGTTTTCTTTTCGTTTATTTTACACCACCAACATCAACGCCGACAACACCGCATCACCCTCACACTCACATTCACTTCGCTTCCTTCACCTCGCTCTGGCCGACGTCATGGTGGGCAGAGTTCAAGGAGGAGCCGCGTGGTGGCCCTCGACCAATCAGCGTGCAACGAGTGAGGTGACTGTCGCCCGGCCAATCAGATCCCGCGACAGGAGGAAAGGGCTCCGCGTGATGTCACCACGCCCCCGGGCTAATGAAGGAGCTTGCCGCCCGTTTTGGCCAGTGGGAGAGACGAAGAGCGATTTTGCACGCCAAAACCAGCCAGTGAGAGAGGGTGGGTCGTGAGGAGGCACCCCCCCCCCTCTGAAGAGGGGGGGTATAATTATAGGCACGGTCTGCGCATTCTGGTTCTGGCAAGAACTGCGCGTTTGGTGTGTTCTGGTTCTGGTAAGAAGTGCACGCACAGGTTCTGAGGGGGTTCTCGTTCTGGCAAGAAGTGCACGTTCAGGGGTTCTGAGAGTTCTGGCAAGAAGTGAACATCTGCACGCAAGGAGGGAGAGTGAAAAAGCATCTGCACACGGAGTGGTCGGTGCCAGAAAGGGTCCTCTCCTGCCAGCTTTTGCTCTGCAGACTTTGTTCGCCCGGAGACCGGTCGTGAGGGCGTCTGGATCGTGCTGCGGGTCCAGTCCTGCCCCGAGGACTTGGTCCTTGAAGACCGCACGAGGCGGACAGGTCCGAGACAGGCCTCAATAAAGACCATTTGGTCCGATTATTTGGGTGTGTGCGTATGTGTGATTGTGGCACCAGTCAGATAAATAGTAAATTGTAAAAGTGCCGTGCTGTACAAACGTGCCTTTAATAATCGGTTTAACTCTGCTCTTGCGTGCTTCCCTCGTTCCTCGATTATTATTGTAAATAAAAATCCCCATTTGTGAAATGTATCCGCTCGTTCGTGTCCTTTCCTCCATTGACTTAGCATGCTGCGTGTTGGGAAATTAGCCAGGCTGTTGCCGTTGTAACGGGATATTTGGGACCGACGGATCTCGGCGATTAAACCGCTCGGATCGCACACAGTTCGAGTACGCTAAGCGGCTCGTTCCGTACGGGTGCCATCGTGGGTGTGGAGACTCGGTAAATCGCCACGTGGTCTCTAGGTATTTTGAAAATTGGCAAATAACCATGTACCACGTGGTAGAAATATTGACCCTTCACGGTCCGAAAGGGACCCGTACTTTTCCAGAGTTTTCCGAAAAGGTACGATCTAAATTCCGGGCGATCGGTCAAGCCGACCCTGCAGCTCCATCTAGCGATCGTGCTCGCAGCCTATACCCGGCCCTGCAACAATATATTGTGATAAATCACTTAATCTCACCAAGTCATTCGCGTCAGTCGGGCTTGGATAATTTATTAATTTATCAGCATTTTTCTTATTAATATTTTTTGCTGAACTATATTTCTGTTGTTCAGCCTGTGCCTTTGTGTAATAATTTGATAAATCAATATCCAGTTCTTGGGATACACCAAAGATAGAACCATCTTGACCAACATGAGTCATATATATTAGATTAAAAATAATGTCATTATAAAATATATTTTTGTTAAGTTGAAATAACACATATAGACATAATTGACCACAACACTTGGAATTTAATTCTTGGACTTGAAATGTTTGATAAACACCATTCTGTAAGAATTTTATTACTTCAACAGGTGTTGGAAGACCAAAACTATCAAAATAATATTTGTTATTATTCCCATTATTATTACCACCGTTCCCATTATTATCTTTTAAGTTCATAATAATATTCTTTGAATGTTTCGACACGTTTGCTAATTCATCCGTCATACAAATAACCACATTATGAATTATTAATTTCTTACAATATTTGATAAGTTCTAAATTTGATATTGTATTCTTTCCAAATTCTTTAAACCACTCATCAATGCTCATTTATTTATGAGAAAGATATACCATTACCCCCTTTAGTTAATTTTACACCTGCTTGTGCGATAGAAGAAAGCATATCTCCAACTAACAATCTCGCTTTATCAGGCAGACTTTTAAGTTTTTCAGCAAAATCTACAATTATACCACTTCCACTAATTTGTTTCTCCAACTCTTTGTTTTGTCTTTCCAATTATTTTTGAGCCTGGAGTTGAGCCTTCCTTTCGATGGCAGTTTTCACCACTGCTGAAATACCACCCGTCAATGCTCCAACCGCACTTAAACCAGCAAATAAAGGAATTAGAAATGGGAGAAATCCTCCACTCGTCTCTCTTATTGAATATTTCTTCAACATTGGTTTTGACATTTTAATTTTAAGTGAGCCAGGATCGTTCAAGATTTTCACCTGTTCTCTTGTGAGCAAAACATCAATTCTTACTGCTCCTTTTCTCTGAATTGTATTAACGTTAATCAAACAAGGCTTTTGATTTTTGAATACAAGATAATAGTTTATGAAGATTGATTTGATTAACATATACCCCAGTTGGCACTTTACGACTCATTTATTTATCAAAAAATTATGAGACTAATTATAACACCATTATCTGTATTAATCTGAAATTCTGTTTCTTCCAAAAGCAAACAATATGTATCAACTTCTTCACTCTCTTCTCTTTCAATGTATAGGGAAGTATCCACTCGATTAGACGTTATAGTTTCCTTTTGAGCACTCAGGTCATTGTATACAGACTTTCAAATGCTGTCATATCCAAAATAGGTTCTATATTTCCATTGCTTTCACACACCTTTTGGTAAGACTTGTATGCTTCAGCATAATCATTTTTTCCCCAATTAATTTCCAATCTATCTTGTGGATAAAATGTTCCATCCAGAGAAACACGAAGTTGTTTCACCTTAGCATCATCACTCAACGCATTATTGTTTTCAGTAGCAGTGTCACCATTTGTTTTTGATTTTTAATGAGCCACAGATATCGTGGCTTTCCTTCCAGAACACCCAAATTCCACATGTAAGTGGTTTGGTTCAGTTTAACGTGTTGGCATCTTCTTTTAAGGTATGATACATCGAGTGGTTTCTTTGAGTTAAGTCTTCTATTCAACATCTCTTCTGTTTTAAGATTCAGAGTATATTCACTAACATACCAACTAATTTCATCAATTAGAAATTTATTCTGATCAGAAAAAGCATAAGCCACACCAAAAAGCAATCTATTTTCATTTTCATTCCTTTGTCGTTGAAATCTAATTTTAAGACCATACAGAACTTTATCATGATCACAAAATCCAAATATACCTTTCAGAGGAACTGCCACAGTAAGACTATAACCTGCTTTTGCATCATCATTACACATTCCTTTCCTTTGACTATATCCAGGGACTGTGTTTGTTCCTGTTGCCATATCAGGAATAAAACCTTCGACAGCCCGCTTTCCCATTCTCCCACTAAATGAATATAGTGTAAATTTCATCATTTCAAATGTAGCAGAGACAATCAACCGCTTCAACTTGTTGTGTTCCAATGTACAAACGAACACGATCAAACATTTTCCAGAAGAAAGCATTTACGAGTGTAGCGTTTGTGTTATTCACAGCCTTAGTGAATGTAAATTTACACAACAAGAAACTTTCGGCTGGATTCAAATAAGTTTGTTGATTATTTATTTCAAAACTTTTTGTTCCATTTGCATTCCAGTCTGTTCCAGTTATTGCATTTACCTTGAAGTAGTCTTCCTTTTTTGTTATCATCATTTTTTGTAATCATCCAAATGATAGATACTATCAATTGCTTCCATACTTGTATTTATTAAGGAAAAAAAGATGTTAAAACTTTTGAAACCCTGACCCAAGTATTTGAATTATTTTCTGTCATTCTTGGGGAGACAACTGAGTTTTGCCTTTCTTAATTTCCTTTATTGCTTGAAATTTATGACATTCCTTTTTGGCATGTTTTATACTCTTTATAGCACCCGCTACATTTCCCACAGCAGAAGCAGTTGAAACAATTAGGTCTTTATGTTTAAGAATAGTTGAACCTATACCCATGAGTGTATCAATTATCCAATCTCCTTTTTTTCTAAATTGATGTCCGACACCCCTTTGTCCCTTATATTAGGTTTATAGTATCCTCCACCAAGATACATACCTTCACCCTTGTAGTATGGGGAAAGGAACATCCCATCCCCAGTAATTATTTTATATTTTCCCAACTCATGTTTCCTCACAATAACCATGGTATTTATTTATTGGAAAACTTCACGTTGGAGAATTCTCATGGATACAATTTCTCCATTAAAAGAAATCATGCGATTATCTTGGTCGGTTATCCTAAAATTTACTCTGTATATGGTTGTTCCTGACACAGGTCGATAAACCAGATTTTTGGGTTCCATATTGAATTTATAACCAATTGGGGTTGCGTTTGCACTGAATAAAAATATTGTATTTATTCTTATTCCATCATTATAAGCGCCATCATTCAAATCACAGTGAATTAATACCGAATTTATGCCTGAGGACATTTGAATGACATCATCACTGTACAACGTCCCATTAGTTTCAATCTTTTTTGAGGAGAAACCCAATAACTCTCTAAATGAATGATCAATTGTGAAATCAATCTTGTAGTTATTTGTAAGTTTAATCGTTGATTTTGAAGTATGTTTTTGAATATCTGTAACAATATTTTTTGGTTCATCACCCTGTTCTTTCATAAGGAGAGCAATTTCAGAAATTTGAGAAATCTCATATGCTCCAGGTGAAACTGTTATCGTTTTGAATCCACTTCCCGGATTATCACTAAACTTGTCATTTTTCTCGGTGATGTTAAATAAGGTATTATAAGTTTCCATGAACAATAAAGACGCCTCATATTCTATTGTTGCGTCAAGTTTTGGTGGGTATGGGAATGAAGATGTGTGGTCGCTTGTTGTGAAATTAAAACTAAGGATTTTGCTTCTCGTCTTATTTAATATGGGATAAAATGTCTGTATTGACATGAATTAATTATTTTCATGTTAATCAACTGCTCTAAAATGGTTGATGCTTCATTAAAACAATTGTTATTTCCACCCTTCTTACAACCTAACAACAATAACAGTCGATTAACTAATTGTGATGGGTCATTTGTAAGAAAACTAACACCTGAACCAAGGCTACTTAAAGCCTGAATAATGTGTTTCTCCTTCTCATTCTTCATACTTTTACCAGATAGACTAACCCTATAATTAAGAGAGTCCAGCAGGTCAATATAATACTCTATCATCCTTATTTTTCATATCCAATGGTTTATCAAAATACTTTGATTCATCCCTCACAGTTGAACCTTGTTTTCCATCTTTTGTGAGAAGAAACATTAATCTCGGAGTTAGTTTAACAGGGGGTTGAGCAGAACTCAAGAACCTCAATTCATCATTAAATATCAATCCCTTTTCTTGAACAAGATGAAATATTGCTGGTTGTTCTGTTGGAATGAGTCCTGCTTTGGTTTTTGAATCCGCTGAATATTCATTGTTTTGAAGAGCCTTCACAATATAATCAGGGGTCGATTCATCTCTTCCAGTTGTTGAAATAATCCATCATCATTTTCTAATTCTCCTTCATGCTCTAATTCTTCCTCCATCATTTGACTGAAATCTTTTAACATTTGGAGTTTTTTCGGAGTATATTCTATTGTGGGAACTGTGGAAGCATCTATAATTTTTTTCTTGGGAAGTTTTTAAAAGTGGTTGAAAAAATATGTTTTCTTTCAAATGCTTCCTCACCCGTTAGTTTTTGTCTGCGTTTCTTCTTTATGTCTTCCTGTTATTATACAACTTTTGAAACCAACTCTTGATGCTCCTTAAATCTTCTTGCTGTTTCTTTCGCATCCATTTATTTATTGGAAAATATCATTAAATGAATTATAAAGGTCAACAGGGAAAATTTCCTTTTCTTCATCATTAAAGTAAATTTGTTCAAATAAATCCTTTTCTTTAAATATTTCATCAAATTCGTTATTAACATAAATATGAGTTGTAATTTCTTCTTCACTAATACTTGTATCTCTGCTTTTCATACGTTTGCGTTGGGTTTCTTCATCAACATCAAAACCGAATGATAAAATCTTCACTCCGCTCAGATGTTTAATAATTTGTCTCGTTCCTTCTGGATTAGTTTCTAATATCCCAAGACCACCAGATTTTACTTTCTTTAACTCACTCTTACAATGTGAATATTTTGTTGTACCAAGAGAAACCTCCTCAAATATTTGGCCTTCATTCCTCAATCGCATATGTTCCTCCATTGAAATATAGTGATAAATAATCTTCACCTTTTACTTCTCCAGGTCTTATTGCTCTCGTTGTTGTTCATACAATACGAACTACATGGTGCTTTTTAAGCAAATTTACAATATTCTCATTTGTACTGGACAAGAACATTGATTTCTGAAAGTTTTTCCAGAAGCAGATTTACCCACAAGATTTATAATAATAGATGTCATTTATATATGTAATTGTTTATGAAATAAAAAATGTATCTTTTAATAAATCATCTTGTTTCACAACAATATATTTATATTTTTCAGTCATGTGCTTCATCTAATCCCCAAATTCCTTTTAACTTCATCATGTAGAACAATTGTTTCTCCAAAAATTGTTTATATCGATTGAATTTAACTTGAATAAAATAAAAGTATTGGCATTGTTTCTTATTGAGCGATGAGGGAGTTGAAAGTAGGATTGACTGAGATAAATACAATTACAAGAAGAATGTCTCCCTCTTGTGTAGTCGCTATCCATTACCATTTGGTTTCTCTCATTAACACAATCACCAAAGATAACGAGGTTCTTTTTTGATTTATCCAAATCTTGGGGAGAAGGTATATCATCCGTATTATCACTAAGAATACAAGTTATCGGCTTTGATTTCTTTTGATATCTCTGTGTATCACAAAATAGCTGTATTATATCTTCAATGTTGTAATCATTTGGTTTGTTTTGAAGTTTAAATAAACCGATTATATCTTCTTTTTGAAGACCAGCATTAAAACCTTGTGAGAGTAGTTGATACTCAGGTTGAAAACTCGACTTTGTGAAAATTATTAAATTATCATAAACTAAAAGTTGGGAGTAAGGAGCATCTTTAAAAGTAAGCAGGTTTTTCCACATCCGCTTGAGCCAACTGAGACATCTTAATGAATTTGGAAGATTTTTATGCTTGTTAAATTTTATCTTATCTTCCCAAATGGGTAAAAAAAAAATAATTCATTTATATATTTGGAAAACAGGTTATTTAATTTTTTATTGGCTTTTTTTGAAACTGTTTTATCCAAAGTTCAGGTTTAATTTCAAGATAATCCATTATTTTATTTATAAAATATCTTGTGTTGATATTTCCCTGAAAATGACAATCATGAATATAAATCATCAATCCACGAAACATAGTCGTCATTTGTTCAGTCTCTTCTCTTGTAAGAAAAGGTGTATTATCACCCTCATACTTTACATTCATTTCTCAAATCAATCTTGTAAAGTAATTCATTTTTGGTGTAAATCGCAAAGAATTATATTCGTTTTTATATTTTTTATTATTATTAATTAGAAGATAATCGCAGAACATACATTGTTTATAGGCTTTTGACTGTGTTTAATCCCCGTCTTTCAAACGCAGGACAATTCTCAAATTTGTCATGTGGAGAATCAGGAAATTCAAGAGGCTCAAAATCTAGTAAACTATTCATATTTATAAAGTAAAACTTTACTTCAAATAGAATTCATCTTCGGTACTTTCACAATCTAGAAAACTACTTTCATAACTATTGTCTCAACACAAATTCTCGGTATCATAACTGTCTTCTGTTCCAACAGAGATACTGTTCATCACTCTCATAATCTTCAAAATCTTCAGTTGAATATTGACTCATTTAATTAGTAGAAAAAAAAAATTACCATCTATATCTATATACTTTTTTTCATTAACAGATTCAACTATGACATTTTTTTATATTAAAGGTAATTTTAAAATGGTCCTTAACTACTATTGAACGAAATGTCATTTCACCTGATATATTAACATCCTTTATTTCATCAGGATTTACATCATAGGGTTGTTGAAAAAAAAATACAAATTTCTCCTTGCATATTACAGATGGTCTTATCTTTTCTTTCTAAAGCTTCATCCATGAGGTTTTTCTTTTTTGATACTTTTTCTTGTTTCATTGCTTTTTCTAGTTTTGAATATATTGCCAGAAGGAGAGGAGAAACTTTTGTTGGAGCTACTGTAATTGATGTTCTTCCAGATATACTAAAAGCCCTTCCACTGATTGAAATTGAAGAACTCATATTATTCACCATAATTGTTTTTATCCAATAGTTGTTATATTTATCTTCATTCAATTTTACATCCTCGACATATTTCTCAGTATCTTTTACAAATGAAGAGATCAATTGAAACTTGTCTTTTGTGTCTTGATACATTGTATTTATAAAGTGAAAAAAGTTGGAGGATAAAATGGTTTTCAGCACAGATTCACCTATAAATTACACAAATATCAAGAAAATTTTATTTTAAGCAAAGTTTTGTTTTTAAATATGGTGAATGCAACGTACTGCGATGTTTGTAATCATGAATATAAATGTTATAAAAAAACACCTTCAAACCAACAAACACATTCAATCTTTTCAGACAAATATCTCCACTTGACCAAGAAACAAAACATTGTGATTATGATATTCTTCAAAAAATTTATAATAAACACCTTCAATCACGCAAACACAAGAACAATGAAGAAAGGGAAGGTGCCACTAAATTTCCATTGAAAACACTGATGGGGCATTTAAAGGACATATAAAAATAAGATTGTTTCACTTTTAAGACCCTGGAACATCTTCAATCATGGAAGCTGTTGATATGGTTAAACAAAGTATTGAAACTATAATTAAAAACACATTTCGTGAAATGAAAACTTTTAAGTTTTATATGGGAGTAAAATTGAATATGGTAAGATAAGGCGATGAAACTACACCCTATACGAGGACAAACCCTCACTTTATCTCATCATTTCAAGATTTTGTAAGATGTGATGTTAACGATGAACTCCAGACAAGAACAAGATGTTGATAACACTGTAGTAGGTATTGGATTTGCTATTTCAAAAATAATCTTTTTACATATACACATCTTAAAATCAGATCCTCTTCAAGCTTCTTATTATATTGATTTTCCAAAAGAGATAAAACTTAAGAAAGTGGTTGTTAATATAATATTCAAAACAAAGATAATAAATGTTTTCTATGGTCTGTTCTTGCTCACTTACATCCTCCACAATGGAAAGCTGAAAGGGTTGAACATTATAAGAAATACGACAATACATTAAATGTCAAAGATTTAAAGTTTCCAATGTCATTGAGAGATATTCCGAAATTTGAGAAAATGAATAATCTATCTGTATATGAATTGTATCTGTATATCTGTATATGAATGTATATGAATTAACGGATCCAAAGAAAGTTCAGATATTAAAAATTTCAAACAACTATAAAAATGATGAAACACACATTGACCTTCTCTACTTTACTTCAAAGGAAAAATCACATTATGCTTTCATCAAAAATTTATCAAGATTAACCAAATCACAACTATACAAGAGAAAATGTAAAACGAATCCTTGTAAGAGATGTCTCAACTCCTTTCATACAAAAGAACGATTAAATCAACATTCAAAATATTGTCGTAATCATATATCAACCGTAATCAATTTACCAAAAGCAGGTTCAAACATGTCATTCAAAGATTTTAACAAATCTATAAAACATCCGTTTGTGATATATGCTGATTTTGAAAGTATCCTTGAAAAGATAGATACTGTTTCTCCAAATCAAAATAAACCACACACAACTAAATATCAAAAACATACTCCTTGTGGTTTCTGTTATTATATCAAATCATCTGTTGGTGATTAATACAAGTTAGAACTTTATAGAGGAGAATATGCCTCATAGGAGTTTGGAAGACGATTGGAAAAAGACTGCATAAGACGAAGAGAAATAATGGTTAAAACCTATAAACCAATGTCATTAACAAAGGGAGAGAAAAAGGAATTTAGAAAGAACAGTATCTGTCATATTTGTGAGGAGAAAATTGAGGGAGAGGTCAAAGTTTGGGATCATTGTCATCTTACTGGAAAATATGGAGGTCCAGCTCATTCCCGATGTAATCTTTACAAGCCCCCAAACTTTATTCCTGTCTTTCTTCACAACAATGCTCACTATGACACACATCTATTTATAAATGAACTTTCAAAGACATCTGGAGATATTTCTGCCATTCCTAACACAGATCAAAAATACATCTCATTCACAAAAACAATTCATACATCCCTCATTAACCCATAATCAGATTTATTGACACATACAAGTTTATGGCAAGTCTATTATCTAACTTAGCATCAAATATTAAAAACTTACCGAATCTTCAATTACATTTCTCAAATCAAGAAGAGATTGATCTCTTATCACAAAAGGAAATATATCCGTATGACTATATGGATTTATTTGAGAAGTTTAAGGAAACACAATTTCCTTCAAGGGAAAGTTTCTATAGAAAGTTGAATAAAACTCATATTTCCGATAGAGATTATACACAAGCTAAAAAGGTTTGGGAGAAGTTTAATATAAAGAATCTTGGAGAATATCATGATTTATATCTTAAAACTGATGTATTGTTATTGACTGATGTGTTTGAAACTTTTAGAACAGTCTGTCATAATAAAAATTCCTATGGATTCGACTCCGCTCACGATTACACAGCCCCGGGTTTGGCTTGGAGTGCTATGTTAAAAATGACAAAACAGAATTTGGAATTAATCAGTGATATAGATATGCTTTTAATGATAGAGAAGGCTAAAAGAGGAGGAATATCTCAAGTATGTTCCAAGAGACATGCCAAAGCAAATAACAAATATCTTCCTGATTATAATAAGAATGACAACTCTTACCTGATGTATTATGATGCCAACAATTTGTATGGGTGGGCTATGTCTCAATCTTTACCTTATGGAAAACTTAAATGGGTTAAAGAAAAACATTATGAAAAAGTTTTACAAGACTGTTGTCTCCTCTCAAAAATAATTGGATGAAGCTGAAGTTGGATATTATTTTGAGGTTGATTTAAAATATCCAGAAGAACTTCATCACAAACATAAAGACCTTCCTTAATGCCCCTGATAAAGAAAGTCCAAGAAAAGAATGGTTAAGTGATTACCAACAGTCATTTAATATAAAAGGTAAATCTCCAGAAAAACTACTTACTACGTTAAATGATAAAAAAAGTTATGTTTTGCATGAAAGGAACTTGAGACAATATTTATCTGCTGGGTTGAGAGTGAGGAAAATTCATAGGATTTTGAAATTTAAACAGTCATTGGTTAAAGAAGTATATTGATTTTAATACAAAAAAGGAGAACAGAAGCAAAAACAGATTTTGAGAAGGACTTTTATAAATTAATGAATAATGCTGTATTTGGAAAGACTGGAAAATGTTAGGAATCGACAAAACATAAGACTTGCTACATCCTGGAAACAGGCTTCAAAGTTAATTAATAGACCAAGTTTTGAACGAGCGGAGGTGGTTTCAGAGAACTTTTGTGCTATTCATTTGAAAAAAGAGAGTATTGAAATGGATAAACCTATTTTTATCGGAACAACAATTCTTGACTTGTCAAAGTCGTTATTGTATGACTATTACTATAATAATTTAAAATCAAAGTACAAGGATAATGTGTCTGTTATGTATGGATACAGATAGTTTTATATGAGAAAGTAAGACAAGTGATGTATATGAGGATATGATTGATGATATTGATATTGTTGTGGGCCGGGGGTCGGTGGCGAGAACGACCGTTAGGTGGGGAAGTTTACGCCGTCTCCCACCAGACTCCCCGGAATTTATATTATAGGCCGTCACTCGGAAAACTCCGAAGCCAGCGGGTCAATTAATCGACCGTGAAACGCCAATATCTCAACCGCGTGGCATAAGGTTAATTGTCTTGATTCAACATACCCAAGTAACCATGCAGTCTTGGCTACCGGGAATTCACGCCCTCAGAACATCTGGCCAAACTGGATCACTCGACCAGCTACGGTAGAGTATCAACTTCCACCTACCAACTCCGGCTCAGATGCAGTCGAGTGGGCCTGCCCAGGACGTTCCAGCTACGATGTACCGATTACCGGGGATGAAACCCCGTCTAAACTCAGATACGAACCATGCTGGACCAATACAAGAAGTGACAGAAACGAGCTGGGAACATTTCTCATAAATTTACTTACAGTCGATAAAAGACAAGAGAAGCGAGACTTAAAGGTCCCCTGACATGAAAAATAAACTTGTTATTTATATATTAACTTGACCTTCCTGGTGAAGAAATCACCCATTTTTTAAATAAAAAATGGGATAATTAGAGCAATATTTCGATCATTTCTGGAGCCTTTCACAACGTGCTATGCCCCGCCCCTAAAAAAAATGGACTTCAGCGAATCGCGTGACGTCACATACAGTAACTCGCACAGAGTGGATTGACTCGAGAGTTGAGATGTCGCACGCCTTATAAAGTACATACAAATGCATTTTGCACATGTTAGTGCAATCTCTGTGATCATCTTAATTCCAGTGATTGTTTCGCGAAAGTTTTAAATAGTTTTCGCCGTACTTTCGAAAATGCCTGCAAGATGTATCGTAGCAGGATGCAGCAATACAAGCAAAGACGGTGTAAGCCTTCATGTATTCCCGAAAGATGACAATCGTCGGAGAATATGGACATCTAAAGTGAAGTTGACGAGGGGAAACTGGAAAGGCCCCAGCGACACGAGCGTCATTTGCAGCGCCCACTTCGAAGACAGTGACTTTGAGCACGGGCTCTTTTCATCCCTCTATTCATCCCAACCCCTCATTCCTCACACACAGAGACAAGAAATTATGCTTCTGAGCCGTGTATGCACAACAATCACGAGGCAATTATTCATCCCTTTACTACCTTGTCTTAGTCGTATACAAATCCAATGCATGTATGCACAATAAAGGGCTATACCATGCACACAAAATATAAAATTTGACTGTTTAACCTTTCCATTAAAAAAAAAAAATTACAGGGACATAAGTAAAATACAAACCATTAATATTGCATCATTTCAAGGTGCAAGGAGATAATTTAAAAATCCAACAATGTGAAAAACCTGCCCCCACATTTTGCAGCTTATTGAATTGTTCGTTGAAACCAGCCTGCTGGGGTAGGTACGATTCCACATACATGCAAGCCAGGTATGGCTGCCCTCGAGATACATGGGTTTAATCTAAAGTGAAGGTACTGCTTCCATTGGCATGCTATTCATTAACATGTCAAAGGGGAAAAAATGTTTGCACAACTATGAAAGACAAATTTATCTGTCCTATTACACGGCCTCATATCCTCGGGACTCTTACGCATTGACTTATACATTGTGTGCATGCTAATACAAGTTTCTTGTCAACTCTAGAGTCTAGACTAGTCTGATAAATCCGTCGTCCATCCGACTCGTCCGATAAATCCGTCGTCCGTCCGACTATGCCGATAAATTTGACGTGCTGTAGCTTTATTTTATTATTCTCTTTTCTTCATTGTTTTCTATTTGTGCTACATGACGACAGTAGGAATAAAATAGATAAAAATGTAACAGAACGTCAGATTTATCGGACTACTCAAGACAATTGTGTCACAAGGTGTGTTCTGCACACAAGTTTTCATCGTATCCGGACGGCGAGATTGCTTCGTTTTATGCGCGGAGAGATATGGCCGATGACATGGACCGGCCTTGTTTGTGATTAATTTGCCGCGAAGCAACATGTCCGCTGCGCTGCGCTGTTCACGTCACCTCACTAAAATATTTCTGATATCGAGCAGTATGCAAGACAAATTTACATGATTGAATTACGAATAGGATTTAGTCGAACCAGTTGTTATTTCCGAGTCTTCCTTCGATGTCCTCCCGATTATCATGAACTCCAGGAATTTCATCGCCATTTTTCTCTGCTTGTCCTGCTTCGGGCTCAAACTGCTAAGGCCGTATTTCATTTCCAGCTGCCTGAACTTCACCTCCCGTGACTATGTTATCCCACAATTCTCCATGTGATTCAGACCAAAATCCTTCATTTCTCTCACACTCACTGTAGTTACCAGACAAATGAAAGTCCATACCATCCGTTATTCAAAACCAAATGTTCGATTTTTTTAAATGCAGAAACGAACGAAGTGATTGAGTCGACCAATCAAATATGGAAACACACAGGAAGCCAATACAATCACGTAGACCACCAACCCGAGTAAGTTACGTGCAGCCTTTGACATACTGTACGTGACGTCATGTGGGTTACGCCCCTTTCAGGAGAATTTTTAGGGGCATTCCCGAAGACGTTTGTTTTTTTTTTATTTTACATTTTACACGAGTATTGTGTAAAAAAATTGTCAGATCTGAAATCATGATGAAAAACTCCTCTAGGACATATATAAATGAAATCTAAGTACTTTTGCATGTCAGGGGACCTTTAAAGCGAATATGCAATGCAGTATTTACAATGATTCAAAAACACTTATTCAGTTCTACTTACAGACGGGCCCACACGCAGACACACACACAAAAAGAAAATAAACCACAGAGTCCTTTCTTGGACCCTCCAGCCGATGAGAGACGAGCTGGGGGTCAGAGTTCGGTGGGTACCTGGCCGTCGGAGAAAGGGGGTACTCCGTGCTGTGGCACCTGCCAATGGTCGTCGGCCTGGTCCCAGTCGCACGTGGGGGACTCGTGGTTCGTGGCGGAGCTCGGGTGGTGAATGGTCGAGGTCCACAGAACTCCTCTCCCCATAACAGCCACCGTGATGAACGTGACCACTCCAGAACTCCAGAACTCCAGTACTTCTTCTCAGAGCGTGCTCGAGAATCTTTATCTGCCTTCCTCGTGAAACACACACAGCTCTCGCACTGCTCTGCTCTCAGACACCACCAGCGCCAATGCCAACGCCAACCCTCCGAGATATACATCTCCTCCCACACGGGGAAGGGCCTTGGCGAGAATCATCTCGCTGTCTGTCCCTCATTGGCCCATGGCCGCACCCCACCGGGGGTGGAGCCGTGGCCCATGTTCAGAGACCCCACATTCTCCACGTGGCTCCGCTCTCGAAGAGTAACAGTATTCATGTTGCGTTGGTGCAAGAGTTAAAACGTTTGTGGAAGGAGCGTTGGTGGGAGCGACAAGGAACGGCTGCCAGACCCTGCCCTGGCAAGTCAGAGTGCTTGTAGAGAGCGGGTGGGTGGTGGATCGTGATGGGGGATGGATCATGCAGATGGGATGGTTTATTTGATGGCTCGTTGGATATAATAACCTCACTAAAGACGTCACAATGCACACATTTAATCCTCCCGCCAAACAAAAGGACTGGGTCCTGACTACACACGTACTTTCCAGCATAACTAACTGTGGGACCTGAATGTTGAGTACGCATGGTTTCCAGATTCGTAACAATATATATGATACAAGTAATTATAAGTCAGGTGATATGTTGTTTTCATCAAAGAATAAAAAGGTTATTGGTAATTTTAAAGATGAATTGGGTGGGAAGGTCATGAGTGAATTTATAGGATTAAGATCAAAGTCTTATGCATTTACGTATATTGATAATAACATTGAAAGGTGTGATAAGAAGCAAAAGGGAATAAAGAAAAATATAATCAAGGAAACAATAAACTTTAAACATTATTGTTAGGTATGGATATCAGGTGATGGCCTCATTGGCTCATATTTCGACATTTAACTCATTTAACCATTCAGTAATTGCATTAACCAGGTGCCTGGATTCAAACCATTGTCCTGGCTGCTTCAAATTGTGTCCCCAAACCTTTTGCCTTCACTTTACAGTTTGCTTTACGATGTGTTACAAGATGTCCTTGCCAGAGCGCTTCGGCAGGCTATTGTTTATTCCAGTGCGGAGTGGCAACAAACGGCTGGAGAACTCTGTTATGGCTGATTCACCCAAGGGCCGTAGGGAGGGGTGGAAAGCCCACTTGCCAAATTGTTTCTTCTTTGTCTTGTTTTCTCCGCCCTGTACTAGGTTTTATATATATATGCATTTTGGAGAATGATTCTTGAGAGTGTGTGTGATTCTGAGGCTTGACCACTGTTGGTTCGAGTCCTGCACCACATCTCCGCATGCGTGTCTCCCAAATAAACCGCACATTCGAGTATCCTCAGTTGACTCACCTCAATTCTTGGCCGGGATTGAAGGGTCTTCACAGCTGGCACCCCAGACGGGACTAGACGACTTCTGAAGCTGTGTACCGGAGGGGCTTCGCTTGGTGTACGGTGCTTACAAGACTAAGGTACGTGTGCGCACACGTCGGGCACCTGCAATACAGGACAGCCCTAGTTAAGTGGACACTACACCTAGCAGAGGGAGCTCCTTTGGACACAGGCTCAGAGTCTGCTCTGGTTACGAACTGATGGTAAACGAGGAAAATCGAGTGCGGTTTGTTTGAGCACAAAAAGGGCTATTAGGCCGGATTCAGGTGACCGGTTTTGGGTCAGAGGACAAGGAACGTCCGAGTGAAACAGGTGGAACAGGTTAGAGTCCTGTAAGTGCAGGTTGGAGTCCTGGGATAATAGTTGGGAGGGTCTTGAGTCCCTCAGAGGAAAGAAACGCTTAAGGCAATTGAGAAGAGCGGGTCTCTGATCCTGCACAATAAAAGGAGAAACGTTCCAAGGCTATAAGGCTAGTGACAAGTTAAGAACACACAATGGGGAATAACTCTTCAAGGAACATACAGTTACCAGGAGGGACAATGCTGAAAGTTGTTGGTGATAAATATGGAATAGATAAGGTAAAGAGAGTGCAAGATTGGACGACTTGGACAGCGGGCAGAAGGGATCCCTTCCCGCTGAACGGGTCCCTAGATCCAAAGGTATTGCACACAGTGAGTACTGTGTTGACGGAGGGCAAAGCTGGGGGCCCGAGACAAAGTGGAAAACACTGGAAGGCACTAGCTGCGTGGCTAACGGAGTCACAAGCTGAGACAGAGCGTAAGCGATTAGGTTAAGAGGGAACCTTGAACCAACGAGAAACACCTAGCGAAATTAAACAGGAGAAATGGAAACAAGTGCAAGCGCAGCTGGCATTACAAGACGGAGGAGAGAAAACACCGGCTGGGATAGCAAAAGGAATTTACCCTGTCCTGGAGGAGGAAGCAGAGATAAGAGGGGCTGATATTCAACAATGCCCCATGGTGCAAACAGGGGATAACGAGTGGGTCTGGAGATCATGGACACCACAAGATGTAAGGACTAAAAGCAAACATGGAGGAATGTTTAAAGGTGAACCCAAGAAAAGCAATAAAAATATTAAATGATCAGATAACGATGCATGGGGCTACCAGGACAGATATTGGGTTCATATGTACGGTGGTGCTGCCAAGCTCGATATGGGGTGCACATTGGGCTGTGTGGAGTGTTAAACCAGAGCACGAGGTAGATGACACCCTGAACCGAAGGAACCTTCCAGAGGCAGACCGGGCAGCCCAAACAGTGTATAAGGACAGGGTGGGAGCACTAATGGAGAGTTGGCCACAGAAATGGCCCCACGGGTGACAGATTGGCGAGCAATACAGGATTTCGAATACTCAGACAAGGTGCGCGGGGATTACACCACAACACGCACTCTGATGGCCACTGACTTATGGATCGGAAAGGAGGGCGCGGCGCTAGAGGTGAAACTAGCTGCCAGCGAGCGTGAATTAATGAAATACAGAGAAGGATTTACACCCCACATCTCCATGGCAGTCAGCGAAGGACATAGTTCAGGGGAGTTAGGGGAAATGGTGACCAGATTGAGATACGCCCCAGAACCACAAGACAGGAACAACGACAACCGGAACACTCTGCAGGCCGTCAGACGAGGGAATGGATGGAAGGTGTTTTAAAATCACACGGTTGAATCTGGAGTGGTTTTGCTTCGGTCACCATGCTGGTTGGCAAACTGGAGGGGTATTGATTGTGAAGCTCCTGGTGTTGGTTGCTGTTGTGGTCATGTTATAACAGCTGTGGATGGGGAGAGACGCGGGACCGAGGCGCGAAGGATTGAGGGATTCAGGATGGATGGTCAGGGGGATTTAAATGATTTGTTTGTTTTGAGCAAGGAATTGATTTGTATTTAAAGTGGGTTTATGCAAGTGCCAAGATGGTCAGAGTAAGTTGGGAAATGGCAGCATATTGCTGTTTTGGTGAGAGAGAAGTGGATAGATGGGTAATGTCAGAGATTTAAATGTTGATGAATTCTGAAGTGAGATAGAGATTGGTTAAACATTATTTTTGAGATATTTTAGTTCCATTTCAACATGAAAAAAAATGGTTTCTCACCAGGTTAATTAAACTATGTTAGCCTTTGGTGTTGTTTAACTGTTTGGAGAAATTTTGTAACAATGTTATCAAAGTTCTTGTTTCGAAGATGTCATGTCATGGCAACTAAATGTCACGGCCGAGCGGAGTGGAACTCTCAAATGAGGGGTTTGCACAGCTGAGAGTCTGTGAAAGACTTCCAAAGAATCACTCTGTGATGATGATAATGTTTGCATGCACTGGGTTTGTTGTCAAAATGCATAAACAGGGAGTTGTGTGCGGTAACTGTGTTTGTTACTTTCAGACTAAGCTCATTTAAAAAAAAAAAAAAACCTTGTTAATCTGTTAATTGAGGATAGGAAAAAAGTTACTGAGAATTGAATCAAGATAATAATATATTAAATTAAGGTACGTACATAATATTGAAGAAGGGTCTCTGTTATTAAATTGATCAACAGATTGGTCAACACTACATATTAGAAATCAAGTTATGAGGGAAAAACAGCATGGTATTTACATAACAATAATGCAGAATCACTGAAAGGATGGTGAGACCAACAGCAATCATGAAATCAATTAAATGGAATTAGGAATTGTACCATGTATTGCTCTCACTGATTAGGAGCTGGTACTGACGTGACTGTAATTTAAATAAAATGACTACAATTTGTGGAAAGACAAACAAAAGGATAAATGAGAATTATGCAGAGTACAGAAGACATGACCATGAAATAAATGTTAAATCGGTCAGAATAAAGGAATTATATAATTGAAAAGAGTGCTTGTTGCACCCATACCTATATTCTATGCTTATATAGAATTGCCTAAATGATAGTGCTGCTCTTGGTGTTCTGTAGAAATTACCGAAACAATATTAGCTATGCTATTCTTGTTTAAATTACTCCTGTTAATTCATACCAAATGTGTTAGCCGAGCTTTGAACTATGTTGAGCATTTATTTTGCGAGTTATAATAACCGAGCACGCAGGTATATTCTGCACAATGTTTTACACACCTATAACATACATAATGGAATACTTTTGGTGAAAAGAATTATTGACCCTTAACGTTTACTGAGGACATATTTGATTGATGCTTCGCCATGATTTTGTTTGTTTCGGAGTGTTGAAAGCAGTTGCATGTACGATTTCATCTAACCAAGCTTGGGAAGAACTTCCACCAAAAGAACAATGGAGAAAACCCAGATTTGGGATGATTGGGCATTCAACAGGTGATCATGAAACTATCCCCTTCCTGAGGAGATAAGATGGACAATGTGAGAAAGAGAAAAACCCACTGAGGAGAAGCTTGGGCAAGAACTGACGTCGCCGTTTTGTGAGGCCAGACCGGCCAGGCAAGCGTGGAAACGCGGAGTGCTGCTCTGCAAATACATCGTGTACTTGCTGTGGCTGCCTCGATGCACAACGAAGGCCTGGTGGCCACTCGGCGAGTCACCTGCCACATGTGTTCAGTGGTGCAGCTGGGGGCTTGTGCCACCAACACCCTGACTGCATCCAAAGAGCTCAGCTCTTTTGGTGAATCAAACCTGATTGCACAAACTGCTGCTACTAGGGCCAAACTCGGTTGGGACTCTGGGTCACCTCACCGATCCTTTTCATCACCTTCAACCCAGCGTCGAGCCCAAGCTCTTGCCTGCAAAATCTACCTTCTCTTCAGCTCAACAGAGTGCTTCAACTGTGTTTATATAAGCGCTCGAAATTGAACTCGTGTAACGAATATCTTTCTCCTCTCGGAACAGGGTATGGTGATCATGGGTGATATAATCATTTGGAGTTTCATAAATTTAATTTTTGGCTATAAAATCGAATTGGCTGTCAGTGATGTTTTTCCTTTGCTCAAGAATCTTTGAATTATGTCATTTGATGTCAAAATATGGCCAAGGAGGGACTGTTAGGTATGGATATCAGGTGATGGCCTCATTGGCCCATATTTCGACATTTAACTCATTTAACCATTCAGTAATTGCATTAACCAGGTGCCTGGATTCAAACCATTGTCCTGGCTGCTTCAAATTGTGTCTCCAAACCTTTTGCCTTCACTTTACAGTTTGCTTTACGATGTGTTACAAGATGTCCTTGCCAGAGCGCTTCTGCAGGCTATTGTTTATTCCAGTGCGGAGTGGCAACAAACGGCTGGAGAACTGTTATGGCTGATTCACCCGAGGGCCGTAGGGAGGATGGAAAGCCCACTTGCCAAATTGTTTCTTCTTTGTCTTGTTTTCTCCACCCTGTAATAGGTTTTATATATATATATATATATATATATATATATATATATATATATATATATATATATATATATATATATATATATATATGTAGATATATATATATATATATGCATTTTGGAGAATGATTCTTGAGAGTGTGTGTGATTCTGAGGCTTGACCACTGTTGGTTCGAGTCCTGCACCACACCTCCGCATGAGTGTGTCCCAAATAAACCGCACATTCGAGTATCCTCAGTTGACTCACCTCAATTCTTGGCCGGGATTGAAGGGTCTTCACAATTATTACAACTGTTTAACCTTAAAGAAGGAAGAGTACAGAAAAATGAATACAATAAGAAGTTATAAACATCAATTATATACAGAAGAGATAAATAAGAAAGCATTAGGAACTTTTGATGATAAAAGATATATTTTAGAGAATGGAATCAATAGTCTCCCTTATGGTTATAAGTATAAGTGTTGAGATATTGGGTTGGGAATTTTAACAGGCTACCGCCATCTTTTACTGATTTATAAATGATAGAACCAAGCAATAACCAAACCAAAGAGTGGAGATGTAATCAGCCTTGGTATATAAATGGAAAACATAATGAATGTGAGAAATATCAAATAAGTCTTATTGAAGAAATAACCGGGGAAAGAGTAGATAAAACAAATAAGCGAATAAATTTAAATACAAATAAGTTGGAGGATGTAAAGAAAAAAATAAATATCCTTGAATGGACTGAAAACTTTGATGGTTATCAATTGAACAATGGAAAAACAATTTACTACAATCTCTAAATGATATGTGGCTCAGGAGGTGGTCAAATAAGAGCATTAAGAGAAGTTTATAATTTCATTTCTGCTCAACAAAGACACTTAAACCAAGAACCAAGTTCCAAGTTATTATTTGTGAACATACTCGATGTAAATGAATGTTTGAAGAAAATTAAGGTATTCCCTAAAGTAGAACATGGGCAAATATTCGTTGGTGCGCTCTGAGTGGAATGAAAATATGAAAGGGAAGAAGTGCTTTAATCAGCAAGTCTCAATCTTTCATAGTCTCAATTTTACATTTGCTTTTATGGGAGGGAAGGGGATTGGTGGGGAGAAAATCGGTCTCCTATTTTGGGCTTTTGGAGCTTGAGTCAGAAAGTTTTTCCCTTTTCCCCCATTCATTTGAATGGGCGTCCCAGAAACCCCATTTATCATCCACTGTCTTCAATCCCATCCTTGATTTCATTTACTTTGTCGCACACATAACGTATCATGCAAGCATGCAGACCACAGCAACAGGCAGCTCAATAGCATACACACACCCTTGAACATTCAAATCTAGTGCCGTTACCAAACGGTCGCTCACCTCAAACTTTCACTATACTCGGACTACAACACTACAACATTCCTCAGACCACCACAACACCTTCATAATAATTCCCCCACACCATTGGACCACAACCGAAGCTCGTTTATAGTCACCATTAACCACCACAACCATGACGCCTCAACCACCACAAACCACCATGCCATAACTGACCACTACGCTACACCAAGCTGCCATCGCTCAACCACCGTTAGCACCGACGTTCACCACCTTTCTGGACCAGCAGGAGATGGGGAGGGTGGAGCACACGCATCGTGGTAGGTGCTCGGGTCTGGATGTTCTGGGGTTTAGATCAAGGCACAAGTGTGTGCTCGGCTCAGTTCAATCTTATGTAGATAGCCAGAGCGTTCCGCTCAATTACAGCGCTCGATGGGTGTCCGGAAAGAGTTTGTGGCCGGAGAGCGCAACCAAATGCCCAGCGCCATGTTAATCTCAGAGCTCAGTCACGTGGTCGAGTTCAAGGCAAGTGAAGGCATTTCCACTGTCAAAGCCTCGCATGGGCGGACCTAGCACCGGGGTAAAGGTCCGTCCACCAATGAGGGCACTGGAGAACACCCAATGGTCAACATGTTCCGCTCTTAAGTGACGCCCCACCAGGGGACTACAAAAGAGAGCTCGGTTCTCCAGCTATCCTTGTTTTTGGGGTCATGGTGTGGGGAGCGAACGGAGCTTGATGGAACAGAGCGGAGCGAAGAACAAGCGGGAAGCCAAATGCCAGGCCGAGCACAGTATAAGTCTGTTTAAACACTCGCATAAAAACCTCTTTACAACCACGTTCGGCCTATCCTCTCACACGTTCTTTTCTTCGTTTCCAAAAACCCCCCTAACGTCTTTACACCTTCCTCTTTGCATGTCATCTGCCAGTCATCGCAACCCTCTTTTTGCACCTCCCTCTGACCAATCACAGTAGACACCCTCAGTTTTCCTTCCCACTTCGCCCTCCTCAGCGACTGGGAAGCGTTGGTCCATCAACCGTTTGAGGTAAGAAGGTCGTCGCAAACACCTCGTTCTTTTCTCATCTTTCTTGCTCTCGAACCTTCCTCAGGAATTATTGTGATGGCACCCGTCATGTTCATACAAGTTAACAATATCGAAGTAATAGATGAGCAAGTTCTGCACTGTCCACTTTTGTACAGACGTGTATTTTCATTTTCCGCACCTCATCAATCCTTGCTTTCCCTTGCTCTACATATTGCTTTTGTATTAAAACCTTTGATTGTTGTGCCACTTGCTTTTCCTCACCCTCGCTTGTAATAAATTACTTGTATTATAAATGTACCCAGTTTGTCATGTCTTTTCCTCCATTTATCCAGTGTCGTCTGCTCACGGTGTTAGCCAGCAAGTTTTACCCCACCGATTGGATATTGTTTGCCGGTGAATACTCGGCGGCTAATATCGACTGCACCCAATACGGTAAGTTAACTTGAGTATGCATGGAGAGCAAAAGACCCCCCTCCATCCCCCCCTCGATTGGTGCAGCCATCCACAGATAAAGGTACCCACGCAAAGTAGTGAAACCCTGTGGAGCTCGTAGTAAACCAATCGGAGCTCGTAGTTAATTAGCAACCCGCCGGTGTGGAGTTATCCATGTTTGGTGGCTTCAGGACCAGAAGTTTGGGAGGAACTCGAGTGCTTCCTCTCGTGGTGAGCGTCGAACTCCAGATCCATAAAAATACGTGTCCACCCCCAAAACAACCCACTCACTTCTGGATCAAACTGATATTTAAATGTTTTTTTTTTAACATACTGCCTTGTCTCCAAGCAACCACTGAAATTTGTTTTCAGGTCATGAGCACACAACATTCAGGTCCTATAGCTCAGTTATTTCAATACGTGAATGTGGAGAGATAGCTCCCTTTCCCTAATCTAATGGGGGAATAGATGTACTTGTGCTGCGAGTTATTTTTATAGTTAGGATTTTTATGTCAACGCCATCTTCAGCAACAATGCTCTGCTCGCGGCATTCTCCCGCAGAGCTCGCCAGCAAACACGTGCGTGGCAGCACGTATGTGGGCGGAGTTCACGAAGGCCTGATGTCTCTCTCGCGAATCCTCGGCAGATCGGGGACGAGGTGGCCGTAAGTCGGTCAAAGAGCACAGCCTCTTCGGGGGGCGGGGAATCAAGACGCCCGACACGCCCCCCGACCAATGATGGAGAGGCAACGGAGTTCCCCAGCGGAGGGGTGAGACGCACCCCCCCCCCCCCGACGAGGGCGAGTAGAAATAGACGGGACAGGCGGTGAGAAAAGGGGTCGTCGTCGTCTTCTGGGTCTTCTTCGTCTCCTTCTTCTGGTGGTCGCCTGGTCGTTTTGGACCCGTGTCGCCGGTGGTCTTCTGGCTCTCATCTCATCGCTGGCACTGGGCGCGTCGCAGCGATCCCTCACCTCGTCTCGCCGCTTTCTGGATTTGGCTCGCCTCTCGCTGGTGCCCGGTTCGAATCAGCGCGAAGACCACACGAGGTGGACAGGTCCGAGGCAGAACCTGGTCTTCAGCTCATTTTCCCTCCAAGCTGGAGGCATCAATAAAGACCACATTGGGTCCGTTTCATGTGTGTGTGTGTGTGTGTGTGTGTGTGTGTGTGTGTGTGTGTGTGTGTGTGTGTGTGTGTGTGTGTGTGTGTGTGTGTGTGTGTGTGTGTGTGTGTGTGTGTGTGTGTGTGTGTGTGTGTGTGTGTGTGTGTGTGTGTGTGTGTGTGTGTGTGTGTGTGTGTGTGGCACCAGTCGAGTAAGTAGGAAATTGTACAAGTGCCTTGCTGTACATACGTGCCTCTTATATTCGGATAACTCTGCTTCTTACGGCCTGCTCCATGATAAATAAACCCATGTGTTAAATGTATCGGTTCGTTTTTGTCTTTCTTTTATTGGGTTAACACGGTGAGTGTTGGAGAATTAGCCAGGCAGTTGCCGCTGTAAAGGGACATTTGGGACCGACGGAAGCTCGGTGACCATCCCCTCGGGTCGCACACGGTTCGAGTACGCTAGCGGCTCGTTCCGTACGGGCGCCGTCGAGGGTGTGAATCCTCGGTAGATTGCCACGTGGTCTTCTCTGTATTTTGAAGATTGGCAAATAACCCTGTACCATGTGGTGGATTTCTTGACGATTCACGGTCCTATAAGGGACCCATACTTTTCGGAGTTTTCCGAAAAGGTATGATCTAAATTCCGGGTGATCGGTCAAGCCGACTCTCCTGCTCCATCTGGCGGTCGCGCTCGTCACCGATACCAGGCACCGCAACAATATATATATATATATATATATATATATATATATATATATATATATATATATATATATATATATATATATATATATATATTGTTGTGGTTACCAAATTCGCAAACCACCATTCAGGTCCCTTAGGTGAGGTATCTCGGTAAGTACATGTGTAGTTAGGCCCAAACCCGTTGTCTAGTGGGAATACATGTCATTTATGCGTGCTGCGACTCTTCAGGATAGCCGTTTTTCTTTTGCTATCTTTAATTTGGACCAACCGCCATTATTACCACCACAACCACAACATCAACCACCAACCACAACACCGCTTCACCACAACCGCCACGACCTTCCCATCACACCTCGCAACCGTCGCATCGCCACCGTTCTTGCCCCGCTGTGGGTACCGGTGTTGGACTCGTGCAGGGCGCGCGCCGAACAGCGTGTACAAAATCATGGATTTTGTGCTTCAAAAACGGATCAAAAACGACACACGCCCACTTTTTGCCGTCCAATCGGTGAGCGAGGGGCGAATTGGCCCCGCCCCCAGGGCGATCGATATATGCAAATTTATGGATCAAAAAGCCTTCACGCCCACTTTTTCTCGGGCCAATGGGGAGCGAGGTGAAAGGTCGAAGAGAGGGGGTCAAAGATGAGAGGGCGAAGCTACGGGGCTGATAAAAGGACAGTGTTCGTCAGTCCAGGGAGTGGAGAGGCGGAGAGTAGGAGAGTAGGAGAGTCGGAAACAGAGAGTCAAGACTTCGCGGGCGGTGGAGTTGGCAAGAAGGAGCTGGTCGTCGTGTGCGTTGGAGTCGGAACGGAGGGGACGGAGCTGTGGAGAGGCAGCGACACCAGACGAGGGGGTGCTCGCGTCGGGAGCTGCACCCCAGGGAGGCCGACAGCGCGACCTGGCCGAGGTGGAGACGCTCGTCGCGGGATAATAAAAATCCTCTATACCCCGAGCATCAGCAACCCCTCCTGTTTCCCCCCGCGCTGAGATAGTGCGACCAAGGGGGCCCCTTTCCCACCCCCTACCAGACACTGTCCGCGAGGCCCGCGGAGTTGAGGCGCCATCGCCGCTCCGCGTCTCATCACCAGACGGGTAGGCGCGACCCGGTCTCGGCCTCAGGCCCGCCTCATACTTGAGGGTATTCTTTTCCTTGGTTTTGGGTATGTGTTGTCGGCGCCGTCTGTGAAGTAGAATTGTATAAGTGTTGCCGTGTGCTCGGTAGTCGGTATTAGCTCTGCATTGTGTTTTCGCTTTTACATTTGCTTTTTGTGTAAATTACATTGTGTCTTTTCTGTGTGCATTTGGTGGAATTGTATATGTGTGCTCCCGTGTGCCGCGAATAAATGTGCTTTGTGTTGAACTGTTTCCCGCTTCGCTTCGTCTTTTCCTCTATTGAATCCCCATCTTGCTTCACGTAAAGGGTTGGTAGTGGGCTGAATACGCCCGATAATTAATCGAACCGTCGAGGTCGACGATAACACCGCTCGGTTATTCTGATAGTACGGAACGGGTCGCTTAAGTGGCCCGTGTCCGAAGTCGACCTGCGGCGAGGTGCGATCGCCCGGTCTACCCTCCGCGTGGGTACTTAGGTAGGTCGAATTTGGCGAGCAACCCTATCCCACGCGGGGGCTGATTGGCTCGATCGCGGTGAGACCGAAAGGTCCACCCGTGACTGGTTCCCGGCGTTAGTCCGAGAGGGTCACGACTGGATTGTCCGTCCGGTGGGCGACGTGCCGCGATTCGAGTTACGTGGCCGTCAGCACGCCGGCGGGCGCGAATACCGCAACACTGGTGTCAGGATGGAATCCCCGAGCAGGAAATGTTGATTGTGCAGGAACACGGACTCGCCCAACTGAACCCAGAGCCCGAAATGGGTGCGGCAGCGGCCGCGGTGTATGACACCTCCCCCCCCCTCCTCTCCACCAAAACCCTTCCCCAAACCTTGCCGAAACGGCTCAGCTGAGTGCATTCGACATGGCCCAGCTATGCGCCATGCTGGCGGCGATGATCGAAAAAATGGATACAAATACAAATGAAGTGAAAACGACGATGGATGCGAATACACAGCAAATGAGGGAAGAGATGAAAGAGCTGCGGGGTGAGACGCAGAACATGGGAATGAGCCTAAAAGGAAGCTTGGAAGAACTAAAAAACGAAATGAAAAAGGAAGTCGACACGATACGAGCGGAGGTGACCGGGTTAAAAGAGAAAGTAAAAGGAGTGGGAGTCGCAATGGAAGAAAGTAAACAAGAGAGGGTAAACGAAATAAAGACGGTGGTGGGAAAATAGACAAAGTAGGAAAAGGATTGGGAGAAGTAAAACAGGGACAAGACCAAATAAAGGAGGAAATAGGGAGGAACACGACGGCGATAGAGGAATTAAAAAGAGAACAAGGGAAAATAAAGGAGGGATTGGGAGCCGTGAAGGAGGACTGTGAGAAAAGACATCGGGAAATGACAGACAAAGTTGAAAACCTGCGAAAGGAGGTAAAAGCGGAGACACAGAAAGGATTAAAAAAGGTGACGGAGGAATGTAGAAAGAGACATGAGGAGGTAATTAATGAAATGGAGCGGAAAGCCGGAGAAAAGACAGAGGAACTGGGGGAACAGATAGGAAAAAACCGGGGCGAGACAGAAGAGCAGTTTAGGACAACGAGGGAGGAAATATCCAAGACAAATAAGATGGTGACACAGGTACAAGGGGAGGTGGAGAAAATAAGAGAAAAAGTCGGGGAACTGTCGTTAGGAACGATAGGGGAGGAAATAAATGGGGTAATAAAGGGAAAAATGGAGGAAATGGAGAAGAGACTGGCGGATAGGGTGGAGGCCCGGTGTGAGAAGCAGGGTGGCCTCCTTCGGGAACAGGGGGAGAGGATATACTCCCTCGAGGCGGATCGTGCCCAGGTGGGGCCGGTGTCACAAGGCGGAGCAGGAGGCTTGCCCGATGCGGGGGTGAGCATGCCAAGCTTGGGGAGGGTAGAGACCGCGGGGTCTTTTGGCCTAATGGGGGTACCCAGAATGACTGTTCCAGGGGGTGTGCGGAGTGTGAGTCCAATGGCTTGGGAGAGTAAGCGGGACGACGCGGGGCACGGACAGACGCAGACAAGGGCGGTGGAGCCCCCGGGCAAATGGCTCGGACCCTGCGGGAGTGAGGCACCGTTGGGACTGGGGAGGTACACTCCTCCCGGAGTCCCTAGGGAACGGGAGGAGACCTCGAAAGAACCGAGGGTGCCGCTACCCCCGTACGATGGCAAGACGGACTTGAGGGCATATATGGCCCAGTTCCAGTGTGTTGCCAGAGGCAATGGCTGGAACGAGGTGCAGGGTGTGGCACAACTCACAGCGGCCCTGCGTGGCGTGGCTTTGGAAGTCCTGACCACGGTACCCAGTGAGGGGGCGACCCTGGAGGATCTCCATTCGGCCCTAAAAACCGATTTGGCATGGACCAGCAGAGCGAGCTTGTTAAAGCTCAGCTCAACGGGCGCAAACGACGTCCCCAGGAATCGCTGGGAGAATTGGCACATGACATTCGCCGCTTGGTGGGGATCGCGCACACCAACATGCCACCGGAGTACCGGGAGGAGATTGCCCTGGACCATTTCCTTCGAGCAATAGGGGGCACCGATGTCGGAGCATTGCTCACCGTATGGCGCCCGGACAACCTCCAGAAGGCGGCTGATACTGCTGCCTGCTGGGAGGCAGCCAGAACGCCATTGGGAGGGGCTGGGCGCCACGCGGTGGCAGTCCGACAGGTGGACCCCGTGCACGACAGTGCGCTGGGAGCCGGGGCAACCCTGGGCGACCAAGCGCGAATGGAAAGGATGGTGCAGGGCATGTTCGACCGCCGGTTCGGGAGACCTGTGGAGAGGCGGTCGGGCCCGGGAAGGGCGGGAGATGGGCCATCGGGGGGTACCCCAATTCGGGATGGAGGGGCGTATAATTCGGCGTACTGGAGGCAAACACCTTACCAGAAGAGGTGTTATAATTGTGGCGCAGGGGACCACCTGCAGCGGAGGTGCAACGCCCCGCGCAGGGAAAGGCCCCCGCGAAGAGAAGAGCCACGGCCCCCTAGACCACCAACTCCGCCCCGGGTCAATAGGGATAGCCAGGCCCAACCATCACCCCCCCACCAGTCCCCGGGAAACTAAGAAGTGCCGAACATGTAGGGCCGTGTTCGGCAGACTCAGACGGAGAAGAGCCCTCAGAACTGCGACAGGTCATCAGCAGAGATGCCAACTTTTGGAAATCAGAATTAGGGAGGATTTTCAACCGACACCAAATAATGTGCGCAAAGCGCACATCTCGAGCGCGGAGTGCTCGACCCTTGCGGCGGGGTCCAGGGCCCGCCTTAGGGCCCTGGAAGCTCTGGGGTTCCAGACGCTCTCTCGTGCCCTCTGAGCCCTATTTTGGAGCATTTAACATGTTAAGAATTCCCACTTTTTGAACAAAAAAAGGGGAAAATTGTGCACTTTTTAATGTTACATGTATGTTAATATTAGTAAGTTAGAGGACAATCAAAGATTAACAAAAAGCACAAAAGAAGCAATATTTTTCTTACCTTACTGGCTGGTACTACTGCTGCTTGCTTTTTCCATGGCAGCTTTGCTGAGTGACAGCTGTGTGGCTCTTTTAGCCCTTCTGATTATGTCTTTGCTGTATTCTCTCTGGTAGCAAGGGGTGTTATGAGCTAGTTTTTCAATTAAGAGAGCTTCCAGGGTTTTGACACTCAAATTGGGACGAAATTCAGTATGATTCTTCCGTACAAGACTGAGTGCCCGTCACATGATGCGTTCGAATGAGGAATGACCAAGATTCCCTTCATCACTTTGCTCAAATTAGATACTTTTGGCACCAGTGCAGGGATCTGTGAGCTGTGAAATCCGATGCCACTGCTCATCCACTCTCACTGTCTCAGTAGCAATTGTAGCTATGGAGGCGTCTGCCTGGTAGTGAGCGAATTCACTCTCAAGACTGTCTATGTCACTATCACCGCCACTGAACAGACAGGGGAATTTCTTGATGAAAAACTCCACACAGTCAAACCCCACTTCTTGGTGTAGCTTAACATCCAGCACCTGAGCATGCTTGGCTAATTCATCATCTAGCTGCCAGGTTTTGAAGATATAATTGCAGGCTTTCACATAATATGAGCGAACTGCACTGAAGAAACTTTGGATGTCTGACTCACTCAGAGTGAAGGTGGATTTCTTGAGACTCCTTTGTTCCCTTATATACAGTTTGGCATCGTTCCCAATCATGAGGTCCTCATCATTCTTCTGATGATTTCTGTCAGAGAAGGGTACATTTACCAGAGCAACCGATGACACCGATGGTTTCAAAAACCGTACGAAGATATCTTTCAGAAGACCATTCACCTCCGTGCAGGAGATGAATACAGGGTTCTGCCTCTTTGGAGCAGAAGATTCCCCTTCTCAAAAAGCTTGTTAGCATATCGAAGGAAGAAACGATAGAGTTTTTGTTTGTGGAGACAAGAACATCCTGTTGACACGTTTTTCTCTAGATTCCTGCACAGTGTTTGAGGAAGATGCGCTTTAGTTGTAGAACTCGTAGTACACTTAGCCGCAGGGCGATCACACTTGCGTTTACTGCCAGCAGAAGAGGTCAGACTCGTAGTACCAGATCCAATTTTACGTTTGAGGAGAGAGCTTGAGGTAGGTGCAGCCAAGGAAGAAGACCTCTGATTCGAAGGTTTTGCTGAGCTTCTATCAAGTGATTTGGCAAAAGCAGAACTTAACTTGGGTCCTTCTTTGCCTGCAGATGGGACTATCACAGTCTTTCTCGACTCTGAAGGGATCTGCTTTGTAGATGAACGTGATGAAGGGCCGGTGATGCTACCTGCTCTCAGCATTGGTTTTGGTGCTGTCCCTGCTGTCTTCTTCGCAGCAGATACTGCAGTGGTGGTGGTGAATGCTGCTCCACTAGTGCTTGATCCTGCAGTGCCAGTACTGGCAGTAGATACAGTGCCGTCCTTCTTGCTCGTTGTTAGAGTCTTGGCTACAGTTGGTTGCATTTTTTTCTTCGTACTTCTTCTTTGAAGAAGAGGCTAAGTGGCTCCCACTGTTCAATCAGCCTGTCTAGGCACTGACCAAGGGACAGCCACCTTGTTGCGACATGCTTCAGAATCTTGTGTGTCGGGGCATCACAGAGTTCTTGCAGTGCTTTCACTCCTTTGACGCGCTTACTACTTTTGTCCAAGTAGTAGTAAATATCGATGAAAAAGTCATCTAATTCAATGGGGAAGCCCTGGAGCCGCCTTCTTGGCCGTATTGTGCATCATATGGCAAGGGCATCCCATGATGTAGCACTCTGGATTTTGTTTGTGGATATAAGCAGCGACCCTTTGTGCTTGCCCACCATGACAGAGGCATTATCAGCACAAAAGGAAACACAATTTCCTCTAATGAATTTTCCTGTCACTGAACTCATGATCAAGCAGTTTGAAAATGTTTTCTCCAGTGGAATCTTGTTTGCACGCAGGCAAACTTAGCAAACCTTGCTTCACAATCCCAGCACTGTTGTCATAGTACGAAATCAGGACAGGATATAGCTGGGCCTCACCACTGTCATTGCTACCGTCTGTAGCTAGGCTAAATGGAGCTAGTCTAGCAATATCGGCAATAGATGAAGCAGTAACATTTGACAACTCACCAATTACACTGGTCAACAACAAATTTGTTGTCTGCATTTTTAAGCTGATTTAGGACCTAATCTGATGCGCTGAATCCAAAACTCACATTAGTTTTGTTCAATCAGGTCAAGTTTTTGAGATATGGCCACATGTCGTTTTTTACATTTTTGTTCACATGTACGCATGTGTGGAGCATTTTAGAAGAAGTTGGTGGGGTAAAATGTCATGTCAAATAATTGTTTTAATTGGAAATAATTATTTTAATGACAAGAAGTATTCAGGTACGATAGTTCTAGGTGATTATGTCGAAAAGGGATCAGTTTGAAGTCATAAAACCTCAAAATCTTCCAAAAATTGGTGAGGCAAAGCATAAAGTTCGTGGATCAAAACTAAAGTTAATGGGGCAGATTTTGTAATAATGTGATACAAAAAAGTTGTATTTCTTGAAATAACGAACTCTGAAGAATGTACAATACCTACATGCGCCAATTTATGACATGCGCTTCTGCTCAAGCTTGGAGTGCCACAGTACGAACTCAAAGATTGGAGACTGTTCATTGACAGCAGCAAGCGATCACTGAAATGTGTTCTGCTACACAACGGCAACCAGTTTGCCTCTGTACCCATCGCTCACTCGACTACACTGAAGGAGAAGTATGAAGCGGTGAAGTACGTGCTGGAGAAAATTGGTTATGATCAGCATAAGTGGTTTATTTGTGTTGACCTGAAGATGGTGAACTTTTGTTGGGACAACAGTCTGGCTTCACCAAGTACCCATGTTTTCTGTGCATGTGGGATAGTAGGGACCGTGCTCAGCATTACACGAAGAAGGACTGGCCTGTGCGGGAGGAATTGGTGCCATGCAAAGAAAGGAACGTCATCAACGACCCTCTGGTGGACAGAGACAGAATACTCTTCCCACCGCTGCACATCAAGCTCGGCTTTATCAAGCAGTTCACCAAGGCTCTGGACAAAGATGGTGACTGCTTCACTTACTTGTGCCAGGCTTTTCCAGGATTGACCATGGAGAAGTTGAAAGTTGGCATCTTTGATGGTTCTCAGATCCGTCAGCTCATCAGAGATCCAGAGTTCAAAAACTCAATGAACGAAGTGGAACTGGAAGCGTGGAAGACATTTGTTTTGGTAGTGAAGAACTTTCTTGGCAACAATAAGGCCAGAAACTACGCAGAACTTGTCAACAACATGCTGACTGCTTTCAGAAACCTGGGCTGCAACATGAGCATCAAGATGCACTACCTATTTTCACATATGAACCGGTTTCCTGAGAACCTGGGTTCAATGAGTGACGAGCAGGGGGGGAGAGATTCCATCAGGACATGAAGGAGATGGAGACCAGGTATCAGGGTCGCTGGGACGCAGTCATGATGGCTGACTACTGTTGGAATCTGAAGAGAGACCTCCCTGCCGCTGAACATTCCAGGAGTTCGAAGAAACGGAAGTTCAAGCCCTGAAGTTTGAACAGTGGTGACGCAACATGCAATTTACTTGTACTTACCTTTATCAATGCCCACCATTCAGATGACAGTAATCGATGTTTCTATCATGTAATCAATAAATGTTGTTGGCAAAACATTTTTTTTTCTTAAAAACATGTTTAGGATGATATGTGTTGACAAAAATCAGCTGATAATGCCACAAAAATGTAATTGATTTTGTCACAAGATCTGATTTTTTCAAATCAACTTAGCACAAAAACCTGACCTGATGGAGAGAAACGGATGCCATTTCCTGATTCAGCAGTGCCCGAATACCCTAATTCACTTGTAGAAATCTAGACAACATTCAGAAAGTAAAAAATTGTTGACCAGTGTTCTTTTTTTCTTCTTTGTTCTTGTTCTTTTTTTTTTTTCTTTTTTTTTTCTTTTTTTTTCTTGCTTTTTGTTCTTGTTTTTTTTTTTTTTTTTTTTTTTTTTTTTTTTTTGTTCTTGCACATCTTGCACATCTTGCAAGTTTTTGTTCTTGCACATCCATACTTTGAAGCAACTTTTGAATCTGGAAACATCTTTGAAATAGAGGTCCAGCATGATCTGAGACTGATATGGGCAAGTTATGTCCCACAATAAATCCACGAAAGAGAAGTTCCGCCGGGTAACATCCTCTTCCTCGCTTGTCCCTTGTTTGGTGAAATAATTCAGAAGTGTACCGGTACTCGTGCTCGAAGATCTCTCCTTTGCAATGTCTGTGTGCCGTTTGCTTCAACGTGCTTCCGAATATCATCGCGACCTCCGTGCTCAACTGAAATATCAACGCTGCATACTGTACAATACGCATGATGAATTCCTCTTCAGTCTTTCAAATACACGGGTATTGGAGAATGTATTCGGTCTTGTACTTCTGAGACCATTTCTTGGTCTTCGTAAGCTTCTTTTCTGCCATTTCGTAATCAACATCGAGGGTTTGAAGCATCGGTAACTTCGAAGTCGATGTTCCACAGCTGCAGCGCGACTCGTGAGAACTCTAGCGGCTGTTAAATTAAACACCGCACGGTGGTCGCACCGCCGGGCTGGTACGGGGCCCAGCTGCATACAGTGAGCGTATCGCATGCATATACACTGTGCATACATACCGCATGCACTGTATTGCACACATACCGCATGCATATACACTGTGCATACATACCGCATGCACTGTATTGCACACATACCGCATGCACTGTATTGCACACATACCGCATGCACTAAATCTCAGTGCATGATCGCATGTTTAGATCCAGACCCAATGTTTCGCTGCTCCTCATTTGAATTTGCAATTTTTTACGTACAATTTGGAAGCAGCGAACGTTATGGAGTTACCACATGCTATACGTAGCAGACGATGCTTTTCATTCAATTCTCATACTAGTACATTCTGATTAGTGAACAGTGCAAAAATATCAAAATTTCGGGAGGATAAGGATAGTGATCGTAAGGGCGGGAGTTTGGGTGAATTTTCGGAAGCCTCCCGATGAAATCGGGAGGGTTGGCATTGCTGCATCAGTTGTGGCCAAATTGGCAAAGGTAGCTTAACAATTCGGTGCAAGATTGCCGGCGTAGGGGTAGACGCCGTGGTGGACACAGGAGCAAGCGCCACGATCATCAGCCCTGTGGTCCTTGATTCGAGTGTAGACGGTTGGGATGAGATCCACCGTCTGCAAAACCATAGTTTGCAGCTAGCTACCGGGGCAACGGCCCCTATCATAGGACGTGGATTCGTGTCGTTTAAATTGGGCACTGTGAAAACCAATTTAGAGGTTTGGGTGGCAGAGGTGTACGACCCATGTCTAATAGGGTTGGATGTGCTGACGGCCGGTGGTTGTAAGATCGACTTGGGCCGGGGGGTCATGCAGTTGGGTGGTGAAGAGTTGCCGTTAGGAGGCGTGAGCACGGATGAGAGGGTGGAGCTGGAGGCTCCTGACTCCGTGGTCATTCCCCCGGGTGCCGAGGCGGTGGTCCCGGCCCGGTGGCGAGCACCCCCAACGTGGCAGGGCCCCTGCGGCCTAGCGGAACTACCGGCAGGGCCGTCAACCCCGGGCTTAGTCGTGGGCCGCACCCTGGTAAGTACCGACGGGCCAGTAGTGCCCGTACGGGTGATAAATGTTAGCACGGAACCACGCACTATCAGGAAGGGCACGAAGGTGGCAGATTGCATCCCAGTAAAAGAGGTCGCAGAGCTGAGGGACGATAACGTCGAGCCGGACCGGCCCCAGAAGGAGTCTACAGACTCGATTAGGAATTGGCCCGGTCCCATTCGTGAGATGGTAAATCGGAGTAGTGTAGATTTGGAGGAGGCCCAGCGGGAGGCCTTATACAAGCTGGTCGACCGACACATCGGGATCTTCTCCTTGTCACCCGAGGATATTGGACGTACGGGCCTGGTGCAACATCAGATCCACACCAATGGGGCCCGGCCTGTCCGTCAGCCTGCTCGAAGGCTCCCATGGAGCAAAAGAGAGGAGGCTGATGAACAGGTTGAGAAGATGCTCAATGCAGGTGTCATCGAGCCCTCGGGAAGTCCTTGGATGTCACCAGTTGTGCTGGTTAAAAAGAAGGATGGGACCACGCGTTTGTGTGGACTATCGCCAGCTGAACAACGTGACACTCAAAGACTCCTATCCCCTGCCTAGAATTGACGATACCCTCGACGCCGTTGCAGGCTCTAAATGGTTCTCAACTCTGGACCTCAAGAGTGGGTATTGGCAGGTGGAGATGGATAAGACGGGGAAGGAGAAAACGGCATTTTCCACAGGGAAGGGACTGTATCAGTTCACTGTGATGCCGTTCGGCTTGTGTAACGCCCCCGCCACCTTTGAGAGACTGATGGAGCGTGTACTCGGCGGCATGCCGTGGCAGTCATGCCTGGTGTATCTGGATGACGTCCTGGTACACGCTAAAACATTCACCCAGGAGATAGCCAATTTGGACCAGGTGTTTGGGCACCTCAGGCAGGCAGGGCTGAAATTGAGCCCAGAGAAATGCACTTTGTTCGCGACAGAGGTGGCCTATCTCGGACACGTGATAGGCCGCGAGGGGGTGAAGACCGACCCCGGAAAAATTACAGCGGTAGAGGAGTGGCCCGTACCTACAACTGTGAAACAGGTGCGGGGCTTTTTGGGACTTTGCTCCTACTACCGGCGTTTCGTGGCAAACTTTGCGGAGATAGCCAGGCCCCTTCACCGGTTGACGGAAAAGGGGTTGAGATTTAATTGGACGGAGGAGTGCCAGGAGGCCTTCCTCAAATTAAAGGGGTGTTTGACATCCGCACCTGTTTTAGCGTACCCCACCGATGACGGGATGTATACCCTGGACACGGATGCAAGCCAGGAAGGATTGGGAGCAGTCTTGTCCCAGACACAGGGGGGCGTGGAAAGAGTGATCGCGTATTACAGTCGGGCCATGAGTAGGCCCGAACGAAATTATTGCGTAACTCGCAAGGAACTATTGGCTATGCTGTCTGCCATGGGCCATTTCCACCCGTACTTGTACGGGAGGAAATTTTTGGTTCGAACTGACCATTCCTCCTTGCAATGGCTCTTACGGTTCAAGGAACCGGAAGGCCAAATTGCAAGGTGGTTGGAAAAATTGCAGCAGTACGATTTCAGTGTGGTCCATAGAGCCGGTAAGGCTCATGGGAATGCCGATGCGCTCTCTCGACGCCCCTGTCTGAGGGAAAACTGCAAATATTGTACGAGACATGAGGAGAGGGACCAATTGGCAGACGCCTCCCCGAAACTCCCAGTCCGTGCGGCCCGGGTGGTAGGCCCAACTTTGCCACTAACCGCGGGAGAGGAATTTGGTGGATTGGCATGGAGCACGGCCCAGCGGGAAGACCCGGTGCTAGGGCCAGTGTACAAATGGGTCCAGGAAAACAGGAGGCCCAGTGGGGAGGAAATCGCCCCATTCGGGGCACGAACAAAGGCATACTGGGCTCAGTGGAGGACCCTAGAAATGAGGGACAACATCTTGTATCGCAAGTGGGTGGAGATTCCTTCTGAACAAACTTCTTGGCTGGTGATAGTCCCTGATGGGTTTAAGACCCAAATTTTGAAACAGGTGCACGGTACCCGCGCCGGCGGCCATTTGGGCAGGACCAAAACAAAATCTCGGGCCCGCCGGCGGTTCTATTGGGTTAACATGGGGCGCGATGTACAGGACTGGTGTCGAGCATGCGACGCCTGTACTGCAAAAAAGGGACCGCCACAGAGGATGAGGGCCCCACTCCAACTACATCAGGTTGGGGCTCCCCTGGAGCGAGTGGCCATGGACATTTTGGGACCACTGCCCCCCACTCGCCAGGGTAATAAGTACGTCCTCGTAATTATGGACTATTTCACCAAATGGCCAGAAGCCTTTGCCCTTCCCAGCCAGGAAGCAGGGGTTGTGGCCAAGGCCTTCGTAGAAGGATTTACATGCCGGTATGGGATTCCGCAGGAGCTGCACACGGACCAGGGACGAAATTTTGAGAGTGAATTACTAAAAGAGGTGTGCAGGCTCCTGGAAATTCGAAAAACACGGACAACGCCCCTGAGACCACAGTCTGATGGCATGGTGGAGAGGTTCAACAGGACCCTGGTCCAACAGTTGGCCCTCTTCACCGCCACTAACCAGGACTGGGACGAACACCTTCCGTACCTCCTGATGGCCTATCGCGCGTCCCAGCACGGGTCTACCGCATGTAGTCCGGCGCTGTTGATGTATGGACGGGAGCTGAGAAGCCCCGTCGATTTATTGTGCGGTCCGACGCCTGAGCGGCTTGATAGGCCCCCGGGGGAGGGCTATGCCCGTCGGTTGGAGGAGGGCTTGGAGAAGGTCCACGCCTTCGCACGACACCAGCTCCAACAGGCGGGCATAAAAATGAAGCGCAGGTACGACCACTGGAGCCAGGTGAGCAAATACCCACCGGGGGCAAAGATTTGGTTCTTTAACCCCCGGCGAAGGAAGGGCAGATGCCCGAAGCTCACCTCACCTTGGCAGGGCCCGGGGGTTGTCCTGGCGCAAGTCAGTGACGTGGTCCTAAAAATTAAAATGGGACCACGAGCCCTCCCTCGGATCGTCCACGCGGACCGCCTGAGGCCTTACAAGGGCGACCTTACGCCCTCATGGATATGTCTTGCCGGAGGAGTCGGTGCTGGAACAGCCGCTCCCGCAGAGGCGCAGGGCTCTCAGAGTCTTGCAACGAGTTCACGAGCCCAGTAGGAAGGGAGGAAATTCCCTCCTGGGAAATTGATTAATGGGATTATTTGGAGACAGTGACTGACAGTGAGTGTGTAGAGGGGACGTAGTTTAGCTACGTAGTGTTAAATGGAACGTGCTGTAGTTTAAGGGACGACGTGGGAGCACGAGTTAGTTAGGGGGTGCAGTTAGAAGGATGGCAGAGTTCAGCGGTGTGTGTATTGAAGAGTTGTGAGGCGAGTACATGATGAGTGAGTGAGGCCAGCGGGTCTGTGTGAATGGAGCGAATGGGGAATGCATGGTGCGATGAGTGATTGGGGGGAGGAGTGACTCCCGCCCAAGGGACCCCGGGGTCAGAGTAAAGTGAGTTAGCTGGGTTAGTCAAATTGAAAAATGGAGGTCGTTTTGTTGTTGGGTGAGTGTAGGCTCGAAACCCATTTGGAGGGGTGCAGGAGCCCTGTTGACGGGCTTGGGAGCGTGGCTGCGAAAGGTGAGTATCGCTGAGTGGGTACCCCGGGCACCAGGCTAGTCGGCCGCGGTAGGCCATGGGCCCATGGGGGGCCGGGATAGAGTAGTGGGCACGGGTGCGCCTGCTTGGTGCGGGGGCCCGGGGCGCCATTAGCCGCGTGGGCAGTGTTGTGGGCATGGGTGACCCTCGGAAAGGGGCCCGGGAGGCCGGCCTGCCACGTGTGCGTTTCAGGGGAGGTGCCATGGGGGGCACTCCCCGGTGTTAGGGAGCTGGTAGGCTCGGAGGCAGTGTAGTGCCCGGGGGTGCCATAGCGGGAGATTCGGCAGAGGGTCGTGCCTGCCAAAGGGAGCCACGTGTCCCAGCCAGGAGACCGTGTGAGGGCACGGAGTGAAAATTGGGGGGGCGAGGCCCGAAATTGTGAGGACACCAACACAGGCGACGGGAATCTGGGTTTATAGAACCAATAGTTTAAGCAAGCGGCGCTTGTTGAAAGCCCCGGGGTAGTTTAACTGTTAAATGGATAGGGTAGATTAGGAGATGTACCCCTCCGCATCATCCATCCCCTCGCTGTCGTTGTGGGCCGCTGGACCCACTTGGTGTATAGATCGCTGAACTCTGGGGAGGCCATTCTGAGGCTTCGTTGGGCCTCGGCACAGGACGTTAGCTCTCCCTTATTCCCCTCCGGGAACGGAACGTAGGGGTTGGGAGTAGGCTAGGTGACAGGATAGGTTAGCCGAACAAGGACGATAAAGGGGGTTAGGGGACGATTTATAGTGGGGGAGTAAAAATAAAAACAACAGAAAAAAATTAAGTTGGGGCTAAATTGGGGTTTGACAAATTAAGGGAGTGGGTATGTACAGTGACAGGCAAAGGCGATAGGTTGGGAGGGAGACAGGTAGGTAGGTCCAAGTGGCCAGCACCACCGCACTCCCTCCACCAACCTCCACTGAACGGCAAAGGCTGGCCAGCTTCATCTGCAGCTGCTTAGCTGCAAGGCCTGTGCCGGCTGGATCATCTGCCGGCTGGCTGTTTTTCTGCAAGGCCTGTGCCGGCCAGTTCATCTGCTGGCTGTTTTTCTTCAAGGCCTGTGCCGGCCAGTTCATCTGCCGGCTGTGTTTGCCTGCAGCGGCCTTCTTCTGCGGGCTGTGTTTGCCTGCTGCCTTTGCCATGCCATGCCCACTGCCCACGTTCACCAGCCCCGTTCAATTTTTGCTTTGCCCCCCCCCCCCCCTGTTCATTTCCATGTGCGCCAGGATCAGAAAGCAACAGTTTGCAAGCTGCAAGAACTGCCCTGTTGGCAGCTACAACACGGGCCTGCAGTGGCGGCCCGTGCACCGTGTTTGCGTCCATCCATTCATCCATCCATTCATCCATCCATTCGTTGTGTTCATTGCGTGTGCCACTTGAGCTGGCACGGAGACTGCGTTTGTGCAGCCCATGCACCGTTGTGGTTCACTGCATTCGGTCCATCCATTCATCCATCCATTCGTTGTGTTCATTGCGTGTGCCACTTGAGCTGGCACGGAGACTGCGTTTGTGCAGCCCATGCACCGTTGTGGTTCACTGCGTTCAGTTCAAAAGGGAAGGCCTTGGACTGCGTGTGAGCAGCCAGCCACGTTCCCTGTCACCTGCATTGTTTTGAGCCAGAGACTGCATGCGGGCAGTCTGGCTCCCTGCTAACTGCTTTTCTTTTGCAGAGTTCAATGATCCTGGGCCATGGTTTAGTGTAAAATTTGTAAGTTAAGGTTAAGATGTACTGTAAATATGAGTGCGCCCCCCGGCATGTCTGTCTAGCGCCGGCAATTTTATTTAAGTCGTCCGTGTGAGTGAGTTTGTTTAGGTAGTTACGCAGCCCTCAGGTTATTTATTTTGGGGACACGAATACCATGAATGTCACACTCAGGGATCCGTAGGTAAAATGTACTAGGGGAAAACTACACATGATGGCACACGAAAATTTGACGACTCGGGACGAGTCTGTAAAAAGGGGAGGGGGTAGTGTTGTGGTTACCAAATTCGCAAACCACCATTCAGGTCCCTTAGGTGAGGTATCTCGGTAAGTACATGTGTAGTTCGGCCCAAACCCGTTGTCTAGTGGGAATACATGTCATTTATGCGTGCTGCGACTCTTCAGGATAGCCGTTTTTCTTTTGCTATCTTTAATTTGGACCAACCGCCATTATTACCACCATAACCACAACATCAACCACCAACCACAACGCCGCTTCACCACAACCGCCACGACCTTCCCGTCACACCTCGCAACCGTCGCATCGCCACCGTTCTTGCCCCGCTGTGGGTACCGGTGTTGGACTCGTGCAGGGCGCGCGCCGAACAGCGTGTACAAAATCATGGATTTTGTGCTTCAAAAACGGATCAAAAACGACACACGCCCACTTTTTGCCGTCCAATCGGTGAGCGAGGGGCGAATTGGCCCCGCCCCCAGGGCGATCGATATATGCAAATTTATGGATCAAAAAGCCTTCACGCCCACTTTTTCTCGGGCCAATGGGGAGCGAGGTGAAAGGTCGAAGGGAGGGGGTCAAAGATGAGAGGGCGAAGCTACGGGGCTGATAAAAGGACAGTGTTCGTCAGTCCAGGGAGTGGAGAGGCGGAGAGTAGGAGAGTAGGAGAGTCGGAAACAGAGAGTCAAGACTTCGCGGGCGGTGGAGTTGGCAAGAAGGAGCTGGTCGTCGTGTGCGTTGGAGTCGGAACGGAGGGGACGGAGCTGTGGAGAGGCAGCGACACCAGACGAGGGGGTGCTCGCGTCGGGAGCTGCACCCCAGGGAGGCCGACAGCGCGACCTGGCCGAGGTGGAGACGCTCGTCGCGGGATAATAAAAATCCTCTATACCCCGAGCATCAGCAACCCCCTCCTGTTTCCCCCCGCGCTGAGATAGTGCGACCAAGGGGGCCCCTTTCCCACCCCCTACCAGACACTGTCCGCGAGGCCCGCGGAGTTGAGGCGCCATCGCCGCTCCGCGTCTCATCATCAGACGGGTAGGCGCGACCCGGTCTCGGCCTCAGGCCCGCCTCATACTTGAGGGTATTCTTTTCCTTGGTTTTGGGTATGTGTTGTCGGCGCCGTCTGTGAAGTAGAATTGTATAAGTGTTGCCGTGTGCTCGGTAGTCGGTATTAGCTCTGCATTGTGTTTTCGCTTTTACATTTGCTTTTTGTGTAAATTACATTGTGTCTTTTCTGTGTGCATTTGGTGGAATTGTATATGTGTGCTCCCGTGTGCCGCGAATAAATGTGCTTTGTGTTGAACTGTTTCCCGCTTCGCTTCGTCTTTTCCTCTATTGAATCCCCATCTTGCTTCACGTAAAGGGTTGGTAGTGGGCTGAATACGCCCGATAATTAATCGAACCGTCGAGGTCGACGATAACACCGCTCGGTTATTCTGATAGTACGGAACGGGTCGCTTAAGTGGCCCGTGTCCGAAGTCGACCTGCGGCGAGGTGCGATCGCCCGGTCTACCCTCCGCGTGGGTACTTAGGTAGGTCGAATTTGGCGAGCAACCCTATCCCACGCGGGGGCTGATTGGCTCGATCGCGGTGAGACCGAAAGGTCCACCCGTGACTGGTTCCCGGCGTTAGTCCGAGAGGGTCACGACTGGATTGTCCGTCCGGTGGGCGACGTGCCGCGATTCGAGTTACGTGGCCGTCAGCACGCCGGCGGGCGCGAAAACCGCAACAATATATACATATATATATATATATATATATATATATATATATATAAAAAACTAACGTATTTACACAAATATCTCAATAATATTTTTACTATCTGTAATGTATTTCACGAATTCTATTTGGTGTTGTTTGATGATCTTAAAGAAAACTGGTTTGAAATCTACTAATTGCAGCTCCCTGTGTTAGCAAACATCTGACTCACTGCTTTAATATTATTACAGCTGTGGGGGTAGATGGAAGGATTTAATAGGGAATTTAGCATTGTGTGGAGTTGCTTGGTCCGTGGACGATTAGAAAGCATATCGATGGAACTAAGTTAGAGAATCTGTGAGCTTAAGTGTTACATGTCACCATATGAGAGGTGGTGCAGTGTTAATTAGCCGAGGGAGTAAAAATAAGTTCCCCAGCAAGTGATTGCTCAAGCTGTGATTTCCCCGATGATTTATATACGTCAAGCTAGGCAGTAAAGCTGGGAAACGTGTCCCTGAAACCACAACAAACAGGAGAAGCCCCGCCTTCCCGGGTTTGGGGTGAGCAGGCCACACCCCGGAGGCGGAGGATATAGAGCACGCAGAAGGAGAGGAGAGTGATCGAAGAGACGGAAGAGGCTGGCGCATTGCATGGGGGGATTGTGGAAGGCTTCCGTCTGGAAAGGATGGGGGTTCGGCAGAGCACACGCACGAGGTCGTTGTGAGAACCGCACGAGGCAGGTGGCACCTCTGGAAGAAAAGGAAGGATGGCACATTTGGAGCCTTCGTGTGGAAAAAGCTGCTTGCAGATTACTTGCCGTACGTCTGCCCTGCACTGAGAGAAGTGACGGCGCCATTTTGCCTGCGTGTGCACATGCTGGTGGAGGCGCCTCCATTCCGGGTTCAACGGGGAATAGCTCTGGCCCAAGCTGAGTCCCAGTGTACTTAAAAAGGGGAGGGGTTTTCTTTTCATTTTGGTCACCCCTTTGTGTGTATTTGTGTTTGTGTGTGAGGCCTCGACCATACGAATTATTTATTTATCATCATTATTTCCTTTTACAATAATGTCTTTGAAATATTTGTGTACGTGCATTAAATGTGTTTATTTTGAAGAAATTGTATTCGTCCATTTGTAGTGGGGTTCGTGGATAAACCCTCTTGTGCTGTCCAGTACAGTGATCTTCCACCGTCCGTCATTGCCGATTTGCCCTCCACCATGCCCTTCAAGCACGTGTTGAAATCTCCGTCAAACAATGTGTCCGCCTCCACCTCCTTTTAATAAGGAACCGCTCGTCCGTCCGGGGGCTATCGGTGTTAACCGCCTGGCTCCGACAAATTTGGGCCGGCCACCCCTGCGACAATATATTGATACGTTCAGTGCTGTCACACACACACACACACACACACACACACACACACACACACACACACACACACACACACACACACACACACACACACACACACACACACACACACACACACACACACACACACACACACACACACACACACACACACACACACCTCAAAAATGAGATCAAGATCTTGGAAGCTGAAGTGTCGAAATTTCACCACCTGTGATGCACGACATGGCCAAAAGTATGTGGACACCTGCTCGTCTAACATCTCATTCCAAAATCATGGGCATTAAAAAATGGAGTTGGTCTCCCCTTTGCTACTGCAACAGCCTCCACTCATCTGGGAAGGTTTTCCACATGCTGTGGGGATTTGCTTTCATTCAGCCACAAGAGCATTCGTGAGGCCGGGCACCGTTGTTAAGCGATTAGGTCTGGCTTGCAGTCGGCGTTCCAATTCATCCCAAAGATGTTTGATGGAGTTGAGGTCAGGGCTCTGTGCCAACCAGTCAAGTTCTTCCACACAGATCTCGCCAAACCATTTCTCAATGGAGTTCACTTTGTGCACGGGGGCATTGTCATGCTGAAACAGGAAAGGGCCTTCCCCAAACTGTTGCCACAAAGTTGGAAGCACAGAATCATCTAGAATATCACTGTATGCTGTAGCATCAAGATTTCCCTTCACTGGAACTAAGGGGCCTAGCCTGAACCATGAAAAACAGCCCCAGACCGTTATTCCTCCTCCACCAAACTTTCCAGTTGGCACGATGCATTCGGGCAAGTGGCGTTCTCCTGGTACCCACCAAACCCAGATTCTTCCGTCAGACTGCCAGATGGTGAAGTGTGATTCATCACTCCAGAGAACGCGTTTCCACTGCTCCAGAGTCCAATGGCGGTGAGCTTTACACCACTCCAGCCGACGCTTGGCATTGCGCATGGTGATCTTTGGCTTGTGTGTGGCTGCTCGGCCATGGAAACCCATTTCATGAAGCTCTCGACGAACAGTGCTTGTGCTGTCCTTGCTTCCAGTCAGTTTGGAACTCGGTCGTGAGTGTTGCAACCGACGACAGACGATTTCTCCACACTACGCGGTCCCCGTTATGCGAGCTTGCGTGGCCTACCCCTTCGCGGCTGAGCTGTTGTTGCTCCGAGACGTTTCCACTTCACAAAAACAGCACTTACACTTGATCGGGGAGCTACAGCAGGGCAGAAATTTGATGAATTGACTTGTTGGAAAGGCGGAATCTGATGACGGTGCCACATTGAAAGTCACTGCGCTATTCAGTACGGCCCATTCTCCTGCGAATGTTTGTCTATGGAGATTGCATGGCTGTGTGCTTGAATTTATACACCTGTTAACAATGGGTGTGGCTGAAAGAGCCAAATCCAGTAATTACGGATCTTTTTATATTTTTTTTGATGTGTTCATCCCATACACGCCGGGCTACAGGATGGTCGTTCAAGACCGCATGACCATTACAATAACTGTTTGGTTTTTGTTTTGATCTGTTTTGATCACAACCTACACTTACAGCCCAACACCCTCCCCCCCCCACCCAACCCATCAATTTAAGTTGATAAACTAAAATAATGTGCTGTTGGTGAAGCACAATAAGCCTGGTATTGGCTTAATGGTTCGGGTGGTGGGCTTGTGATCCAAGGATCCCGAGTTCAAATCCCACTCGTCTGTTGAATTAATACCAGGCGGGGTTGACTCTGCCTGTCATCCTTCCAAGGTCGGCAAAATGAGTGCCAGCTTACTGGTATTCTGTGTCGGAGTGGCGACCTGTCCGGGATTGTGTCCAATAGCCAAGGAGACTGCTTAAGCAGCACCAACGCTCTGCACAGAGTATGGTCCCCAAATGGATGGTATGGCACAAGCTTCATGGACCAAATGGCCTCCAACATTAGTTTCTTGTGTATGTTATAAAAGGGACTCTTTTTGTTCTTTTCTTTTTTTCTGGAACCGCCTTCGTGAAGCTGTTCAACCCTATTCTTCGTTCAAGAGCTTCAGGCAGTCAGTACAATCCTATCTCACACGCTCTGCGATTATTCTACCCCCATTATCTCCACAAAAACCAACCATCTTACTTAACCACATAGGTTGCTGTGTTGCCTCTCATCCTCTCTCTTGTTTATTCATTCCCTCACTTTTGTCAAACTGTGGTCCACCGCCCCAATGTCAGGTAATTGTCTTTAAACCCTCCATCACCTCACTCTTCCACGAGCCTCAATATTTTGTACATATAAAATGTTTTAAATAATAGCACACACAAGTATATTGCTGTGCCTTGCTGGATATACGTTCAGAGTGTGAGCAAACAAGATAAAATATCTTGCAGGAAACGCTGGCAACTCACCTGAATTTCTGAGCATGGTGGTGGACAGGTCCTGGGGGATAACGACGAAGTGGTGCTTGAGACAACTGAGCGAGGAGAGCTGGCGAGGCTTTGCGGTTTGGAGCCGAGGCAAGTCTAACAGAAAGAGGCTCTCGATGTCCGGGTGGAGGAGAACCGTTGAGAGCTTGAATAGCTGCTTCTGCCTCCCCGCGCTTGTCAAACCGGATGAACGCAACACCACGAGAAACCCCTTATTGAATGAAGGGGGGAAAGGAGAAACTGTTCAAAACATCTGGAAGAAAGATCCAAGACGGGAATATTCGTACAATACCGTTTCCCCTCCAGCAATGACTCACCAGTAATCTGATCCACAAGGATCCTGGAAGTGATTATATGCCCAAATCGTCCAAAAAGTTCTTCCAGTTCCTTCTGTGTGAAAGACTTAGGGAGGCCAGTGACATAAAGGTTTGTGTCTCTAATAAGCTCCGAACTTGGCCGAGCATATGATACCTGAGAGACAAAGTTAGTGCAGCAGACAATCAGCAGTAAGGATAAAGATACAGACAACTTGGAAAGATTGGATGGAAAGACAAGCGAGCACAGGAGACATTATGTGGTAGAGGGAGAAATGCTATGCAGTTAGGATTTATGGAGCATGAAGGTTTTGAGGGATGCTGGATGAACAGAGGGGGAAGGACAGCCAAATGTACCTTAATGGTTTTTGACTGCAGGCGCAGTCCATTGAGACTGCCGATAGCTCTTTCAGCATCAGCTGCATTGGAAAAGTTAACAAAGCCGTATCCAAGACTCATCCCTGGAGGAGAAAAATGAAAAAAAGGATTCAGTCAACAGGACAAGCACTAAAACAAAATTCACATGATGGACATTTAAAATTCAATAGAGCAGTGGACTCAGGTAAGAAGTCATCATGACAATTCAGGTTCGAATGTCAGAAAAGGTCATCACAGTCCAGAACACAATCCATTTGGGGGAGGTGGGGTTGGGGGGGGGGGTTCCAAGCTTCAATGAAAAAAGTCCATTGTATGTCAGTGGATAAAAACAAAACACTTAAATGATTGAAATTATAAAAGGTAAATTCTAAATATAAAACACAACCTGTTGACCCACTCTGAAGATGGGTATAGAAAGTTCAACTTCAATTAAAATAATGAAGTAACAAGAAGAAGAGCAATCAAAGATTGCAGACCCTCGCCAGGACTTGTTTTGTGTGGCGTTTGTGTGGCGTTTGTGTATTTTGTGTCGTGCATTTTGTGTGGCGTTTGTGTAATGGTGCGTTACGGAATTAAAGAGACATAACTAGCTAGAACTACCACTTTATAACTGCTGGCAGTAATGACCGGGTACCAAGATGTTCTGCTTTGATGCAAACCCGCTTTCATTGGACACCTGACCCTGACCCATGACGTATATTATTCAATTGAATTTATAATGGGATTAAAATAAATTCAATTCAAATCAAATGGAAGACCAAATAGGTACAGTCCTGCATTGGAGAAATCAGAAGGTACCCGAACAAACAAAAAGCAAAGATGAAGTCATCAGGAGGAACTCCAGAGGATGGAGTTGCCATTGCCACGAACAGGTGGTGGACCAAAAAAAAACAAGAGCACAAGTGAGCACAATATACGCCCGAAAAAGTCTCTGTGACGCACGCACACAATTATATATTCAAACACGTCAATTTATGAAGAACAAGAAGGTACAGGTAGTCGTCGACTTACGACCTATGCGACTTACTTTACGACCACTTTAAGACTTTACGTTCGACTTTACGAGCACGTAAAGTGGCCCCAAAAAAAAATGTTTTTTTTTTGTATGTAAAATATACGTTGTTCGACTTATGACCAAGTCGACTTACGACCGATTGGTCGGAACCAATTGCGGTTGTAAGTCGACGACTACCTGTATATACAGAATTGTGCTACGACATGGAAAACAGCATCCTGGTTGCCATGGCAACCACTTTAGATGGCGAACGTATGTCACGACACACCGTCTCCACAGTCTGTACCTATGTACCAAATATGAAACGTGAAAGTTGAAAACTTTGGGAGTTAGAGTGTTGGACAGGAACGGACGGATGACTGGTATCACATAATACGCCCCGATATAAATGGAAGCACACTTGGGTAAATGAGGGACACCAAGTGCAGTATATTGAAAGCAACGACTTCCACACAGGTGTGGCTTATGTGTTAATTAACCCTTTGAACCCTCGCAGCCGTTTTAAAAGTCGCTGTTCTAACCTGCATATACCCACACGGCTGGTTCACTTGCCACCATTGAAACCTCAACATACCCGAGGAGCCAAAATTCCAAGGAGCTCAGAGTTCAAAGGATTAACCAAATAACATCCCAGTGTGCTTAAGTTCATGTATAAAAATGCTGCACAGGCCTGCTTGCCTATCTTATGGCTGCAAGAGGAGACCTCAGTAAATTTGAAAGGGAGGTGATTTATGAGGTGTGTTTAGCAGGAGCTTAAGCGACAAAGGTAGCTCAACTTGCTGATGTTTCACAAGCAAAGGTGTCCAGTGCGGTCAGCACGGAATTCGGAGGGAAAGACATCATTAGCAAAGGGCAACAGTGGGCAGAAGCGTATCCCCCAGGATCGTGATATCTGTGCATTAATTCAAAGTGCAAGGCAAAGCAAGTGAGCAACTGCAGATCGATTGACTAAGTTTCAACCTGGAGCACAAGCAGCCTGTTTCATCAAAAACAGTCTGCTGAGAATTCCACAAAATGGGATACCAGCCGGGTTGCAGTTCACAAACCGCTCATTACACCTGGCAATGCACGGTGCGAGTCCAGTGGTACAAAGAGCACAGGCAATGGACTACTGAGCAGTGGAGAAATGTGATATGGTCAGATGAATCATCCTTCACCATCTTCTCGACATATGCACGAGTGCACGTATGGCACTAACCTCGAGAAATCTACACCATGAACACTTGGTTCCAACAGTGAAGGATTCTGGTAGTTCTGTAATGTTGTGGGGTGCATTTTCCTGGCATGATTTAGGTGCAATCATTCCATAAGACAGCAAGGTCAATGCCAATCGCTACTTCATAGTACAAATTGATCATCTTCACCCCATGATGCAGCATTTCTTTTCTGCCGGGAGAGGTATCTTCCAGGACGGCATTGCCCTCATCCACAGAGCACGTGTGGTTACCCAATGATTTGATGAACATGACAATGATGTTATCCATATGTCACGGCCTTCTTAGTCACAACATCTGAACCCAATCGAGCATTTATGGGATATTCTGAAGCAATGCCTGAGACAGCGTTTTCCACCTCCATCAAACAGGTGAGTTGATCAACTTTCTCTTGAAAGAATGGTGACGCATCCTTCCTGCAAAATTCTAGGTGCTGGAGGACTCTATGCCATGGCGCAGACAGTCCGTACTGGCCGCAAGTGACCCAACACCCTATTAAATGACTTTCCATTGGTGTATCCATTTTTTTCCCACTACCTGTACATTGTTCATGGCAATATCAGGGTATGTGACCATCAGTAAGCTTAAGTGTCCAAAATACTGGTACTTCAAACATAAATATATTGAGTGGTCCTCCACGCCATCTTAGTTAGAGGGGCAGAACTTGGACTGTGCAGACATGTTCGCCAGAAATTAGCTCCACCCCATCTTGATGAGGAGGGGTGGAGCTTACATTAAACAAGCAAACAAACTCGTATACAGTGATGTTGGACCCTGCTATTTGTGAGGGATAGGTTCCTGGAAAACGCCACGAATGTCGAATCCAGAAATGTCGGGGCATTGTTTCAATGGGGAAAAGGGGAATTGGTTCCCTGCAGTTTGTCATTCATGAGGGTTAAATAAAAAAATCCCATGAAAAACGTGAATACGCCAACAAAACCCATGAAAACGTGAAAAATAGCAAATATACGCATCAGAGATGGGGAATCCCCCGCCATTGAAAAATAATTGAAATCAGATTAGCGTTTTTCCATTTATTACAAAAAACATTTTTTTCAAGATGGCCGCCCCAGTCGGCCATCTTGGATCTGGCCAGGCCCAAAATCAATAGGGTTCTTCATTTTCAGGTGCTACATGTGTGACCCAAATTTCAAATCGATATGGCGAACAGTTTATGATTTATCGCACTCACCACCCACTGGCTGGGCAATGTTGATGCCCAGCCAGCCGAACGGACGGATGACCGCCCCAGTCAGCCATCTTGGATCCGGCCACGCCCAAAATCAATAGGGTTCTTCATTTTCAGGTGCTACATGTGTGACCCAAATTTCAAATCGATATGGTGAACAGTTTATGAGTTATCGCACTCAGCTATAAATGTTGATGCCCAGCCAGCTGGACGGACGACCCGGGTGACAACAATATCCCCCTTCCGCCACGCGGCGGGGGATAAAAACGCAAAAATAAAACCAAAAAAAAAAACAGCGAAGACGTCTGCAAAGAAAGCGCGAATATGTGAAGCATAAGGCCACAAATGTAGAAGCAGGTCGTATTTTATCAACCACGAATACGAGCGGGAAGGGACATCAGGGCAAACGGGATGAAGATGCGGACGGGGTGGGCATGAGGGGTTAAAGCACTTTATACATGGGTAAATTTGTCTTCCCTTGGTTCTTCTTCTCACCCAACAGTTTTGGCAAATACGACGGCTGATTGTTCCGTCAGCGAGGCGACGAATAGGCTCTGCTCGTTTCAGATAAGCCGAAAAAGCGACGTCCATGAATGCTCATCTGCAAAGGATATCTGCAGACGTGGCAGTATGTACATTGACATACATACATTGGGTGTGTGTGTGTGTGTGTGTTGGGGGGGGGGGTTTAACAACCATCGGTTCCCATGCACGTTCTGGTATGTTTTTTGTTCTTGTTGTTGGTGGCGTTTGTTTTTGCAAGTGATTGAAAATTCACATTTGAATGGTCAAATAATTTTCATTGACAAAGTAATTTCTGCAGATTTTACCAATGGTCTCAGAACAGTTTTCATTTTACAACCACTTGCTCTTTCATTTCACTTTTGAAGTTTTGCACATTTTGAGTAATCTTTCAATCCTGACAAATCTCTCACTTTCCCTCTCTCAGAAAGGACTGTCTGGCAAACCAATGATAAGTAGCGATAATTTTATCCACAAGTAACCTGTACCTGCTTGTCATATCTCTTCAAATCAGCTTTTCCTTTAAAGCCATCCAAGTAGAAAATTTTTAACTCTTCCTATAATTCCAATTGTGGCATCCAGCTCGCACCCACAGCTCTTCGAGCAACCCAGCATTTGCTCTTTTTCGTCGCACCATTCAGTTACCGACGTAACTGTGTTGTCGATAGATTCTGCTTTATTTTTGTGTCCTCCTTTCGATGAGATGCAATCCCTTCTCATTTCTATCAAATTACTTCCACCACCAAAGGCGGATGAAAGATATACTTTCACCCGTCTGTAAACAGGATATCTCAAAAAGATATAGACGGATTCGTACGAATTTTGGTGGACATGTTGGGTGTGTGACAAGGACGAACTGATTGAATTTTGGTGAAGATCCAGATATGAGGATTTTTTTTTTCCAAGTGATTCTTCATCATTGAGAGATGGGGCTATATATATATATATACATACATATATATATATATATATATATATATATATATATATATATATATATATATATATATATATATATATATATATATATATATATATATATATATATATATATACATATATATATACATATATATATATATATATATATATATATATATATATACATACATATATATATACACACACACACACACACACACACACACACACACACACACACACAGACACACACACACACACACACACACACGCTGATAGATATAAAAAAAACAGGAAAAAAAAAAGTTTTGCTGTAAAAAAAATATATATATATATATATATATATATATATATATATATATATATATATATATATATATATATATATATATATATATATATATATATATGAAAAACACACACACACACACACACTTGCATCCGCAGGGTCGGGGCGAGAAGACCACGATGGGGGGGGGGGGGAGCTACCTCAGGTTCCCACCAGACTCTCCGGAATTGCACGCCGTCACACACGGATAGCTCCGTGATCGACCGTGACCACCAATAATTCAACCATGTGACCGGGTCCTCCATCTAATGGAAACCGGTTAAATGGTCACGCGATCCAATTATCGGGGGACACACCCTCGGTACGCCTTGCTCAAACCAGATCAGATGCAGCTGAGCACAACTGCCAAGGACGTACCGGCTCGGAAACAGATTGTTGAGGGATAACGTCGTGGCTAGACTGGGATACGAACAATGCTGGACCAATGAAGGAAAAGACAAAAACGAGCTGGGAACATTTCTATACAAAGCATTAATTGTGGCACAGTGATTGGAGTTTATTATTATGTTCAGCAAAGGATAGCAAGGAATTTGTGGGGTGTAACAAAAGGCAAGCAATTTACAAAAGCAGACACAGAGCAGATTTATCCCGTTATATGTTCTACAATTGTAAATTAAGCTACGACAGGCATCATCGCGCGCACACACGCACGCACGAAGATTAGATAGCCAGAAGGAAGGAGAGCAGATGAGAACTAATGGCCTCCCAATACTTGGCGCGGTTGGCTGTCCGCGCAAAACCCAATATGCTTTGGGGGACGCTCTGCTTGAGCGATCCCACCTTAAGAGTCGGTGCGTTATCTCTTGCTTGATCACTTTGCCCGGGCTTGTGGAAACGTGTGCTCCGCACTGGTCCAGAAAAACATCTGTCGCACACCAACCGCAAGTGCAGATGCAGCGACAGGCAGACGAGGTGCAGTGAAGAGAGGGCGGAGCAGAGAGGCGAAGAAGTGGGCACGGCAAACAGGCAGAGACAGTGCGAGAGAGAGAGAGAGAGAGAGAGACAGTGCGAGAGAGAGAGAGAGAGAGAGACAGTGCGAGAGAGAGAGACAGTGCGAGAGAGAGAGAGAGAGAGAGACAGTGCGAGAGAGAGAGACAGTGCGAGAGAGAGAGAGAGAGAGAGAGAGAGAGAGAGAGAGAGAGAGAGAGAGAGAGAGAGAGAGAGAGACAGTGCGAGAGAGACAGAGCGAGAGAGAGAGAGAGAGAGAGAGAGAGAGAGAGGGAGAGAGTGAGGGAGAGAGAGAGCGAGAGAGGTGCAGGCAGAGAGAGAGAGAGGAGAGAGAGAGTGCGAGAGAGAGAGAGAGAGAGAGAGAGAGAGTGGGAGAGAGAGAGAGAGAGAGAGAGCGAGTGAGAGAGCGAGAGCGAGGGAGAGAGGGAGAGAGAGAGAGAGAGAGAGAGAGACAGTGCGAGAGAGAAAGATACAGTGCGAGAGAGAGAGAGTGTGAGAGAGAGAGAGTGTGAGAGAGTGCGAGTGAGAGAGTGAGAGTGTGAGAGTGTGAGTGTGAGAGAGTGAGAGAGTGAGAGAGTGAGAGAGTGAGAGAGTGAGAGAGTGAGAGAGTGAGAGAGTGAGAGAGTGAGAGAGTGAGAGAGTGAGAGAGTGAGAGAGTGAGAGAGGACAGCTTCGCAATCCACCTTTTATCAGCCCCGGGCGAAGGGTGGGGCGACGACCCGAAGCGACGCGCCATCATCCGAATTGTGCCCTTCCATTGGATCCCAGCCCCACCCTGCCAGGCTCCTGGGGCCGGAGGTGGCCTCATTCGCACATCCGGCACAACATGGCCCGGAGCCTTTCACCAAATTCCCGGGCCGTGTTCTGGTGACTGGATGAGGGTCATGTCAGTCCCGCATGCCCGTTCAGGGCACCCCCGGCGAGCTGCAGTTGGTGCTGTTAACGTGCTTGGCCCGTCCCCGGTGGCAAATTGCATCGACGTGGAGGCGCGGGGTGATTTTTCCTGTGTGCGGGAGATGTTGGTGGTCGAGGTGGTGAGCAAAGGTGGAGCAAGGTAAGACGTGTTGTAAATAGGCACGCAGATTATGTATGTATATATATATATATATATATATATATATATATATATATATATATATATATATATATATATATATATATATATATATATATATATATATATATATATATATATATGTGAAAATAGCAGAAAAAAAGTAGACATTGTCGAAGCTTTTCGTCTTGCAGCTCGTCAGGACACACATAAGAATACCGGAAATGCAGACACAAAATGAAAATTTATTTGTTCAGACCGTTGGTGATTGGTTCTTTGGACTTTTACTGACACGAACATACACATCATGGCCTTGAGGCACCGAGGGAACCCGTGACCTCCCATTTGTTATGGATTATGGTCAGAACAGATGCAGTGCTTGCACATACTATTTTTGTTTGCAAAGAACTGGAGCTCGTGTGTGTATAAATGTGGCTTCAAGAACACATAAATGTGCTTCAGCACACGCACGTGCCACTCCTGTGCTTACACTCAAGAAGATATTAGGACCGAAAGCAGTGCAGTAAATTTTGATGATGCAGAGCAAGCTTATGCAGATGTGGAGCAGAATGCCTAGGAGTTGTTGTATGCAGACATCAGGGCGGATTTGTTTGCATTGCATCGTGCAGTCTCGATGACAGACCTGACAGATAAACCTGTCATGTACTGTATATGACCTCTCTTGGGGTTGCGGAAATGAAAAGACAAACCGTTCGGCGTGATAGTCTTGGGCACATTCGGGATTGTTCAGAAGGTGCTGACCAATGGCAGACTCACTTTGAGCAGGCATTCTTGTTGGGTTCTTACATGTACGGGATAAGCCTGGTGTTGGGTTAGTGGTTAGGGTGGTGGCTTGGAATCTTTGGGTCCTGAGTTCATGCCCCGTTGGTTGCTGAATTAATACACCAGGGGGTGGACTCAGCCTGCCATCCTTCCGAGGTCAGCGAAATGAGTACCAGTGTGTACTGGTAGAGGGGCACTGCATCAGCGACACAGTCACGCTTCCAAGAAATGATAGCTACCCCAGCAGCTAAGCTGCCATACATAAGAAGATGTACGGGATGGTTGTGTACGCCGACCAGTCTCCAAGTTGTTCCGGATTGCCAATGGAACATGCTGCTTGATCCAGTCCGAGTGATGTATGACCTACGTACCTGGTATCACACTGGCACTAAAATTTGTATACAACATTGCTCAGTTTTATGGTAGGGAGCACATATTTCTGGACTGAGGTGAGCAATTTGTGGGTCGTTAAAAAACAAAACAAAAAAAAAAAACACTTGTTGCAACAGAGTTGTAACATTGTGAAACTGACCATTTCACCTGTTCAAACTTTTGAGAGATTTTACCTCTCCATGGCAGCTTAAGATAAACTGGACACTTTTCTGGTCGACATATAGTGTCCTCAGACCGATTAGCAGTTTTTTTTGGGGGTTTTTTTTTTGTATACCTTGGTCGAGGCTCGTATGAGAGCTAACACACAACTCGCAGCAAGGAGGCATGAGACAAGAGGGGCGGGAGTGGAAGGGACAAAACAGTGGGGAACAGACACATTAGGTGAACTGTGGAAGGGAGAGGGATGGGGATGGGACGGGGAACATGGCGAAGAGAAGATGGACATTTCAGGGACTTTCAGGAATGAAAGCAGGAGAAATGAAGGAAGTGGGCTTGGGTGGATTATCGGGGGTAGAAAAGATCGAGGATTTGGATGGGGGAAGATAAGAGGTGGTGGTGAACAGCTGTTTTGAAAGCCTGGAGGGAAGAATGGGAAAGAATAGAGTGAGGAAGTTTATTCCAAAGGCAGGAAAAAAGAGGAATGAAAGAGTGAAGATGAGCAGTGATTCGTGATTTTGGTAGTTTTACCAGAAGGGGGTTGTTGGCGGACCTTGAGCGCCCTGTGGAAATGTGGTGGGGACAAATCGCAGAGAGAGCAGGGGGGCAAGGCTGGAGAGGAGTCGGTAGAAGACAGAAAGACCACCGACCAACCTGCGGTGATTGAGTGAGAGGCCCAAAGACTCAGCTTCATTGCGGGAGATGCCGATGATCTTAAATGCCCTGGTTTCGACAGCGTGAAGCCGAGAAAGGTGGGAGGCAGGAGCACCAGCCCAGAGGGGAGAGCAGTACTCCATCAGGCTACGGACAAAAGCTTTGTAAGTGGTCAGGAGCTCAAGAGGGCCGAGGAAGGACTTAGCACGACGGAGGATTCCCAGTCGGCGACTGGCTTTTGAGGCGAGGTTGGAAATGTGACTTTCCCAGGAAAGGTCATGGCAGATAGTGAGACCTAGAAGCTTGAAAGAAAAGACTTCTTCCAGAGGATTGTTGAGAAAGTGGATGGGGGGGTTTTGTAAACGGTCCTTTCGAAGTAACATAGTGAGAGTGTGAGATTTGTCTGGATTGAAAGACATGTTCCACGTGTTGGACCAGTTTGTGATTTTATCCAGATCTGCAGTGAGCGAAGAAGCTGCTGCTTGCCGGTCTGAGGGATGACAGATGGTACGGCAGAGGGTGGAGTCGTCGGCAAAGAGAAATAGAGGATTTTCCAGAGAGTCCGAGAGATCATTGATGAAAACCAGAAAAAGAACAGGGCCCAGAACGCTACCTTGAGGAACTCCAGCCTGCACAGGAAGAGGGGATGAAAGAACTCCATTTCGGGCCACACGTTGACTGCGACAGGAGAGGAAGTCTGCGAGCCATGAGTGGAGATGGCCTTGAATACCATGGGAAGAGAGTTTGGTGAGTAGGGCAGGGTGCCAGACTGTGTCAAAAGCACGTGATATGTCCAGGGATACGGCTCGGATTTCCTGTCTGGCATTGAGGACCTCCATCCATTGATGGGAGAGCAGAAGCAGCATATCCAGGGTAGAGTGACCTGGTCTGAAACCAAATTGATGATTGGAAATCAAGCCATTGGAGAAGAGGAAGGATTTCATGTCTGAAGCGATGATGGATTCCATCACCTTGCTGATGATTGGGAGAAGGCTGATTGGTCTGTAGTTACAGGGATCTGTTTTTGCACCTTTTTTATGCAGGGCAGTGATGTTAGAAGATTTACAGTTTTGCGCTGTATGAACCCACAGATGAGTCGCTCAGGGTAGCCATTGTCACGGAGAATGGTATTAATGCGCTCAATTTCAGCAGCAAGTCGACAGGGTGAACATATGGCCCACACTCTATTAACAAAGGTGTTAATCAGGGCAATTTGCAGCATGTTGAGCCGAAGGAGTCCCACCATGTGTACTGCCTAGTGAAGGTAGCCTTGCGGTAGATTGTCGTTGAGAATCCATCCTCAGTCTTCTCAACCAATACATCGAGAAAGCGAAGTACATTTGGTTGCCCGGTCTCAAACGTAAACTTTAATGCAGGATGGAGAGCATCGAGACGTACGAGGAAGTCAGCGCAGGCGGTAGGAGTATTGAAGATGGCAAACGTGTCGTCCACATATCGGTAGTGTACTGTAGTTATACTACCACAAAACTTGTTCCTGTGCTTACACTCAAGAAGATATTAGGACCGAAAGCAGTGCAGTAAATTTAGATGATGCAGAGCAAGCTTACGCAGATGTGGAGCAGAATGCCTAGGAGTTGTTGTATGCAGACATCAGGGCGGATTTGTTTGCATTGCATCGTGCGGTCTCGATGACAGACCTGACAGATAAACCTGTCATGTACTGTATATGACCTCTCTTGGGGTTGCGGAAATGAAAAGACAAACCAAGAATCATAGTCGTCAGAAACTAGAAGGGGAATTAAAAGATAACCTGAAGATATTCCAAAATGAACTTGACAAACTTCTCGTTGTGCCTGACGAGCTGTCCATGATGCAACTGGCTGTGGAGCATATTAAAGGCAAGCGGGAGTTGCAGACTCGAGTTCATATCCTGCAAATGTTCCAAGGTGTGCACTGTGCAAGCTACCCAACTGCCAGTGTCTCGCAAATGGGTTGAAACGTATGGACACGTGAAAGGTAAAAAACATGCGACGACATGAAAAATGATGACACTGAGGAGCCAAATCAAGATAATCTTATGTCCGAGGATGCAAACAAACATTGATGATGATTGTTGGTGGGGAATTTTGCCAAGACCGTTTGATCCCAGAGATAATAACATGCAAATGTTCCGAAGTCATCAACAAGCTACCTGAAAATCAGTGTCTTGCAGAGGGATAAAATCTAGGATGTAAATTTGCATATATATATATATATATATATATATATATATATATATATATATATATATATATATATATATATATATATATATATATATATATATATATATATATATATATATGTATCATTGAGCAAATGCCTCGCAAGTCTTATTGTACGACTTTCACGAGGAGACAAATGCCATGTTACTTGAAGCTTGTGAATATCAAGCTGATTAGATATTGGTGAGGTACAGATGCAGATCTGGCCTATCAGTGGGCTACAAAACGTAAACTGCTCAGCCTGGAAAACGTATGCGCTCCGAGTGCTGGTCTCGTTCACCGTGTTAACACGTCAACAAGGTGGCCAAACACACACATACCAGGGGCAAGAAGAGAATTTTATGTGCGGAGACATGAGGAAAATTTTATTTTTTCCAATGCCAGTGCACAAGTGCTTATTTTTACATTGACAACAGGTAACAGAATATATTTTCTGAAACGGAACGTCGGTTTTGTTTTTGAGATGGAAAAAAAAAAAAAAAAAACACTGGCTCCAGAGCTGTATGAGAAAGTCGGCACTTAATTGCAGAACAAAACAAAACCATACTCATAGTTAAGGAGTGGCAGGTAACATATTTAGCTGTGATATAAACGTGAATCGTATACATACACGTAAATAAGTCATATCTACAAAAAAAAAAAGAAAAAAAAAAAAGAAGAAAAAAAGAACAAACATGCTCACCTGTAAGTTTGTCTCTCACGAGCTTACATGTTTCCACTGTTCCCACATTATTGAAGATACGGTAAAGCTCGTCTTGGCTCATGCTCTGAGGCAAATAATTGATGATGAGGTTCGTGGGAGCCCCTCCACATACTCCCATCTCATCATTTGTTGCTCCTTCCATCACCTTGGAAAAATGGACACACAAAAAGGTGATATCAAGCTCTATTGCTCGGAGAGAGAAAAAGAAGGGGAATTAAAATGCACGTGAGCACACGCATCAGCAAAATAATGCTGCATTTAAAAGTCATTGTGCGAATGACAACACAATGAGCTCAAATGTATTAACCAAATAAATGGTGATGCAACTTCATCACCTGGATTCACATTACTCGGCACCGAATCGAGGACAGTACTTTTAAAATAAAATCACAAAAATATTGTTGTAGATTTCCCGCCCGCCCAGCGTGCGAACAACTGCGTCTAACCAATAGCGGTCGCTTCGCCCACCAAACGGACAATCCAGTCGTGACTTTCTGGAACAACGCCAGAAACCAGTCACGGGTGGGTTTTTTAATCCCACCACGGCCCAGTCCGTATTCTACCCACGCGAAATAGGGTCAATCGCCGAATATCGATATACCTAAGTACCCGCGCGGGTCACCTACCGAGGGACCGTACCTCGGCGAAGGCCTGCTTGGACACGAACCGCTTAAGCGGTCCGTTCCGTTCTGGGATAACCGAGCGGGTATTATCGCCAGACCTCGCCGGACCCGATTCTATTTATCGGTTATTTAAAAACCAACTATATTCCGAGTGCAAGATGGGGCAGTTCAATGAGGGAATGGACACAATGAACAGGTTTACATTCACACAAGGACATTTATTATAATAAAGCATGTATGCAATTAAACAAGGCAAAACACGTATGCAATTATACAAGCAACAAAAGCACGGCAAAAGAACTACAACCGTCTACTTATTATGTACAGTCACTTGCACTTAACAGCAGTTCCTACTTATTAGACGGGCCCACGGACACACGTACGCACGCACGCACACACACACACACACACACACACACACACACACACACACACACACACACACACACACACACACACACACACACACACACACACCCAAGAAATGGTGGCAGAGGCCTTTAATAGCGGGCTCCAGCTCGGAGGACAGGTGAGCTGAAACCCAGAACCTATCTCGAACCTCTCCACCTCGTGTGGTCTTCAAGTTGTTTGGACCCGGGCTCCAGCGAGAGCGAACTTTGTCCAATCGCCGTGAGCCATGATCCTTCCCGAGCTCCCGCAATTTCTCCCGCACTTCTCAACACGTGTAGGTAAGATGAGGCGCTGATCCTTCCCGTCGATGCGTCGCTTCCCCGAGGAACCACCTCCCGCGCTTCTCAACACGCGCTGGTGAGACGAGGCGCCGATCCTTCCCGTCGATGCGTCGCTTCCCCGAGGAACCACCTCCAAGAAGAGGTCGATGCGCACCAAGCCGGAACCAAAATGGAGAACAAAGAGCTCCACGAACCAAGAAGAAGCCGCCACCACTCGCAGCTCGAGCTGAGTGACCGGCTTAACTTCCTTCCAAACAGGGCAGCTTGAAGCAAAAAGCTCTCCTGAGCCAAGCAAATCATATCAAGTTCAGCAGCACTCAGTAGAAAGGAAAATGAAGTGCTAATCATGAAGAAGAGCGACTCACGTTATGTGACAGGCAGAACAACGGGCGGAATGAACAATGTTGATCAAAGTACGCTAACCGACATGGGAGGTAAGAGCGTGACGGTTCATTGGTTAACCCAATGTTGGAGGGAGAAAGGGGGTACTTTTTGCCTTTTTTTGTTTACATTAACCCGAAAATGTAAAGTTTAAAATTTTACGTTTAAGGGTTTGCTGTATATTTACTTAAAGCAGTGGTTCTTAACCTTTTTACCACCACGCCCCCTCTAGTAGTTGGTCCTTGCCTTCATGCCCCCCCCCCCTTCACATCTTCAACCAAATGATTAAAAATTCTACCTGAATTAAAAGGAAAAAAATTGTGTTTTTAGTCTTTTTATTGAACAAAGAATTCTGTATTTTAGAAGCAACACTCTATATATATATATATATATATATATATATATATATATATATATATATATATATATATATATATATATATATATATATATATATATATATATATACATATATATACACACACACAGCATATTTAATGATAACATTTAATGAGATACTTGACATTGCTTCTTCGCTGCCAGATCTTGGATGTGTGGTCCAATGCCAGAGAGAGCACAACGCAAGTCCCCTTCAACGTTCAGCTTGTTTCTGTACTTGGTCTTGACAGCAACAAGCATGGAAAATGCAGCTTCACAAAGATACGTTGATCCAAACATTGTCAGAATCCGAAGAGCTTTATGCGAAGATCAAAGGGTAAACAGGAAGGTACGTGACCCAGAACGTCTCTCGATCCAGTTTTTTGAAGTCTTCTTCAGCCGAGGAGTTGAACTTTAACTCAAGAAACTCCTCTTGCACTTCGTCTGAAATATCAGCTACTTCACATTGAAATGGGTTCCTAATGAATCTCCAGGCTTCGCGCTTCTCATCTATATCCGGAAAGTATCTGATGAATTCTGCTTTCAATTCAGCCAGATGAGTAATTATTTGTTTCTTTAACTCAGAATCAAGGTAACTGTGAATGAGAGCAGAATCCAAGTTAGCAAAACTAGAAGTATTTCAATCCTGAATTCGACATGTACAGAGGTCGAGTTTGGCCACGAAGGCTCGAATGACGTCATGGTACATGATTATGTTGATGTTTTCCCCTTGGAGTTTGAGGTTGATGGCATCCACCAGGTAAGCTTGAGATAGCAAAAATCCTTCAGACTGGAACTTATCATGGAGATCTGCTTTCTGCTGCGAATCTCGAAATGTTGCCACTTCTTGTCGTAGTTAATAAAGCCATCCAAGCATGTTTCCCTTCGAAAGCAATCGTACGTTTGTGTGGAAAAGCAAGGCTTGATGTTCAGAATCCATATTCACACTGCTGTTTGACAAGACGACTGTTTAAGGCTCAAGCTTTGATGAAGTTGACTCCCTTGAGAGCCAGGTTCATGACATCCCTCATTTCAGCAGGTAGAGTTCTGGATGCTAAGGCTTCATGATGAAGGATGCAGTGCGTACCTACAGCAGATGGACTTTTTTCTTTCACTCTTGTTATGAAACCAGATTGCAAACAAAGTATGGCCGGAGCTCCATCAGTACACACCCCTACCAGCGAGTCCCACGAAAGTTGATTTTCCTGGAAGAAGTTTGATACCACTTGAAAAATATCTGTTGCTGTTGTACAACTTTCCATGGGATGGCAGAAGAGAATTTCCTCTGTTACACTATTGCCTGACATGAAATGAGCATACATCAGTAGCTGAGAACACTGAGCAACATCAGTCATTTCGTCCAACTGGATGGCAAATACAGGAGAAGCTCTAACTTGGTCGAGAACTTGATCTTTGATGTCTTGAGACATTTCATCGATCTTTCCCATGATGGTGTCGTTTGATAGAGACTTGGGAAAGCTTGTTTGCACTATCCTTCCCCAGAATGAGCTCTGCTGCACGCAGTACACTTGGTTTTGAGTCTCTCCAATGTTGTGGCTCTTTTTGCTCTTTGCAATCAACATGGCGATCTCATAGGAAGCCTCAACAACCTTTGAAGTCTGTTGCTGAAATGCTCCACTGCTGTCCATCTTCGCTTGCTTCAAGGACTGCTCTTTTGTTTCAAAGAATGCCTTGGGTTTAGCAGCGAGAGCAGGATGCATCGTCTTCAAGTGGCGTTCCAAGCGTGTGGGCCGCATGCAATCATTGCTCAGAGTCTTGTAGAATATTACACACTGGGGTACCTGTGTGTCACCCTTTTGGAGGGACACAAATCCAAATCGAATATATTAATCAAGACTAGCCGAAACCCCGTCACAGACGGATTCCGTTCATTCAACCACCCTCACCAGCTCACCCACACTCGAGGGACATGGACTGGACAGTGCGTGCTTACCCCCGCCAACTCATCCCCGCCCCTGCCCCATTCACCCCCCCGCCTTCAATTTGCTTACCCCCACCCAAAAATTTAATTACCCCGGCCCCGCCACCGCCTCTTCATTCCCCGCCCCACTTGCCCCCGGGCCCCCGCCCCTGTCCACCCCTCACACTCAACCCCGCCTAATTCACCCCAGCCGCCGCCCCATTTCCCCCCGTCTCCCGCTTTCAATTTGCTTAACCTCGCCCAAAAATTTGCTTACCTTGCGCCCCCCCCCGCCTCCTCACTCCCTGCCCCTGTCTCTTCATCCCCCACCTCCTCACTCCCTGCCCCTGTCTCTTCATCCCCCCGCCCCCGCCTCTTCACTCCTCACCTCCGTCTCAACGAAAAGTGTTTATTCTGCTTCAGAGTTGAAGGTTGACTATTGCCACTATGTGCGATGCACTCTTCCAGGTACGAAGTTTCTTTCAGTCCAGGTCACAGTACCGAGAAAAACGTGACGCGACCACGAGGAGGAGCGCAACATTGGTCCTTCAGTATTAATATTGAGTTAGAAGATACAATGTTTCTTGTTACATTTTTGTGTCAAATTCACATTCTGAGGTAGTCAGCATGTGCAGAAGAGGGTTTTACGTGGCAGACGCTATTTTCGAGGAGTGGAATTACACCTCTCAGTGGTAACGGTCTGTCGACGGCAGACGTAATGATGTCACCAAATGACCGATGATGTCATGACGTCCTGACGCCTCTCAGCGGTGACATCACACGTCGCCTTGTAGACGAATGTAAAACGAAAAGTGTTTATTCTGCTTCATATTTGAAAGTTAACTATTGCCACTATGTGCGATGCACTCTTACAGGTACGAAGTTTCTTTCAGTCCAGGTCACAGTACCGAGAAAAACATGACACGACCGCAAGGAGGAGCACAAAATTGGTCCTTCAGTATTAATATATAGATACTGCTTGTTTGCACTCATTGTGAATGATTTAATTTGAAATGGGTACTGCAAATCTCCCAAGTATCTCTCCCTGGCTACTCCCTCTTACGGTATGACAGACCTGAGCCTCGTCCTGGTGGAGGTGTTGCTTTCTTCATCAAAGACTCTATTCCTCACTCTCCGTGCACTGCTCTCACTCCCCCACACCCCCAGGAATACCTCTGGCTTCGGCTTCCCTCCACTCCCACCTCATGTTTATATGTGTACTGTACCGTCCACCGAACAGTGATGACTCCATCTACATCTCACTATCCGAAAACATGGACCATATTCTATCTTCTCATCCAAACTCTCTCTTCCTCTTATGTGGTGACTTCAATTGTCATCACGCCAGTTGGCTAGGTGTGGGTACCTCTCTCACCTGCCATGGCACCTCAGCAAAAGCTTTCTGCGACTCATTGGGACTGACTCAATCGGTCAACTTCCCGACCCGGATCTCAACCAATGGTACTCCATCTCTTCTGGATCTGATTTTGACAAATTTCCCTGACAATATCTGCTGCTCTTCCTTCGCTCCAATTGGTTCTTCTGACCACGTCCTTGTTAAAGTGGACATCTCTCTGGCTGTTATCAGAGAACCACCTCACCGCCGTCGAGTCTGGAATTTCACTCAAGCCGACTGGCAGGGTCTCCGAGCAGCCATCAAACTTACAGACTGGTCTCCTATCACTACTTTCTCAAACATCAACTCATCCTGGGAATTCTTTCAAAGAAACTTGCTCTCCCTCATGCACAGATTTATCCCCTCTCGTGTTCAGTTGTCTTACCCTTCCTCCCGCCCTTGGTTTACTGAAGCTTGTGGCGAGGCAGTTGTCCTGAAACAACTTGCCTTTGCCTCATGGAAAGCAAACCCAACTGAGGGCAATCTCAGTTCTTTCCACAAAGCTCGGAACAAGTGTGTATCTACCCTCAGGAGAGCCAGAAAACAACATCTTTCTCATCTCAAGTCTGAACTCTCATACCTCTCTCCCTCCTCAAAATCCTGGTGGCGTTTAATCAAATCTGTTTCTGGTGTATGTTCCCCCTCCATCCCCTCCCTTACCTCAAATTGCCGCACTGCTGATTCCACACGTGATAAAGCTGAATGTCTAAACTCGGTGTTTGCAGCTAAATCTTGTGTCCTAAACCCATCACTATCTCTACCCACTTTACCCAGTCGCACCCAACTGTCCCTGGACTCTGTATCCTTTTCTCCTGACAAGGTGGAGAGCTTGCTTTCAAACCTCGAGTCAGATTCTGCAACCGGTCCAGACGGCATCAGCCCACGTGTCCTCAAAGCCTGCTCTTCTGCTCTTGCTCACCCTCTCTCTGTTCTATTCACCCTCTCATTTGCCCAGGGTCATCTGCCATCTGCTTGGAAATCTGCTAACATCACTGCCCTGCATAAAAAAGGTGCAAAAACAGATCCCTATAACTACAGACCAATCAGCCTTCTCCCAATCATCAGCAAGGTGATGGAATCCATCATCGCCTCAGATATGAAATCCTTCCTCTTCTCCAATGGCTTGATTTCCAATCATCAATTTGGTTTCAGACCAGGTCACTCTACCCTGGACATGCTGCTTCTGCTCTCCCATCAATGGATGGAGGTCCTCAATGCCAGACAGGAAATCCAAGCCATATCCCTGGACATATCACGTGCTTTTGACACAGTCTGGCACCCTGCACTACTCACCAAACTCTCTTCCCATGGTATTCAAGGCCATCTCCACTCATGGCTCGCAGACTTCCTCTCCTGTCGCAGTCAACGTGTGGCCCTAAATGGAGTTCTTTCATCCCCTCTTCCTGTGCAGGCTGGAGTTCCTCAAGGTAGCGTTCTGGGCCCTGTTCTTTTTCTGGTTTTCATCAATGATCTCTCGGACTCTCTGGAAAATCCTCTATTTCTCTTTGCCGACGACTCCACCCTCTGCCGTACCATCTGTCATCCCTCAGACCGGCAAGCAGCAGCTTCTTCACTCACTGCAGATCTGGATAAAATCACAAACTGGTCCAACACGTGGAACATGTCTTTCAATCCAGACAAATCTCACACTCTCACTATGTCTCTTCGAAAGGACCGTTTACAAAACCCCCCCATCCACTTTCTCAACAATCCTCTGGAAGAAGTCTTTTCTTTCAAGCTTCTAGGTCTCACTATCTGCCATGACCTTTCCTGGGAAAGTCACATTTCCAACTTCGCCTGAAAAGCCAGTCGCCGACTGGGAATCCTCCGTCGTGCTAAGTCCTTCCTTGGCCCTCTTGAGCTCCTGACCACTTACAAAGCTTTTGTCCGTAGCCTGATGGAGTACTGCTCTCCCCTCTGGGCTGGTGCTCCTGCCTCCCACCTTTCTCGGCTTCACGCTGTCGAAACCAGGGCATTTAAGATCATCGGCATCTCCCGCAATGAAGCTGAGTCTTTGGGCCTCTCACTCAATCGCCGCAGGTTGGTCGGTGGTCTTTCTGTCTTCTACAGACTCCTCTCCAGCCTTGCCCCCCCTGCTCTCTCTGCGATTTGTCCCCACCACATTTCCACAGGGCGCTCAAGGTCCGCCAACAACCCCCTTCTGGTAAAACTACCAAAATCACGAATCACTGCTCATCTTCACTCTTTCATTCCTCTTTTTTCCCCGCCTTTGGAATAAACTTCCTCACTCTATTCTTTCCCATTCTTCCCTCGAGGCTTTCAAAACAGCTGTTCACCACCACCTCTTATCTTCCCCCATCCAAATCCTCGATCTTTTCTACCCCCGATAATCCACCCAAGCCCACTTCCTTAATTTCTCCTACTTTCCTTCCTGAAAGTCCCTGAAATGTCCATCTTCTCTTCGCCATGTTCCCCGTCCCATCCCCATCCCTCTCCCTTCCACAGTTCACCTAATGTGTCTGTTCCCCACTGTTTTGTCCCTTCCACTCCCGCCCCTCTTGTCTCATGCCTCCTTGCTGTGAGTTGTGTGTTAGCTCTCATACGAGCCTCGACCAAGGTATACAAAAAAAAAAAAAAAAAAATCTGTGAAAACAAGCTCAAATGAGCTAAGATCCTCATCCTCTTAATGATGACGTCATAAAAACGAAGACGACGTCATTGTGATGTATCAGGTTTGCGATAAATTATCTGTGCTAATGTCCGGCTTGATTCCCGCAAACAAAATTCAAACAGCTTGCCTAGTTTCGGAGATAATGGTATAGGAGATTTCCATTCGCTGCGATATTATGACGTCAACTTTTTTTCTAGGAAGAATTTCCAAAATCGGAGATGGTTACTGCCTGCGCGTGGGCTTTCTGCATATACATGGCAAGTTTCACGAAGATCCGATTAAAACTCGGGGTTGTGAAACAAAAAATGTCAAAAAATAGGAATGATGTCATAAAAATTGATATGATGTCACACTGATGTACCATATGTGCGGTAATTCATCTCTGCTAATGCCCTGTTCGATTCCCGCAAACAGAATTCAAAAAGCTTGCCTAGTTTCGGAGATAATTTTTGAGGCTATTTCCATAAGCGGAGATATTTTGACGTCACAACTTTTTTTCTCGGAGGAATTTTCAAAATCAGAGATGGTTACTGTCTGCGCAGGGTATTTTTACATATACAGTATATGCCAAGTTTCAGGAAGTTTCGATGAAAACTGTAAGCTGTGAAACAAAAAAGTCCACAAGAAGAAGATGAAGAACAACAACGTGAGTAAGACCAAGAGATCCTCCACGAGGATCTAAAAATAAATTTTAATATTAAAATAAAATATAAATTTTAATATTAAATTTAAATAAATATTAAATTTTAAAATTGATTTTAATACAGACAATGGTCGGGACAATGGTGTATTAAAATTATTTTGAAAATACAGAAATATACAGAATAATAAAATACAGAATTACAGTATTAAAAAATACCATACAGAAAATGGGAGGAGGTAGGGAATAGAAAACGAAAATTAAAGGCGATACTTTTGTTTATTTTCATAGATGATCCGCTGTGGCGACCCCTAACGGGAGTAGCCGAAAGAAGAAGAAGAAGAAGAAGACTTTTGTTTATTTTCATCACGAAATGATGCAAACACCAAAGAGAATTCCAAAAATAATTCAATAAATTCCTACTTTTTTCTCCGGGCTAAGCCCCCGAGGTTAAGAGCCAATGACTTAAAGCATTTCACTTAGCTTCACCAAATGGATTCCACAAGGGAGCAACATTTGAAGGTCCTCTTTCAGGGTTTGTACAGTCCTGACAATGAAATTCCAGGAGTTTTCCAGGAGTTTTCCAGGACAAATTGTCATTTTCAAGGAAACATAATGCTTGTGTTCAACAATTTGATTGAAGGAACGCACAAAATTCTATAATCAGTCTTTTTTATTAATCGTTTTCATGATTGAACTGGAATACATGCAAGTAAAGGCAATTTCACACAAAACTGTTTTACTGTATGAAACATGAAAACATATATATATATTAATTAAATAACTATAAATCTTTGCGAACAAAACAAAACAAAACACTTTTGCATACTTTCTCAACTTTTTTGCATAAACAAGCATTGACAGATACATGTACGTATCTTAAAAGTCCTGATTGAACTGCAATATGTAAACTTAAAAGGAAATTACATACAATACTGTTTTACTGCATGAAACATGAAAACGTATCTATTAATTAAAAAACTACAAATCTTTGGAAAAACAAAACACTTTTACATACTTATCTTAAAAGCCGCAATTAAGCTGCAATCTTTAAAGGCAATTTCACACAACACTGTTTTATCGTACGAGACAAGAAAATGTAGATATTAATAAATCTGTGAAGAAAATACTTTTTACATACTTTCTCAGAAGTTTTTGCAATTAATGTCACTTGTTATCAACAAGTCAACTTTGTTGAACTGACTCGCATGTCATCCGTAAGTGCCACAAGCATTTACAGGTTTCTCAGAAGCCGAAACATTTTCGACCACAAGTTTCTCTAACTCTATCAATTATTTTTCTTTCTTTTTGGAGGACTCTCTCAAACTGTTAGCTTTACTACCAAATGACAAATCAATCTATATATATATATATATATATATATATATATATATATATATATATATATATATATATATATATATATATATATATATATATATATATATATATATATATATATATATATATATATATCTCGCGCCCGCCGGCGTGCGAACGGCCACGTCACTCGAATCGCGACCGCATCGCCCACCGGAC
>NC_140971.1:2788715-2818715 GCF_056783735.1 Eptatretus burgeri
ATCAATATCGTGTCTCATGCACACTTCATCAACTCTATTGATGGGTTTACTCCATGATTTAGGATTGTCTGTCTCATCTAATCTTTTATCCAAGTTTGTGCCTGGACCACAGAAAGAATACCCTGGTAGATGTAATTCCCCTGGTATTCCAGTAGTTGTAAATTTACTTCCTGATAAAAAATTTTGGACATCTCCTCCGAGTTTGTGTTTGGAGATAAATTGATTTTTTTTTTTGAACCACACACCGAACATATACCTTTTTGTATAACCCTGTTATTTTTACTTTTAATATATGAAATATTTTTAGTATTAGTTTTCTTTTTACATTTGAGACAATAACTCATTTATTTATGAGAAAAAATTCCTGCAGAGTACAAAAACCTTTTTAGTTTCCAACATGCACATTTGAATCTTAATTTTTAAAACATAAAGAATCCTTAGAAATGCCTTCACTCTCTCCTCCATTTATTTAAGAAAAAAATGAATATCTTGTCGATGTCAATAATCTTGTCGAAAATATTGCAAATAGACTTGTCAATTCTTTGTTTTCCTCCTCGGTGGGTTGAGTTATTTTCTGTAATACCACCAATCTTTTTTTAATCTCACTGGTTTCCATATTTTCATATTTATTCATTCTCGCTCTTTGCTCCCTCTCCTCTCTTTCCTCCTTCTCTCTCTTCTCTCTCTCTCCTTCTTCTCCCTTTCCTCTTTCTCTTTCTTCTCCCTCTCCTCCTTCCTATCCTTGAATCGCTTACACCCCATAGAATATCATACATATATTCATCAAGGTTTCTTGTTATTCTTGTATCCAAAATAATTTTTTTTACAACAGGAAACCAATAAAATTTCTTTTGAATTTCTAAAAGAGCCTTACGTTTTCTTAACTTTATAATTTTTTCATGATTCAACATTCTAATTAAATCTAAAGTCGGTTTATCAACATCAGCATAATGCCAATCTTTTATTTGAAAATGCCTCATTCTTATGTTGTAGAACATATTTATGAAAATACCGAATACCCTTTTCTTGAAGGTATGCTTGGACACAGAAATTATAATTTTCTTGAAGCCTTCTTGCTGTCATTTATGTATAAGAAATATATGTTAAAATAATATTATGGCACGAAACACCTCCCCATAGTTAAATCATTTTGTATTTCCTTACTTATTATATATAATCCTGTTTTTTCTGTTTTCATGATATGAACTAGGGCAAAACCATTATGATATTTACCCTTATTAAATTCTTTTATTTGTTGTTTACTCATCGTGGCTCCACAAAACTCATTCTCGATACCAAGTGGATAATATTCTTCCTTACGAGACTGATTTAGTTGTTCCAGGTCTTCTCAGTCAATTTTAAATGACCAATGATACCCTAAATCATTCATATCATACCCCCATTGTTCTATTCTCATACAAACGATATGCCCTTCTTTATAAAAATTTATTTGAATTCGAACTGTGAATTCTGTATGACCTGGAGATAAAAATCAACACTTCTGTATCTTTGGAATACACGGCCGTTTTATTTAAGGATATATATTGTGATAAATCGCTTAATCTCACCAAGTCATTCGCGTCAGTCGGGTTTGGATAATTTTTTAATTGAAAAGCATTTTTCATATTAATATTTTTGGTTATATTATATGTATGTCGTTCAGCCTGTGCCTTTGTGTAATAATTTGATAAATCAATATCCAGTTCTTGGGATACACCAAAGATAGAACCATCTTTACCAACATTAATCATTTATATTAGATAAAAAATGTCATAAAATTTTTTATTTTTGTTGAGTTGAAATAACACATGTAGACATAATTGACCACAACACTTGGAATTTAATTCTTGGACTTGAAATGTTTGATAAACACCATTCTGCAAGAATTTTATGACTTCAACAGGTGGTGGAAGACCAAAACTATCAAAATAATATTTGTCTTGACTATTAAAAATACAAACCCAATGAGAACCGTTCCCATTATTATCTTCTAAGTTCATAATAATATTCTTTGTACGTTTAGGCACATTTGTTAATACATCTCTCATACAAATAACCACATTATGAATTTTTAATTTCTTACAATATTTGACAAGTTGTATATTTGATGTTGTATTCTTTCCAAATTTTTTAAACCACTCATCAATGCTCATTTATTTATTAGAAAGATATAATCCATTACCTCTTTTAGTTAATTTTACACCTGCTTGTGCAATAGAAGAAAGCATATCTCCAACTAACAATCTCGCTTTATCAGGCAGACCTTCAAGTTTTTCAGCAAAATCTACAATTACACCACTTCCACTAATTTGTTTCTCCAACTCTTTGTTGTGTCTTTCCAATTCTTTTTGAGCCTGGAGTTGAGCCTTTCTTTCGTTGGCAGTTTTTACCGCTGTTGAAATACCACCCGTCAATGCTCCAACCGCACTTAAACCAGCAAATAAAGGAATTAGAAATGGGAGAAATCCTCCACTAGTCTCTCTTATTGAATATTTTTTCAACATTGGTTTTGTCATTTTAATTTTAAGTGAGCCAGTATCATTCAAGATTTTAACCTGTTCTCTTGTGAGCAAAACATCAATTCTTACTGATCCTTTTCTCTGAATTGTATTAACGTTAATCGTATAAGGCTTTTGATTTTGAACACAAGATGATAGTTTATGAAGATCGATTTGATTAACATATACCCCAGTTGGAACTTTGCCACTCATTTATTTAACAAAAAATGTGAGACTAATCATAACACTATTATCTGTATTAATCTGCAATTCTGTTTCTTCCAAAAGCAAACAATATGTATCAACTTCTTCACTCTCTCCTCTTTCAATGTATAGGGAAGTGTCCACTCAATTCGACTTTCTTATCAGTCGCAGTATCACCATCTGGCTTTTAAAAATGATCCACAGATATCGTGGCTTTCCTTCCAGAACACCCAAATTCCACGTGTAAGTGATTTGGTTTCGTTTAACGTGTTGACATCTTCTTTTGAGGTATGATACATTGAGTGGTTTCTTTGAGTTGTCTTCTGTTCAACATCTCTTCTGTTTTAAGATTAGGAGTATACTCACTGATATACCAACTCATTTCATCAATTACAAATTTATTCTGATCAACAAAAGCACTACCAACACCAAAAAGTAATCTATTTTCATTATCATTATTTTGTAGTTGAAATCTAATTTTAAGACCAAACAGAACTTTATCATGATCACAAAATCCAAATATACCTTTAAGAGGAACTGCCACAGTAAAACTATTAACTGCTTTTGTGTCATCATTATACGCTCCTTTCCTTTGAGTATATCCAGGGTCTGTGGTTGTTCCCATTAACATATCAGGAATGAAACCTTCGACAGACCCCTTTCCCATTCTATCACTGAATGTATAGAGTGTAAATTTCATCATTTCAGATACAGCAGAGACATAATAAACCGCTTCAACTTCTTGTGTTCCAATGTACAAACGAACACTATCAAATATTTTCCAGAAGAAATCATTTACGAGTGTAGCGTTTGTGTTATTCCCAGCCTTAGTGAATGTAAATTTACACAACAAGAAACTTTCAGATAGATTCAAATAGGTTTGTTGATTGTTTATTTCAAAACTTTTAGTACCATTTGCATTCCAGTCTGTTCCAGTTATTGCATTTACTTTTAAGTAATCTTCTTTTTTAGTGGAGTTTGAGATGACAATGGTATCATCCAAATCATAGATACTATCAATTGCTTCCATACTTGTATTTATTAAGGAAAAAAGATGTTAAAACTTTTGAAACCCTGATCCAAGTATTCAAATTATTTTCTGTCATTCTTGGGGAGACAACTGAGTTTTGCCTTTATTAATTTCTTTTATTGCTTGTAATTTATGAGATTCCTTTTGGGCATCTTTTATACTCTTTATAGCACCTGCTACGTTTCCCACAGCAGAAGCAGTTGAACCAATTAGGTCTTTATGTTCAAGAATAGTTGAACCAATACCCATGAGAGTATCAATTATCCCATCTCCTCTAAATTGATGTCCAACACCCCTTTGTCTCTTAGGTTTATAGTATCCTCCACCAAGATACATACCTTCACCCTTGTAGTATGGGGAAAGGAACATCCCATCCCCTGTAATTATTTTATATTTTCCCAACTCGTGTTTCCTCACAATAACCATCGTATTTATTTTTTGGAAAACTTCACGTAGGTGAATTCTGATGGATATAACTTCTCCATTAAAAGAAATCATACGATTATCTTGGTCGGTTATCCTAAAATTTACTCTGTGTATGGTTTTTCCTGACACAGGGAGATAAACCAAATTTTTGGGTTCCATATTGAATTTATAACCAATTGGGGTTGAGTATGTGCTGAATGAGTATATTGTATTTGTTTTTATTCCATCATTATAAGCACCATCAATCAAATCACAGTGAATTAACACCGAATTTATTCCTGAGGATATTTGAATGACATTATCACTGTAAAACATCCCATTAGTTTCAATCTTTTTTGAGGAGAAACCCAATAACTCTCTAAATGAATTATCAATTGTGAAATCAACCTTGTAGTTATTTTTAAGTTTAATCATTGATTTTGAAGTATGTTTTTAAATGTCTATAACAATATTTTTTGGTTCATCACCCTGTTCTTTCATAAGACGAGCAATTTCAGAAGATATTTGAGAAATCTCATATGCTCCGGGTGAGACTGTTATCGTTTTGTATCCACTTCCGGGATAATAACTAAACTTGTCATTTTTCTCAGTTATATTAAATAAGGTATTATAAGTTTCCATGGACAATAAAGACGCCTCATATTCTATTGTTGCGTCAAGTTTTAGTGGGTATGGGAATGAAGATGTGTGGTCGCTTGTTGTGAAATTAAAACTCAGGATTGTGCTTCTCATCTTATTTAATATGAGATAAAATGTCTTTATATTGAGATTTATTCATTATTTTCATGTTCATAAACTGGTCTAAAATGCCTGATGCTTCATTAAAACAATTGGTATTTCCAGCCTTCTTACTACCTTACAACAATAACAGTCTATTAACTAATTGTGATGGGTCATTTGGAAGAAAACTAACACCTGAACCAAGGATACTTAAAGCCTGAATAATGTGCTTCTCCTTCTCATTCTTCCTACTTTTACCAGAAAGAGTAACCCTATAATCAACAGAGTTCAGCAGATCAATATATACTTTATCATCATTATTTTTCATATCCAATGGTTTATCAATATACTTTGATTCATCCCTCACAGTTGAACCTTGTCTTCCATCTTTTGTGAGAAGAAACATTAATCTTAGAGTTAGTTTGACAGGAGGTTGAGCAGAACTCAAGAACCTTAATTCATCATTCAATATCAATACCTTTTCTTGAACAAGATGAAATATTGCTGGTTGTTCTGTTGGAATGAGTCCTGCTTTGGTTTTTGAATCTGCTGAATATTCATTGTTTTGAAGAGCATTCACAATATAATCAAGGGGTCGATTCATCTCTTCCAGTTGTTGAAATAGTCCTTCCTCATCATATTCTAATTCTCCAATATGCTCCAATTCTTCCTCCGTCATTTGACTGAAATCTTTTAACATTTGGAGCTTTCTTGGAGTATATTTTATTGTGGGAACTGTGGAAACATCTATAATTTTTTCTTGGAAAGTTTTTAAAATTGGTTTAAAAATTTTCTCTTGTTTTCTTTCAAATGCTTCTTCACCCGTTAGTTTTTGTCTGCGTTTCTTCTTCATGTCTTCCTGTTGTTTCACAACTTTTGAAACCAACTCTTGATGTTCCCTAAATCTTCTTGCTCTTTCTTTCGCATCCATTTATTTATTGGAAAATATCATTTAGTGAATTGTAAAGATCAGGTCAGGTATGGGAGCATGTGCCAGATCAGCGCGTCGCTGCGTCCACTTTACGCCGGTACTCCGTCTGGCCATCCCCCAGGCAGATGCCAGGCCCATCCCCATCTCCTTGAGATGATGGTCAACCTGTTGCAACGATGAGGCACGTGGTCGGCCCACTGGCCTCCTCCACTCATGAGACTCCACGCTGAGAGAATCTGGTGAGCAGGATCAGCATCAGGAAAACGAGCCACATGTCCATACAGCCGCAATTGACGCTCACAGACTATGCAGGTAACAAATCTCATCCTAGTCTCTCTCAGCAACCGCTCGTTGGACACAAAATCCGACCAGCGATAGCCAAGGATTCTCCGAAGAGACCTGGTACCAAAGGAATTAAGTCTCCATCTCAGATCCTTGGTCAAAGTCCAAGTCTCGCACCCATAGAGCAAGACTGGAAGTACCAAGGACCTGAAGACTCGGAGTTTCGTCCTGCCGCACAGGTACCGGCAGCGCCACACCCCATGATCCAGTGAATCCATGACTCCCCAGGCCCGACCCAGACGTCTATTGACCTCTGACTCGCAGCCAGCAGAGACATGAATATCACTGCCAAGGTAAGTGAATCTCTCCACGACCTCAACATCCTCACCACAAACAGACACAGACAGGACAGCAGCATCCAAGATGTCACCGAAAGCCTGGATCTTAGTTTTGACCCAAGACACCCGTAATCCCAATGGCTCCGACTCCTCAATCAACACCTCAAGGGCCCCCAAGAGGATGTCTAAAGTCTCCGCAAAGATGACTGCATCATCTGCAAAATCAAGGTCCGAGATCTTGACATTCCCAAACGATGCACCGCAACTTGATCTCTCCGACATCCTCCCTAGAATCCAGTCCATACAAGTGCTGAAAAGTGTGGGGGCAAGTACACATCCCTGACGAACTCCAGTAACAACTGGAAATAAGTCAGAGATGGTACCACCACACTTCACAGCACTCTCAGTACCAGAGTAGAGTTCAGACATCAGATCGATCAGTTTTGGTGGCACCCCACGAAGACCATGAATCCTCCAGAGGACATCCCGATTCACTGAATCGAACGCTTTACAGAGATCAACATAGGCTGCAAGCAGCCCCTGCCGAAACTCTCGTCTGCGTTCGGTGAGGACACGAAGTGTAAGGATACGGTCAATCGTTGACCTCTTTGGTGTAAAGCCTGACTGCTCTGGACGCTGGTGCTCAAGCAGATGGTGGCGAACCCTATCAAGAATTATCCGAGCAAAGACCTTGCCCAGCACTGAGAGCAGCGTCACCCCTCGGTAGTTGTTGCAGTCTTGGCGATCACCCTTCCCTTTCCAGAGAGGGACAACAAGGCCCCTCTTCCAGTCAGTTGGGATGATGCCTGTGTTCCAGGCAGAGCACAAAACTGCATGCAACGACACGAGTGCAGCATTTCCACCAGCCTTGAGAAGTTCGGCATGGATGCCACAGATCCCTGGAGCTTTGCCCCGTTTCAACTGGTTCACCGCAGCCCGTGTTTCCACAAGCGAAGGTGGACCACAGTTGATTCGAGGGTCAGCAACAGGGATTGTAACACCCTTGACGTCCAACTCGACAGCTGGGGGGGTCAGCCTGGTACAACCGCTCAAAGTAACCGGCCCAGCGGGCCTTCACTTCAGACTCCTCTGTCAAGAGCCTACCACTCTCTGCACGAACTGCAGTGCTCCGAGGGATGGGCTTGGATGAACGTAATGCGCGAATTCCCCTGTAAGCGGGACGAGAATCACCTGTCCACAGGTGATGCTCTACCCCCTCACAGATTCCTCGCACATAGGCCTCCTTGTCCACCCTCAGTGCACGTACAGTTTTACGCCTCAGCTCCCTGAACAGCTCAGCTCTGCCATTCAGCCTGGCCCTGCGACTCTGGTCAATGGTATCCAGTGTCCCTTGAGACAAAATTCTTCTTTGCCCTGTGGTGAGCTCCAAGGCATCCACCGGCAACATCAAGGACAGTGGTCATGAAGGCGCTCCACAACTCTTCAGGACCCCCCAAAGCACCCAGACCCCCCAAAGCACCCAGACCCCCCAAGTGTCCACTCAGCCTGTTCGCAAACTCTTCAGCTACTCTCTCATCCCTGAGCTTGGCAACATCCAGCCTAGGCTGGGATGGTGCCATTCTCCAGGATTTAAGGTGCAGCTTTAGAGTTGCTACAACAAGCCTGTGGTCAGTATTGAGGAACTGAGCACTCCGGTAGACCCTTCAGTTCTGGATCATCCTCCAACGACCGTCAATGAGGACATGGTCAATCTCCTTTGCCACACTGCCAGCGTTGGAATACCAAGTCCAGCGATGAGCTTGTGGGCGCTGAAACCATGAACCAGCCACCCTAAGTCCATGACTTCTTGCAAAGTCAAGGAACTTAGTGCTGTTCTGGTTAATAGTTCCTGACCCATGAGGACCAACACACACCTCATAACCATCCCTATCAGTTCCAGTCGATGCATTGAAATCCCCCAAGACTAGAAGTGTATCTCGTCTGGGGCACTGATCAACCACAGACTCGAGTGTGGCGTAGAATGCATCCTTCACGGTGAGATCACTCGCCTCAGTCGGAGCATAAACAGAGACCAGGGAAATGACACCTAAGGAGTGGCGAATCCTTAATCTCATAATACGCTCGTTGACCGGTGTTACCTCTATTATCATTGGGGTAAAGATCAACAGGGAAATTTTCCATTTCTTCATCATCCAAGTAGATGTGTTCAAATAAATCCTTTTCTTTAAATATTTCATCAAGTTCTTTATTAACATTAATACGAGTTGCAATTTCTTCTTCACTAATACTTGTATCTCTGCTTTTCATACGTTTGCGTTGAGTTTCTTCATCAACATCAAAACCGAATGATAAAATCTTAACCCCATTCCCACACAGATGTTTAATAATTTGCATCGTTCCTTCTGGATTAGTTTCTAATATCCCAAGACCACCAGATTTTAGTTTCCTTAACTCACTCTTACAATGTGAATATTTTGTTATACCAAGAGAAACCTCCTCAAATATTTGACCTTCATTCCTCAATCGCATATGTTCCTCCACTGAAATATAGTGATAATCTTCACCTTTTACTTCTCCAGGTCTTATTGCTCTTGTTGTTGTTGATACAATGCGTATCACGGGGTGTTTTTTGAAGTAAATTTACAATATTCTCATTTGTACTACACAAGAACCTTGATTTATGAAAGTTTTTTTTTTTCCAGAAGCAGATTTACAATAATAGTTGTCATTTATATATGTAATTGTTTATAAAACAAAAAATATATCCCTTAATATCTCATCTTGTTTCACAACAATATATTTATATTTTTCAGTCGTGTGCTTCATGTAATCCCCAAATTCCTTTTTACTACATAATGTAGAAAAATTATGTCTCCAAAAATTATTTATATCTATTGAATTTAACTTGAATAAAATAAAAGTTGAAAGTACGATTGATAAATACAATTTTGATTGATAAATAAAAGATAAATACAATTACAAGAAGAATGTCTCCCTCTTGTGAAGTCATTGTCCATTACCGTTTGGTTTCTCTCATTAACACAATCATCAAAGATAACGAGGTACTTTTTTGATTTATCCAAATCTTGGGGAGACGGTATATCATCCGTATTATCACTAAGAATACAAGTTAATCGGTTTTGATTTCTTTTTGCATCTCTGTGTATCACAAAATAGTTGAATTATATCTTCAATGTTATAATCATTTAGGTTTTTTTGAAGTTTAAATAAACCGATTATATCTTCTTTTTGAAGACCATCATTAAAACCTGGTGAGAGTAGTTGATACTCTGGTTGAAAACTCGACTTTGTGAAAATTATTAAATTATCATAATCTAAAAAGTTGGGAGTCAGAAGCATCTTCAAAAGTAAGCAGGTTTTTCCACATCCGCTTGAACCAACTATGAGACATCTTAATGAATTTGGAAGATTTTTATGATTGTTAAATTTTATCTTATTTTCCCAAATGGGTAAAAAAAAATCATTCATTTATATATTTGGAAAACAGGTTATTTAATTTATTATTGGCTTTTTTAGAAACTCTATATTTTATCCGAAGTTCAGGTTTAATTTCAAGATAATCCATTATTTTATTTATGCAATATCTTGTGTTGATATTTCCCTGAAAATCACATCCATGAATAATATATAACAACAATCCTTTGAACATTTCTCTAATATGTTGTTTCTTCCCTTGTAAGGAAAGGTGTGTTATCACCCTCATACTTTACATTCATTTCTCTAATCAATCTTGTAAAGTAATTCATTTTTGGTGTAAATCTAAAAGAATTATTTTCCTTTTTCAATTTTTTATTATCATTAATTAGAAGATAATCACAGAATATACATCGTTTATAGGCTTTTGACTCTGTGTTTAATCCCCGTCTTTCACACGCAGGACAATTCTCACATTTGTCTTATGGAGAATCAGGGAAGTCGAGCATATTTATAAAGTAAAACTTTACTTAAACTGAAATTCATCTATACTTTCAGTTGCATATTGACTCATATTTTATAATATTACCATCGATATCTATATACTTTTTTCATTACCAGATTCAACTACAACATTTTTTACATTAAAGGTAATTTTAAAATGACCCTTTACTACGATTGAACGAAATGTCATTTGACCTGATATATTAACATCCTTTATTTCATCAGGATTTACATCTTTAAGGTTGTTGAAAAAAATACAAATTTCTCCTTGCATATTACAGATGGTCTTATCTTTTCTTTCTAAAGCTTCATCCATAAGGTTTTTGTTTTTTGATACATTTTCTTGTTTCATTGCTTTTTCTTGTTTTGAAAATATTACCAGAAGGAGAGGAGAAACTTTTGTTAAAGATACTTTAATTGATGTTCTACCAGGTATACTAAAAGCCCTTCCACTGAAGGAAATTGAAGAACTCATCTTATTCACCATAATTGTTTTTATCCAATAGTTGTTATATTTATCTTTGTACAATTTTACATCCTTGACATATTTCTCAGTATCTTTAACAAATGAAGAGATCGATTGAAACTTGTCTTTTGTGTCTTGAAACATTGTATTTATCAAGTGAAAAAAGTTGGAGGATAAAATGGTTTTAAGCACAGATTCACCTATAAATAAAACGAAATTTTCATCAAGAAGATTTTAGTTGAAACAAAGTTTTATTATATAAATATGCTGAATACAACGTACTGCGATGTTTGTAATCACGAATATAAATATTATAAAAAAAACACCTTCAAACCAACAAACATACATTTAATCTATTTCATCAAATATCTCCTCTTGAGTTGGAAAGAAAACATTGTGATATCTGCTCAAAGGATGTTTTGAGGAGGAGTTATAATGGACATCTTCAATCACAAAATACAAAAAAATGAGTTTAAAGTAAAGGGAGACTATTGTATTGAAAACACTGATGGGGCATTTAAAGGGCATATAAAAATAAGGATTTTTCAATTTGGAGAACCCGGTCCATCATCAATAGCTGAATAAATTGAAATAGTGAAACCTGATGTTGAAAAAGTTATAAGAAAGACATTAAAAGAAATGAAAACTTTAAAGTTTTATATGGGAGTGAAAATGTATATGAAAAGACAAGATGAAGAACAAACTCCTTATACGAGAACAGATCTTCATTTTATAACATCATTTCAAGATTTTTTGAAGAGTGGGGTTTATGAAGAACTATCAAGACAAGAGGAGGATGTTGATAATACAGTGGTAGGAAGTGGATTTCATATTAAAAAAATCATCTTTTTCGATAAACACATTCTAAAATCAAACCCTCTTAAAGCTTCTTCTTATATTGAATTACCAAAAGAAATAAAACTAAAGAAGGCAGTTGTTAATATTAAGAACAATGATAATAAATGTTTTCTCTGGTCTGTTCTTGCTCACTTTCATCCACCAAAATGTAATTCAGAAAGAGTAAAACAATATATGAAATATGAGAATACCTTGGACATGAAAGATTTTAAATTCCCAATGCCACTCACAGATATTCCTAAATTTGAGAAAAAGAATAATCTTTCTATTAATGTATATGGATTAACGGATACAAACAAAGTTCAAATATTAAAAATTTCAAACAACTATAAAAATGAAGAAACACAAATTGATCTTTTATGTTTTAGTGTTGGAAAGAATTCACATTATACATACATCAATAATTTATCAAGATTAATCTCTTCTCAGGTATTCAGAACAGCAAACAAAATATATCCTTGTAAGCGATGTCTTAATTCATTTCATACAAAAGAACGATTAGAACAACATTCAAAACATTGTAGTAATCCTAAATCAGCTGTAATTACAATGCCTTAACCTGATGAAAAGATTTATTTTGAAGATTATAATAAATCTATCATGCACCCATTTGTGATATACGCTGATTTTGAATGTATCCTAAAAAAGATAAATACTGCTTCTCCTAATCCAAAAGAATCACATACAAATAAATATCAAAAACATATTCCTTGTGGTTTCTGTTATTATATCAAATCATGTTGGAGAAAAGTACAATAAACTTGAACATTATAGTGGAAAAAAAGCTTCACAAGAGTTTGTAAAACGATTAGAAAAGGATTGTATACGACTAACTAAATTAATGAAAGAAACAAATGAACCGATGAAATTAACCGAAGAAGAAAAATTAGAATTTGAAAAGAACAATATCTGTCATATTTGTGAGGAGGAAATTGAGGAGTCGAAAGTTAGGGATCATTGTCGTCTTACTGGTAAACATAGAGGTCCCGCTCATTCCTGTTGTAATCTTAATTATAAATTTCCTTCTTTTATTCCAGTCTTTCTTCACAACAGCACCAACTATGATACACATCTATTTATAAATGAACTTTCAAAAACACCAGGGAATATTTCTGCTATAACAAACACAAGTCAAAAGTATATTTCATTTACAAAAATGATATTCACAAAACCTTGAACTTGTATTCGGTTTCTAGATTCTTACAAGTTTATGGGAACACCACGAGCCGACCTCGCATTAAATCTAAGCTCCACGGGGTCTTTTCCAAATCTTAATTCATTCTTTCCAAAAGAGGAAATTCTAACTAAAGAGGAAATTCAGATTAAAGAGAGAATTCAAAGTCAAGAGGAAATTCTAATTAATGAGGAAATTAATGAAGAAATTCTAATTATAAAGAAAATTCAAGCAATGAATGAAATTCTAATGAAAGAGGAAATTCTGATTAAAGATGAAATTCTGATGAAAGAGGGAATTTGAACTCAAGAGGAAATTCAAACAAGGAATGAAATTCAAAGTAAAGAGAAAATTCTTACAAGTAAGGGAATTTATCCTTATGATTATATGGATTCATTTATGAGATTTAAAGAAACACAACTTCCTTCAAAAGAAAGTTTCTATAATAACCTTTATGAAGAAGAGATAAGTGATAAGGAATATAAACACGCACAAGCAATTTGGAAAATATTTAAGATAAAGAACCTTGGAGAATATCATAATTTGTATGTGAAAACAGATGTTTTATTGTTAGCTGATGTGTTTGAAGCTTTTAGATCACTCTGTCATAATAAAAATTGTTATGGATTAGATCATTCCCACTATTTCACAGCTCCTGGTTTAGCTTGAAGTGCAATGTTGAAAATGACAAAACAAGATATCGATTTAATCAGTGATGTTGATATGCTTTTGATGATTGAGAAGTCCAAGAGAGGTGGAATATCACAAGTATGTTCAAAAAGATATGCTAAAGCAAATAATAAATATCTTCCAAATTATGATAGTGAAAAATAGTAATTATTTGATGTATTTTGATGCTAATAATTTGTATGGATGGGCAATGTCTCAATCTTTGCCTTATGGTAAATTAGAGTGGGTGGAAGAAAAGGATTATGAAAAGGCTTTGATGAATATTGTTATTTCTTCTCAAGAGGAATTGAATGAGGAAGAAGAAGGTTATTATTTTGAAGTTGATTTGAGGTACCCGAGTGATCTTCATAATAAGCATATAGACCTTCCTTTTGCATGTGAGAAAGAAACCCCAAAGGAAGAATGGTTAAGTGATTATCATAAAAGATTTAATATTAAAGGCAAATCAACAGAAAAGTTATGAACAACATTCTATGATAAAGAGGGATATGTTTTGCATCAGAGAAGCTTGAAACAGTTTTTGAGAGAAGGATTGAGAGTCGCTAAAATTCATAGAGTTTTAAAATTTAAACAAAGTCCTTGGATGAAAAAGTATATTAAATTCAATACAGATATGAGAACAAATACAAAGGCAAAATTTGAAGGGGAATTCTATAAACTGATGAATAATGCTGTCTTTGGAAAGACAATGGAGAATGTTAGAAACAGGCAAAACATTAGATTTGCAACATCTTGGAAAGAAGCTTCGAGATTGATAAATAAACCAAGTTTTAAGAGAGAAGAGGTTTTTTCAGAGAACTTTTCTGCTATTCATATGGAAAAGGAAAGTATTGTAATGGATAAACCAATTTATATTGGAACAGCAGTTCTTGATTTATCAAAGATATTGATGTATGATTATTTGTATAATGGCTTAAAGAAAGAGTATGGTGAAAATGTTTCATTGTTGTATATGGACACTGATAGTTTTATCCTCGATATAAAAACTGATATTTATAAAGATATGAAGAAAAATATTGGAGTATGTGATAAAAGTAATTTTAGTAAGAAGAGCGAGTTATTTTCCAAAAAGAATGAAAAGGTTATTGGTAAGTTTAAGGATGAGTTGGGTGGAAAAGTAATGAGTGAGTTTATTGTATTGAGAGCAAAGGCATATGCTTATAAGTATGGTGATCAGATTGATAAGAGGTTAAAGGGAATAAAGAAATATGTAATAAAGAAATCAATAACTTTTAGAAATTATTATAATTGTTTGATGAATAAGAAAGAAGAATATAGGAAAATGAATACAATAAGAAGTTATAAACATAACATATATAGTGAAGAAGTAAATAAAAAGGCATTAGGAGCCTTTGATGATAAGAGATTTATTTTTGATAATGGAATAGATTGTGTTCCATATGGATATTGTATGATAGAGTGTATAGAATAGATTGTGTTTTAACGATGGGAAGATGGGGTTAGTGTTTTTTAAGGGCTACCGCCGCGTTTTTTCACAATATATGAATGGTCAAACCAAGTATTACTCAAACTAAAGAGTGGAGAAAATCTCAGTCTTGGTATATAAATCGAAAACATAATGAATGTGAAAAATATCAAATAAGTCTTATTGAAAAAATAACTAAAACAAAGGTATATAAAACAAATAAGCGAATCAATTTAAAAACTAGCAAGTTCGAGGATGTAAAGAAAAAAAAATATCCTTGAATGGACTGAAAAAAACTTTGATGGTTATCAATTGAACAATGAAAAAACAATTTACTATAATCTCAAAATGATATGTGGCTCAGGAGGTGGTCAAACAAGAGCATTAAGAGAAGTTTATCATTCCGTAATGGCACAAAAGGGGTATCTTAAAAATATAAAGATTCAAATGTTTTGTTTTTAAATATTTTAGATGGGGATTATTGTGCAAAGAAAATTGAACTATTGAAGGAATTTGAGAATGAACAAATCTTTATAGGTTCAATGAGTGAGCTAAACAATATGCATTGGTTATTTGAAAAAGAGTGTCCCTCGGCTTACATGTTTCAGATATTTCTTTAGAATCACCTTTAACAAATCACATTACTACTTGAACAAATCTTTATCTTATTGCATTGGTTATTTGAAAAAAAAGTGTCCTGAGGTTAAAAGGGGAGACAAATAAATATACCTTGGGATAAAAAGGGGGTTTACTTTTTCGGGGAAAAAAAAAAAAATGAATCGCTGAAAATCCCCCATTCATTTACATGGGGAAAAGTGAGCCAGAATCAGGATATTCACTATATATATATATATATATATATATATATATATATATATACACATATATATATATATACATATATATATATATATATATATATATATATATATATATATATATACATATATACATATATATATACATATATATTGTTGTGGTTACCAGATTCGCAAACCACCATTCAGGTCCCTTAGGTGAGGTATCTCGGTAAGTGCATGTGTAGTTAGGCCCAAACCCGTTGTCTAGTGGGAATACATGTCATTTATACGTGCTGCGACTCTTCAGGATAGCCGTTTTTCTTTTTACTATCTTTATTTTGGACCAATCGCCACCATCACAACCACAACATCAACCACCGACCACAACCACCGCTTCACCACAACCGCCACGACCTTTACCGTCACAACTCGCCACCATCGCATCGCCGGCTGCCGTCTCGCGCCACTCATGGGCACCGATGCTGGACTCGTGTAGGGCGCACGTTGAACAGCGTGTACAAAATCACGGATTTTCTGCTTCAAAAACGGATCCAAAACGACACACGCCCACTTTTTGCCGTCCAATCGGTGAGCGAGGGCGACTCCCGCCCCCCAGGGCGATCGATATATGCAAATTTGTGGATCAAAGCCTTCACGCCCACTTTTGTCGGGCCAATGGGGAGCGAGTTGAAAGGTCAAAGGGAGGGGGTCAAAGGCGAAGTTACGGGGGATAAAAGGACGGTGTTCGTCAGTAAAAGGGGGAGTAAGAAGTCGGAACGGGGAGTAAGAAGTCGGAACGAGGAAGAAAGAAGTAGTAAGAAGTCGGAACGAGGAAGAAGGGAGTCGTAAAGGTCGGAGCGAGGCGAAGGAGAGTCGGAACGGAGGGGACGAGCTGTGGAGAGGCGGAGAGTCGGACGAAGCGGTGCTCGCGTGCGGGTGCAAGGAGCTGCGCACCCTGGGAGGCCGGCAGCGCCACCTGGCCGAGGTGGAGACGCCCCTCGCCCACATAATAAAGATCCTCTATACCCCGAGCATCAGCAACCCCCTCCTGTTTCCCCCCGCTGAGATAGTGCCACTGCGGGGCCCCGTTCCCACCCCCTGCCAGGCACTGTCCACGAGGCCCGCGGGTTGCGGGCCATCGCGCTCCGCGTCTCATCACCAGACGGGTAGGCCCGACCAGGTCTCGGCCCCAGGCCTACCTCATTCTTGAGGGTATTTTCTTTCCTTGGTTTTGGGTATGTGTTGTCGGCGCCGTCTGTGAAGTAGAATTGTATAAGTGTTGCCGTGTGCTCGGTAGTCGGAATTAGCTCTGCACTGTGTTTTCACTTTTATGTTTGCTTTTGTGTAAATGGAATTGTGTTTTCTTTTTGTGTGCATTTGGTGGAATTGTATTTGTGTGCTTTCCGTTCGTCGCGAATAAATGTGCTTTATTGTTGAACTGTTCCTCCCGCTCGCTGCCTTTTCCTCCATTGAATCCCTCATCTTGCTTCACGAAAGGGTTGGTAGTGGGCTGAATACGCCCATAATTAATCGAACCGTCGAGGTCGACGATAACACCGCCGGTTATTCTGATAGTACGGAACGGGTCGCTAAGTGGCCCGTGTCCGAAGTCGACCTGCGGCGAGGTGCGATCGCCCGGCCCTACCCTCCGCGTGGGTACTTAGGTAGTTCGAATTTGGCGAGCAACCCTATCCCACGCGGGGGGCTGATTGGCTCGATCGCGGTGAGACCGAAAGGTCCACCCGTGACTGGTTCCCGGCGTTAGTCCGAGAGGGTCACGACTGATTGTCCGTCCGTGTGGGCGACGCGCCGCGATTCCGAGTTACGTGGCCGTCGCACGCCGGCGGGCGCGCAACCCGCAACACTGGTGTCAGGTCGTGCGATACAAATTCATCGCCCTGCTCGTGGCACTGGTATCGGAGAACAGGAAAACGGGCTCTCCTGTCTCCGGCCAAATTTACGGGAATCGGTCCAGGGGTGAGAGAAGCGACCCCGATTCCCTCCAAATTACGAGCGAGCAAATTAACCCTTCACGAGAAGCAAGATGGCGTCTCAAGGCGAGCGGGAGCCGGGGTATTAGAAATGGATGTAGAATGTGTAGGATCCATGGTCCAGGATGGAATCCTCGAGCAGGAAATGTTGATTGTGCAGGAACACGGACTCGCCCAACTGAACCCAGGGCCCGAGGCGGCAGCGGCCGCGTGTGTATGACACTCCCCCCCCTCTCCACCAAGACCCTTCCCCAACCCTTGCCGAAACGGCTCAGCTGGAGTGCATCCAACATGGCCTAGCTATAGCCATGCTGGCGGCAATGAACAAACAAATGAATGAAGTGAAAACGACGATGGATACAAATACAAATGAAATAAAAAACGAAATGAAAGGCATGAACGAAACGATGGATGCGAATACACAGCAAATGAGGGAAGAGATGAAAGAGCTACGGGCTGAGACGCAGAACATGGGCGAAGTCTGCAGGCGGGCATGAAGGCCGTGAGCAGGGAACTTAAATGGCGACTCCACGTGTGGGATCAAACGAGCTGGGTGGGGTGCAATGAGCTGGGACAGGCCCGCGGTGGAGGCGGGTGAAAAAATAATTCGTGGAACGTGTTGGGCGAGGGTCGCGACGGTGACCAAGAGGGAAAAATTAAATGGGGAGACCAAAACGTGTGAGACGAGACACGAGGTGACGACAAAGGAAAAAATAATAGTTGAGACAAGGGAGGTAAAGGGTGAAGAGTTGGCAGAGACACGGGAGATAGAAAAAATAGAGGAAAGACTACACGATGAAGACGGGGTAAGTGACGCGCACGCACACACGGAGGTAGTGGAGGACAATGGGGTTGAGCTCGCGGAGCGTGTAGGGACCCGGTGCGAGCAGTTGGATGGCCTCCTCCAGGAACAAGGGGAGGGAGTATGCCCCCTTGAGGCGAGTCACGACCAGGTGAGTTCGGTCGTGTTTTGCGAGGTTGAGGGGACGAGTGCTGTGGACGGGTGCACGGAGAGCTTGGGGGGTATAGAGGCCCCGGAGACCCTTGTGGGGACACGAATCCCCAGTGTGGTTGTCCCTGTGTGTGTGGTGCAAGGTGTGAGTGCGTCCCCGTGTGTGGAAGCGACCCCGTGTGTGAGTGGTATGGTGGCGATGGTGCCGGAGTGTGTGCTTCCCAGCACGCCGTGTGTGGATGAGGCACCGTAGGTAGAGGCCGTGGGTGAGTGAAACGGCTCAGAAGGAGTGAGGCCGTGTGTGTGGATGAAACGGCCAGTGTGAGTGAAACACCGCGGTTGAGTTCCCCCCGCGTGTGTGGATGAGGCACGGAGTGCGAGTGAGGCACCGCGGGTTAGTGCCCCCGCGTGTGTGTGAGTGAGGCACGAGTGAATGGAGCACCACGTGTGAGTGGTATGGGTTGGTGCAAGGGAGACCGTGTGTGTGAGAGAGCGGCATGAGAGGGCGATGTCGGTCGGCCTGCGGGAGCCCGCCGCCGCGCCTCCCGGTGTGAGCCTACTGGTGTGGCCTGTGCGCGCCGTGACACGCAGGTGCGCGTGGGTTGAATGGAGACGATGACGGCGACAGAGGAGAGAAAGCCGAGTAGCGGGTGTAGTTGTTTCGAGGACCGTGCCGGGGTAACCCAGCAGTGAGCACGCGGTTCGTGCTGTGCAACGCACGAGACCGCCACGTGCTCGCTTGCGAGAGTGAAGTCCCGGTCCGGAAACGCACGCGGTGGATTTGCCGATCCCGCGGACGGACAAAGTTTAGGCAGGTAAATGGATTTGGACCGGACGGGTTCTCCACGCGATCGTGTGTGTTCAGCTCCAACGGGCAGGGCACATGTGTTCGCGTGGGGAACCCCTCGAGACGTGTGGCTTGTGTTTTTTTTTTTTATATGCGCACGGTGACGTCATGGCTGCACGTGTGGTTGGAATCCGGCAGGAGGGGTATCCCGGCCGATGGTACCGTCCAAGGAGGGACGAGGAACACGTGCAGCTGCAGGACGTCACGGGCAGTTGCAAAGTGCAAAGAGCGCGAGTTGCCGCGCTGGCGCTGCGCATGTAAAGAAAAAAAAAAAAAAGAACAAGCCTCACTTTCGGGTGTACAGGATTCCTGGGCAAGGGGTAAAAGACCCCCTTACCTGGGCACAGGATGGAAACTAGTTAGGGGGAAGGGTTAGCTTAGTTAGACCGACTTCATGGGGCAGGGGTAAGTCCTCATGGAGTCCGTGGAATGGATTAGGTAGAGGGATTGTAGCCAGATTTAGGATGGGAAATAAAATGATTGATTTGGAGACAGAGACAGACTGGTGAATGTGTAGTGGGGACGTAGCTTAGCTACGTAGGTTAAAAGGAACGTGCTATAGTGTAAGGGACGACGTGGGAGCACGAGCTAGTTAGGGGAGGTAGTTAGAAGGATGGCAGAGTTCAGTGGTGTGTGTGTTGAAGAGTTGGTGAGTTGTGAGGCATGTGCATGTTGAGTGAGTGAGGCCAGCGGGTCTGTGTGAATGGAGTGAATGGGGAATGCATGGTGCGATGAGTGATTGGGGGGAGGAGTGACTCCCGCCCAAGGGACCCCGGGGTCAGTATAAAGTGAGTTAGCTGGGTTAGTCAAATTGAAAAATGGAGGTCGTTTTGTTGTTGGTGGGAAAGTAGGCTCGAGACCCATTTGGAGGGGTGCAGGAGCCCTGTTGACGGGCTTGGGAGCGTGGCTGCGAAAGGTGAGTATCGCTGAGTGGGTACCCCGGGCACCAGGCTAGTCGGCCGCGGTAGGGCCAAGGGGCCCATGGGGGCCGGGATAGAGTAGTGGGCACGGGTGCGCCTGCTTGGTGCGGGGGCCCGGGCGCCATTAGCCGCGTGGGCAGTGCAGTGGGCACGGGTGACCTCGGAAAGGGGCCCGGGAGGCCGGCCTGCCACGTGTGCGTTTCAGGGAGGTGCCATGGGGGCACTCCCCGGTGTTAGGGAGCTGGTAGGCTCGGAGGCAGTGTAGTGCCCGGGGTGCCATAGCGGGAGATTCGGCAGAGGGTCGTGCCTGCCAAAGGGAGCCACGTGTCCCAGCCAGGAGACCGTGTGAGGGCACGGAGAGAAAATTGGGGGGCGAGGCCCGAAATTGTAAGGACACCAACACAGGCGACGGGAATCTGGGTTGTTAGAACCAATAGTTTAAGCGAGAGGCGCTTGTTGAAAGCCCCGGGTAGTTTAACAGTTAAATGGATAGGGTAGATTAGGAGATGTACCCCTCCGCACCATCCATCCCCTCGCTGTCGTTGTGGGCCGCTGGACCCACTTGGTGTTAAGATCGCCGAACTCTGGGGGAGGCCATTCTGAGGCTTCTCATGGCCTCGACACAGGACGCTAGCTCTCCTTATTCCCCTCCGGGAAGGGAACGTAGGGGTTGGGAGTAGGCTAGGTGACAGGATAGGTTAGCCGAACAAGGACGATAAAGGGGTTAGGGGGACGATTTATAGTGGGGAAGTAAAAATAAAAACAACAAAAAAATAAGTTGGGGCTAAATTGGGGTTTGACAAATTAAGGGAGTGGGTATGTACAGTGACAGGCAAAGGCGATAGGTGGGAGGGAGACAGGTAGGTAGGTCCGAGCCCGCCTTCCAAGTGGCCAGCACCACCGCACTCCCTCCACCAACTTCCACTGACGGCAAAAGCTGGCCAGCTTCATCTGCTGGCTGTGTTACTGCAAGGCCTGTGCCGGCCAGTTCATCTGCTGGCTGTTTTTCTTCGAGGCCTGTGCCGGCCTGGTTCTGCGGGCTGAGTTTGCCTGCAGCGGCCTTCTTCTGCGGGCTGTGTTTGCCGGCAGCGGCCTTCTTCTGCGGGCTGTGTGTTGCCTGCACCTTTGCCATGCCATGCCCACTGCCCATGTTCACCAGCCCCGTTCAATTTTTGCTTTGCCCCCCCCCCCTGTTCATTTCCATGTGCGCCAGGATCAAGGCAACAGTTTGCAAGCTGCGAGAACTGCCCTGTTGGCAGCTACAACACGGGCCTGCAGTGGCGGCCCGTGCACCGTGTTTGCGTTCACTGCATTCAGTTCAAACCTGCTCATGCATCCATTCGTTGTGCTCATTGGCGTGTGCCACTTGAGCTGGCACGGAGACTGCGTTGTGCAGCCCAAGCACCGTTGTGGTTCACTGCGTTCAGTTCAAAAGGGAAGGCCTTGGACTGCGTGTGAGCAGCCAGCCACGTTCCCTGTCACCTGCATTGTTTGAGCCAGAGACTGCATGTGGGCAGCCTGGCTCCCTGCTAACTGCTTTCTTTTTGCAGAGTCAATGATCCTGGGCCATGGTTTAGTGTAAAATTTGTAAGTTAAGGTTAAGATGTACTGTACATATGAGTGCGCCCCCGGCATGTCTGTCTTAGCGCCGGCAATTTTATTTAAGTCGTCCGTGTGAGTGAGTTTGTTTAGATAGTTACGCAGCCCTCAGGTTATTTATTTTGGGGACACGAATACCATGAATGTCGCACTCAGGGATCCGTAGGTAAAATGTACTAGGGGAAAACTACACATGATTGCACACGAAAATTTGACGACTCGGGACGAGTCTGTAAAAAGGGAAGGGGTAGTGTTGTGGTTACCAGATTCGCAAACCACCATTCAGGTCCCTTAGGTGAGGTATCTCGGTAAGTGCATGTGTAGTTAGGCCCAAACCCGTTGTCTAGTGGGAATACATGTCATTTATACGTGCTGCGACTCTTCAGAATAGCGGTGTTTCTTTACTATCTTTATTTTGGACCAATCGCCACCATCACAACCACAACATCAACCACCGACCACAACCACCGCTTCACCACAACCGCCACGACCTTTACCGTCACAACTCGCCACCATCGCATCGTCGTCTCGCGCCACTCATGGGCACCGATGCTGACTCGTGTAGGGCGCACGTTGAACAGCGTGTACAAAATCACGGATTTTCTGCTTCAAAAACGGATCCAAAACGACACACGCCCACTTTTTGCCGTCCAATCGGTGAGCGAGGGCGACTGGCTCCGCCCCAGGGCGATCGATATATGCAAATTTGTGGATCAAAAAGCCTTCACGCCCACTTTTTGTCGGGCCAATGGGGAGCGAGTTGAAAGGTCAAAGGGAGGGGGTCAAAGGCGAAGTTACGGGGGGATAAAAGGACGGTGTTCGTCAGTAAAAGGGGAGTAAGAAGTCGGAACGGGGAGTAAGAAGTCGGAACGAGGAAGAAAGAAGTAGTAAGAAGTCGGAACGAGGAAGAAGGGAGTCGTAAAGGTCGGAGCGAGGCGAAGGAGAGTCGGAACAGAGGGGACGAGCTGTGGAGAGGCGGCGAGTCGGACGAAGGGTGCTCGCGTCGTGCAAGGAGCTGCGCACCCCTGGGAGGCCGGCAGCGCGACCTGGCCGAGGTGGAGACGCCCGTCGCGCACATAATAAAGATCCTCTATACCCCGAGCATCAGCAACCCCCCTCCTGTTTCCCCCCGCGCTGAGATAGTGCGACCAAGGGGGCCCCGTTCCCACCCCCCTGCCAGGCACTGTCCACGAGGCCCGCGGGTTGCGGGGCCATCGCCGCTCCGCGTCTCATCACCAGACGGGTAGGCCCGACCAGGTCTCGGCCCCAGGCCTACCTCATTCTTGAGGGTATTTTCTTTCCTTGGTTTTGGGTATGTGTTGTCGGCGCCGTCTGTGAAGTAGAATTGTATAAGTGTTGCCGTGTGCTCGGTAGTCGGAATTAGCTCTGCACTGTGTTTTCACTTTTATGTTTGCTTTTTGTGTAAATGGAATTGTGTTTTCTTTTTTGTGTGCATTTGGTGGAATTGTATTTGTGTGCTTTCCGTTCGTCGCGAATAAATGTGCTTTATTGTTGAACTGTTTCCCGCTTCGCTTCGTCTTTTTTCCCCATTGAATCCCCATCTTGCTTCACGTGAAGGGTTGGTAGTGGGCTGAGTACGCCCGATAATTAATCGAACCGTCGAGGTCGACGATAACACCGCTCGGTTATTCTGATAGACGGAACGGGTCGCTTAAGTGGCCCGTGTCCGAAGTCGACCTGCGGCGAGGTGCGATCGCCCGGTCTACCCTCCGCGTGGGTACTTAGGTAGTTCGAATTTGGCGAGCAACCCTATCCCACGCGGGGGCTGATTGGCTCGATCGCGGTGAGACCGAAAGGTCCACCCGTGACTGGTTCCCGGCGTTAGTCCGAGAGGGTCACGACTGGATTGTCCGTCCGGTGGGCGACGTGCCGCGATTCGAGTTACGTGGCCGTTCGCACGCCGGCGGGCGCGAAAACCGCAACAATATACATATATACACACATATATATATATATATACATATATATACACACATATATATATATATATATATACACACACATATATATATATATATATATATATATATATATATATATATATATATATATATATATATATATATATATATATATATATATATATATGAAAACTCGTCCACCGTTTTTTGCATAGAGTCAATATCTGTTTTGAGTCTTTTTTGGCGCGATTTTAAGTCCGAGAATTCTTCTTCGATCTTTCATTTTCTGTCCGAGACAGAGGCCATCTGTTTATTTCGCTTCTCCTCATCCAAATAATCTTGGTACTTCCTTCGTGCAGCACTTGCATACAAGAGCAGCTTCTTGTCGAGTTCAACTTTCTGCAACCCTCCGACATTGTGAAGATGATCCCAGATTACTCTCTGGACAATTAAGGACTCATCTCTCAGATTTTCCACCTCAATTTTTGTTCATCGAGAAGCCCCTTTCAACTGTAACCTGTCCATGGGACAGTAGCAAAAGTTCTCACAACCTCCCACAGCCACAGATTACTGAACGCCGGCTTTTTTGCAATGTCTGCATGCCACAGATTGTCGAGGCGATCTTTCTTTCGATCGAAGTGTGCGTGTTTGACTGAAGCGTCAATCAGATATCTTGAGTACTGGTGGACAGTATAATCGCCATTTTCTGGTGTTATCCACTTGGCATCACAAAGGGCACTCACTGTTCTGCACGTCGCAGATGGCTACTTCCTTTTCGTTGAAATGTCTTAGGTTCAGACATGCTACGTTTCTGGCAAGGGCATATTTGATTGGTGCCTTTTCAATCAGCTTTGACACTAATTCCACAAGAAGCCGTCTGCATTCATTGCGAAACTCGAAAACTGCTCTATCGGATGCTTTCTTGGAGCGAACAGCTTCTTTCAGAGCTTTGTCGGCAGCCAGTCCAATGTCAATCTTGGACAGATCAGCGTCGTTGTCATCTTTTCTTACATCAAACGACGCCAGCTTTACAGGTGTGAGAGGTTCTGTGACTGAGTGCTTCACAAATCTCTGAAGTAAGCTTCGCATCAACTCATGCAAATCAAGTAAAATAAAAGGCAACAAGGGCCGATCTCGATAGGTTGTCAGGAATGGCGAAATTTCCTGGGATACGGCAAACAAGAATTTCAATCTTGCCAGCGTGAGGGGAGTTTGAACAAATTTTTTTCACAGTGGAAAAGGACTGGTTGTCAGAGTTAGGAACTGATTCTTTTCTCACTTCTCCAACATGCTTGCAAACACTGTCCCATATTTCTATCGCGCTTTGTGCGCAAAGTGAATTGTCTAACCATCTTGTTTTGCAGAATTTTAGCAGTAGCTTGGTGCCATCTGTGACATGAAGATACTGCTCTCTACGTGCAGGTGAGTCACGAAACAGCGTGTATCAGGCCCTTAAAAGTGAAGAAATTCCTATCTCCGACTTCTCCACGCCAGTCTAAAATGCACCATGGAGGATGTGCAGTCCACATGAGCCTACATCCAACAAGGATTTCCTGTAATTTGTCTCCATTTGTGATTGCATGCTGCGATGGAACTTCCAATTCACGCTGGGCCCGTCCATGCTGATCTGCATCAGGTTGCGTGGATTTAAACCCTCCAACACAGTGTTAAATTCCTCGAGCATGTCATCAGCAGTACAATGGCCGACAAACTTTAAATCCAAGTATCGTGATTTTACTTCATCATTGTCCCAAATATGGATGTAAAAATCCATCTGCTTCTTCTGATTTTTTTATTCAAGGACTCAAAGAGTAGCACATAACTGCTGTTAACCTTTTGTTTCAGAAGCACTTTGAAGTGCGGTGCAAGACCAAATACGTTTAAGTAGGAAGCCTTCTTTTCTGCACATTGAAATTGTGATGCAATGCCGCTATCTGGGAACATCCTGTGAAAGAGTGTTCCAATACCTTGACATGACCAGTATGATTGGTGGGACTCTATAACATGTAAAGCCCAAAGAATCTCTGTCACAAAGGATGAGGTGCCAAAGGCAAAGTTCTGTATTGTTGTTGGTGTCGGTGTAGCAGTAGTTGCTGTGCAAGCTGGTGCCGGTCTTACATCAACCTCTATCCGCGGATCCACTGTAACATAATTCATATCACAATTTATTAAATACATCAGCAATCATCAGTAATATAAAAAAATATTCTCTAAATTCAAACCACAACTTTAAAATTGTTCCTTATTTATTTATATATTTTTTTATTTCATTAAATATCAGTACGATTTATTTTCTCAGTCGGTTTGATTCCAATGCCATAAACTTAAGAACAATTTCTCTGATAAAAAATTGATTATCATAACCTTCTTAATAATTTACCGTTTTACAATTTTCAATTAAGTATTTTATTGGTTCACGAAAAAAATAAGTGACCACTATATTCGTTATTGTTGTGTCTGTCTGTCTGTCTGTCTGTCTGTCTGTCCCGAGCATAGCTCCGTGGGTTTTGATCCGATCCTGATAAAATTTTGGTGGGAGGTTTATATCATGATCAAGTTGTGTTTTCCTGAGAATGGACGTGATGCGCATATTTTGACATCACAAATTATCTTCTCCGAGGGGTTTGTCGAATCTGGCTGGGACTTCGGTATTTGGTTAGCCCAATGGCACCTGCATAGCCCCACGGAGCTCGATTTTTCCTTTTCGTCCCAAGGTCAAGGTCACAAGGTCACGAACTTAGAAAATTGCGAATTTTGACATAAAAATCCATCTTCTCCGAGGGGTTTGTCGAATCTGGCAAGGGTTTCGGTATTTGGTTAGCCCAATGGCACCTACATAGCCCCACGGAGCTCGATTTTTCATTTTCATCCCAAGGTCAAGGTCACAAGGTCACGAACTTAGAAAATTTCGAATTTTGACATAAAAATCATACGACCACCTAAACTTTGAGAGCTTGGATGACAATATTTTTTATGCATAATGTTGAGGTCATTCCCCACCTAAAGGCTTGAAACCATTTTGCTCCATCTCGAACACCTTGCCAGTGGCGCCCCCTTCAAGTTTGTTTTTACGCTGATTTCATCAAAGTATGGCTAATCCAAGGAGTGCGAAATGCCATATAGCCTATACGACGTTATATTGTTCCTGGAATGTTCCAGAGGAAGTTTTGCACCAAAGGTCATAATCTTTGACCTTTGACCTTTAAAGTTCACAAAGGTCAAATTTTCAAAGTTGTGGGAATCGAACCGGGTTTTCGACATCTTGCAGCTAATAACCTGTCACTCGTACCAACCACATCATGTTGATCATTTTTATAACTTGGTCAAACATTATCACATCGTCTCATCCTTGACTTCTGAAACAATCTACATCGTCAAATACCGCTCGTGAACCATCGTAGTCTTCACACTTGTATAATTATATTATAATCATAATTTCCTATCATTCAATGTTTATTTTATTTCTTGGTTTTGTACCCTTAAAATAAATTGAACGGTTTGTGTGTTCAAGAAATGAGGATATTATTTCACTCATCATTAATAATCATTCAAGGGGAGACAACCCGTTATACTGTTATTTTAGCTGTGCCAAGTCAATCTCCCTAGGTTACAAAAAGTCAAATTTATAAACTGGAATTTTTCGTGATGTGATCATTGAAATCCAATTACGGCAGATTTGTTTTACGCTTAATAGTTTATTTCATAAACAAATATCCATGACGATACCTGCTGGTGCGGATGTGCTCGCCGATCCAAAAAAATTCTGTAATTCGCGAACGGGAATTGGCCGCCGTCTGCTGCATCAAGCGCATGTGCTTGGTTCCCTTGGCATGACTTTTGAACACGCTTTCGCCCATGTTCGAAATATCTACAACTTTCTTGCACACATGACATCTTGCTTTGTGGAGGGACACCCTTTCTAGCCAATCCCGATAGTCGGGATGGCTGAGCCACGCGGTGTAGAAATAACAAACTTTGGACATTTTGCTTCTCCGTTCTGCAGCCGAAAAGTTTCTCCGCGCAGAGACGTTCATGCAGTTACTCAATATTGAAGTCAAAATGCTACTGACAGATTATGGCGGCGTCATCGATCCACAGCCAATGAATTGTCAGAGCATATATTGTTACGAATCTGGAAGCCTTGTGCACACAGACAGACAGCCGTCCCCATAGCTTATTTCGGTAAGTGTGTTTATAGTTAGGGCCCCCCTACCTGTGTCTAATGGGAATTACATATGTGCTGTGGAGAGATTCGTTTACAACATGCCTTCACCTCGCTTCCTCACACCGGATACAGAATCAATGAACATAACCCTAATCCAGGGCAATCAATCCTTTGGTGGCAAAATGACCGATGTCGGCTTAATTTCTTACAAAAAATAAAAAAAAAAAGAGGATAGAAATATGTGAGGTTTATTTTATTTTCAAAAAAAGGTTTATTTTCCAGGAGTTTCCAAGTTTCAAGAAGTTTTTTTCTTTTTTTCCAGGACTTTCAAGTACTGGAAAATGGAATCTTATTTTCTAGGAAATTCAGAGTTTCAAGGAGTGTGCGAACCGTGTCTTTGAGCCTCGACACCATAAAAAATTAATTAATAAATAAAATACAGTCGTTTATTCGGTCACAAACATACTGTCCTTCACTCACACTAATCTTTCTCCTTCAATCGCTGTACAGTATTTTGTTATCAAATGATATCGAAGAAATCTTGACAGGAGGCGGCCATTTGTTCCATCATGCCTGTGCTTCATCAACATCACTCTAATTCAATCAACAAGGTTACTTAATTACATGTGTTAAGGGTGGGGGATGGGGGTGATGGATGGAATGGGTCACAGGTGAAAAGACATCACCAGAGCGGCATTTTAACAAAAAGGGAGGAGGGGGTCATGTCACATAAAGGGGATTACAGGGTAAGGCATGAACAAACATCAAAAGCATAATTATTTGAACATGTTATTTATGAAATGCCCAATTAAAATACATTGCAACATCTTGGTTGGACAAATGTCTGTATCAAGGAAGACAAAATGCTTGTATGAACGGGACTCAGGTTCACAGCAATGATCAATTCTGTTCAATGTTCAACAATAGCGACACACCAAACTCATTTCACTCACACACGCAACACACCCCCGGGTCGAAGCACAACCTTTCAAATATCCATCCTTCTGCATTTGTCTCGACACACACCATCGTCCAGCAACCGATTCTATCCTCCCCAAAGTGAACGTCTTTTACTCACCTCAGCTCTGTCCCCCTTTCCGCAAACCCGTGGAATCTCCTCCCCAAGTCCACTCCACGTTGTCTCCCCCACCGTGGCTTCAAGGTGGCGGCTCATCACCATTTCACGTTTTCTCCCATTCCTACCTATATTTCAAACCAAGTTAAACACAACTCCCTTTCCTTTACAGAATTACATTAGTTCCTATTCTCTGATGTTGTTTGCTTGAGCCATGCCTGCTCCACACAATTAGTATATCCCAACAACCACTCGTTTGGTTCTACGAGCCACTAATCCAGCACTTTTACAAGGAAAGAAAATTCATTCCCCACATTTTAAAAATCAGACAAAAACAGAAACAAACTAGAACGGCACTCGTGGGAGTGCATACCACCGCCAGGCTGAACAGTTTAAGTTTTGTATTCCACTGAAAGGCCGGATGCAGATCCGGACCTTAACCAAAAACTAATTGCCTTGTTTGTCTCAACTACCCAACTCATCCACCTCGTTTTGTCCCAACAGTGCCATCGTCCTCACGTCTTCCTAACCCGTCCCATCCAGTGACCTGTCTTCTTAACAGTGACAACTCCATCGACATATCTCTCTTTCTCTCTCTCAAACAACATGGACAAACTTTTAACCACACACCCCAACTATCTCTTCCTCATATGTGGAGATTTCAATTGTCACTGTGCAACTTGGCTGGGTGTTGGGAGCCTCTCACCATTCATGACACTTCAGCAAAAGATTTCTGTGACTACATGGGACTGACTCGACCAGTGAACTTCCCAACCTGGATTTCTC
>NC_140971.1:2823715-2943715 GCF_056783735.1 Eptatretus burgeri
ATAAAAAAGAAAACCCACGCGTGTCAAAAATTAAATAAATAACGAAACAAACTTCCCCTTCTTCAGTCAGTTCCCTTCTTATAATATCTCACGAACAGAGGGTAAAATAAACTTTCTTCTTCGTCTTCGAATGAAGGATTTAAAACCACATGATTGTGACGTTGGGATTGAGGGGGGGGCCGGTCGAACTTACGAAAATATCGTGAGACACCTTTACGGGCCACAGCCTCAGGATCGCCAATTGTTATCGCATTCAAAATTGACCTTTTGATCTCGGTGATTTATTAGCAGGTTGCGGGGTGGGGGTGGGGGTGGGGGTGGGGGTGGGGGTGGGGGAGGGGTGGGTAAAAATCCGTTCTCATCCTGGAGATGCTGCGACGTGGTGCTGCATCTCGGAGTATGCCCTCCATTCAATCGCCACCTTAAACCGGATGTCCCGTGTACAATCGGATTGCGAACATCAAAAAGACTGGAGCGTTCCACAGCTGTGCGCTAACCAAAGGCCCCCATTGGGGGGGGGTAACCAAAGGCCCCCATTGGGGGGGGGGGTAACCGAAGGCCCCCATTGGGGGGGTAACCAAAGGCCCCCATTGTGGGGGTAACCAAAGGCCCCCATTGGGGGGTAACCAAAGGCCCCCATTGGGGGGGTTAACCAAAGGCCCCCATTGGGGGGTAACCAAAGGCCCCCATTGGGGGGGAGGTAACCATAAACCAGAGATTCACCTGTATCGCTGCACCTGCCTGGGACAGTGCAGGTATTTTACTCAAACAGGTTGTCTTGGTTTCTCGAGATGTTAATTTTCCTCAAAGCCTGTTGGGAGATTAAAAGTAAAACTGTTCAACAGGTACATCGTGGAAATTGCTCATAAAATGTAGAACTTGGTGAAAATTGAAATTTAACTTCATTTAAATTTACATATTTACGACTGAATCAGAACGAGCAACTTCAACATGAAGTTCATTGCAAAAAAAAGGTTTAGCCTCTTCAGAATCCCCCCCCCCTCCTCTTACCCCGAGTAACCTCCAGGTTAATTTTTTCCTACCCCGGGTAACCTCCAGCCTTTCCATTACCCCTTTTCCTACCCCGGGTAACCTCCAGCCTTTACATTACCCCTTTTCCTACCCCGGGTAACCTCCAGCCTTTACATCACCCCTTTTCCTACCTTGGATAACCTCCAGCCTTTACATTACCCCTTTTCCTACCTTGGATAACCTCCAGCCTTTACATTACCCCTTTTCCTACCCTGGGTAACCTCCAGCCTTTACATTACCCCCTCCTACCCAGGGTAACCTCCAGCCTTTACATTACCCCTTCTCCTACCCTGGGTAACCTCCAGCCTTTACATTACCCCTTTTCCTACCCCGGGTAACCTCCAGCCTTTCCATTACCCCTTTTCCTACCCCGGGTAACCTCCAGCCTTTCCATTACCCCTTTTCCTACCCTGGGTAACCTCCAGCCTTTACATTACCCCCTCTCCTACCCAGGGTAACCTCCAGCCTTGACATTACCCCCTCTCTGACCCAAGGTAACCTCCAACCTTTACATTACCCCTTTTCCGACCTTGGATAACCTTCAGCCTTGAGATTACCCCTTTTCCTAACCCGAGTAAGATCCAGCCTCCTTTTCCGACCCGGAGTAACCTTCAGCCTTTACATTACCCCTTTTCCTACCTTGGGCAACCTCCAGCCTTGACATTACCCCTTTTCCTACCCCGGGTAACCTCCATCCTTTGCATTACCCCTTTTCCTACCTTGGATAACCACCAGCCTTCACATTACCCCCTCTCCTACCCAGGGTAACCTCCAGCTTTTACATTACCCCCTCTCCTACCCAGGGTAACCTCCAGCCTTTACATTACCCCCTCTCCTACCCAGGGTAACCTCCAGCCTTTACATTACCCCTTTTCCTAACCCGAGTAAGATCCAGCCTCCTTTTCCGACCCGGAGTAACCTTCAGCCTTTACAGTACCCCTTTTCCTACCTTGGGCAACCTCCAGCCTTGACATTACCCCTTTTCCTACCCTGGGTAACATCCAGCCTTTACATTACCCCTTTTCCTACCTTGGATAACCACCAGCCTTCACATTACCCCCTCTCCTACCCAGGGTAACCTCCAGCTTTTACATTACCCCCTCTCCTACCCAGGCTCACCTCCAGCCTTTACATTACCCCTTTTCCTACCCAGGGTAACCTCCAGCCTTTACATTACCCCTTTTCCTAACCCGAGTAAGATACAGCCTCCTTTTCCGACCCGGAGTAACCTTCAGCCTTTACATTACCCCTTTTCCTACCTTGGGCAACCTCCAGCCTTGACATTACCCCTTTTCCTACCCTGGGTAACATCCAGCCTTTACATTACCCTGGGTAAGCTTCAGCCTTTACATTGCCCCTTTTCCTCCCTTGCGTAACCTCCAGCCTTTACATTACCCCTTTTCCTACCCCGGATAACCTCCAGCCTTTACATTACTCCTTTTCCTATCCCGAGTAACCTCCAGCCTTTAAATTACCCCTTTTCCTACCCCGAGTAAATTCCAGCCTTTACATTACCCCTTTTCCAACCCTGGGTAAGCTCCAGCCTTTACATTACCCATTTTCCTACCTTGGGTAACCTCCAGCCTTCACATTACCCCTTTTTCTACCCTGGGTAACCTCCAGCCTTTACATTACCCCTTTTCCTACCCCGGGTAACCTCCAGCCTTTACGTTACCCCTTTTCCTACCCCGGGTAACCTCCAGCCTTTACATTACCCCTTTTCCTTCCCCAGGTAACCTCCAGCCTTTACATCACCCCTTTTCCTACCTTGGATAACCTCCAGCCTTTACATTACCCCTTTTCCTACCCTGGGTAACCTCCAGCCTTTAGGTTACCCCTTTTCCTACCCCGGGTAACCTCCAGCCTTTACATTACCCCTTTTCCTTCCCCAGGTAACCTCCAGCCTTTACATCACCCCTTTTCCTACCTTGGATAACCTCCAGCCTTCACATTACCCCATTTCCTATTCTGGGTAAGCTCAACACCTTATGTTATCCCCTTTCCTGCAATGGGTAACCTCCAGCCTTTACATTACCCCTTTTCCTACCCCGGGTAAGCTCCTGCCTTTACCTCACTCCATTTCCCACACGAACCCGTTCCATGGTCCAGTTGTTGGTGACTAAACCGTCTCCCCCACCGGGTTACCTGGTGAGGAGGGTGGATGATATGGACACCCAGCAGGACGAAAAACAAAACCTGTCAAAGGGGTGGCGGAGCACCTTGTGAGCCAACGGCCATCCATATCTAGTGTCTAACTCTGCGGACGTCCTCCTGCAATTGGGTACCTCCCTCGAGAAGGTTGGTGGCAGGATTTGCACTCCAGCCACTGTAAAACACTTCATTCCTCAAAACACACAAAAAAAAATCGCAAAGAAAACTGAAAACCCACTCCTTGGGACGACCTCCTGTGCAGCAGTCCGTCACAGCGCAGGTCACCGTATGATGGGATTGGGGCAAACCCTTTGCGACCCCCATTCTTTGATGATTGGAGTTAAAGCACGGGGTAATCTGACTCGGTCAGATTGCGGTGATGTGTGTGTCGGCGTGGTGCTGAGTTGTCGTCCACCAGATGGCGGTCTCCTTGGGTTAACCTGAGGCGGTCCCTTCAGGTGGGTGCTTGGAATGTCCTATCCCTAAGAGAGGATGATCACCTGTCTCTGTTATCATCTGAGCTCAAGCATTTGAACATCGGTATTGGAGCTCTCTCTGAGCTTCAGAGACCGGATTGCGGCGAGATCATGGTGGGTGGTTGCACCTACTATTGGTCTGGTCGCTTTGATGGTTACCATTCCCAAGAAGTTGCTGTAGCTGTGTCCAATAAGTTGACTCCAATGATAATTGAGCTAACACTGGTCAACGAGCGTATTATGAGACTAAGGATTCGTCACTCCTTGGGTGTCATTTCCCTGGACTCTGTATATACAGTATGCTCCGACTGAGGCGAGTGACCTCACTGTGAAGGACACATTCAATGCTGAAGTTGATTGGTGCCCCAGGTCTTGGGGGATTTCAATACATCGATTGGCACTGATAGGGATGGTTATGACACACATGTTGGTCCCATGGATCTGGAACTGTGAACCAGAATGGCACCAAGTTACTTCACTTTGCAAAAAGACACGGACTTCGGGTGGCTGGTTCATGGTTTCAGCGCCCACAAGCTCATCGCTGGACTTGGAATTCCAACGCTAATGGTGTGGAAAAGGCGGTTGACCATGTGCTCGTTGATAGTTGCTGGAGGTTGCTCCATTACTGCAGGGTCAACCAGAGTGTATAGTTCGGCAATACCGACCACAGCCTTGTTGTAGCAAGTGAGGAAGTTGCAGCTTAAATTCAGGAGAATGGTACCATCCCACCCTTGGCTGGATGTTGGCAAGCTCAAGGATGAGAGGGTAGCTGAGGAGTTTGCGAACAGGCTGAGTGGAGATTTGGGGGGTCTGGGTGCTTTGTGGAATCCTGAAGAGTGTGGAGTGCCTTCAAGACCACCGTCCTTGACGTTGCCGGTGTACGTCTTGGAATTCAATGTCGGGAAAGAAGAAATTTGCCTCCCAAGGGACACTGGATACCATTGACCATAGTCGCAGGGCCAGGCTGAATGGCAGAGCTGAGCTGTTGAAGGAGTTGAGGTGCAAAACTGTACGTGTGCTGAGGGCTGACACAAGGAGGCCTATGTGCGAGGAATCTGTGAAGGGGTAGAGCATCACCTGTGGTCAAGTGATTCTTGTCCTGCTTACAGAGTATTTCATGCATTGCATTCCTCCAAGCTCATCTGATGGTGTACTGCAGCTGCTGTAGCAGAGGGTGGTAGGCTCTTGACAGAAGTCAAAAGTGAAGGCCCGCTGTAACAGGCTGACCAACAGCTATTGAGTTGGATGTCAGGGTGCAACTATCCCAACTGCTGACCGTCCAATCAACTGTGAACCACCTTCGCTTGTGGAAACGGGCTGCAGTTAACCAGATGAAAGGGGGGAAACTCCTGGGATCTGTGGCATCCATGCTGAACTTCTCGAACCTGGTGGAAATGTTTTACTCATGTCATTGAATGCAGTTTTATGCTCTGTTTGGAGCACAGGCATCATCCCAACTGACTGGAAGAGAGGCCTTGTTGTCGCTCTCTGGAAAGGGAAGGGTGATCACTGGGGCTGCAACAACTACCGAGGGGTGACGCTGCTCTCAGTGCCGGGCGAGGTCCTTGCTCGGATAATTCTTGATAGGGTTCACCACCATCTGCTTGAGCACCAGCATCCAGAGCAGTCAGGCTTTACACCAAGAGGTCAATGATTGACCGTATCCTTGCTCTTCGGGTCTCACCAAACGTAGCCGATGGTTTTCGGCAGGAGCTGCTTACAGCCAATGTTGATCTCCACAAAGCGTTTGATTCAGCGAATCAGAATGCCCCCCTGGAGGATTCTCGGTCTTCGTGGGGTGCCACCAAAATTGACCGATTTGATTTCTGAATTATACCCTCCTGATGCTGAGAGTGCTGTGAGGTGTGGTGATATCTCCAACTTACTTCACGTTGTTACTGGAGCTCGTCAGGGATGTGTACTGGCCCCCGCACTTTTCGGCGCTTGTACGAGCTGGATTCTGGGATGTCGGAGAGATCAAGCTGTGGAGCATTGCTTGGGAATGTCACGATTTATGGCATCGATTTTGCAGATAATGCAGTCATCTTTGTGGAGACTCTGAATATCCTTTTGGGGGCCCTCGAGGTGCTGAATGAGGAGTCGGAGCCGCTGGGATTACGGGTTTCCTGGGTCAAGACTACGATGCAGGGTTTCAATGACATATTAGGTGCTCCTATCTTGTCTGTCCCTTTTTGGTGAGGATGTCGAGGTCATGGAGTGATTCACTCACCTTGACAGTGATATTAATGTCTCCGCATGCTGTGAGCCAGAGGTCGACAGACGTCTTTATTGGGCCTGGGGAGTCAAGCATTCAGTGGATCATGGCATGTGGCGCTGTCAGTACCAATGCAGGACGACCAAAGTTAGAGTCTTTAAGTCCTTGGTCCTTCCAGTTTTGCTCTTTAAATGTGGGACTCTGACCAAGGATCTGAAACAGAGACTTAACTCTTTTGGTGCCAGGTCTCTTCCGAGAATCCTTGGCTATCGCTGGTTGGACTATATCCGAGTGGTTGCTGAGAGAGAATCATCAAATGAGATTTGTGGCCTGGATAGTCTGAGTGTCAGCTGCGGCTGTACGGACATGTGGCTCATTTTCTTGTCGCTCATCCTGCTCACCAGATTCTCTCAGCGATGGAGCCTCGTGAGTGGGGGAGGCCAAAGGACTGACCACATGCCTCGTAGTTGCAGCAAATTGATTGGCATCTCAAGGAGATGGGGATTGGCGAGGCATCTGCATGAGGGATGGCCATATGGAGGCCACAAGAGCACCGGCAGAAATTGGACAATGACGCGCTGCTCCGGCACATGCTCCCACACCTGACCTGTCCTACTGTGGGCAAGTTCCAGACTTTATATTGAACCCCCTTTCCTTCCTCAGATGAGCTGCAGACTTGACATTACACCCCTTTCCTACCCTGGGTGAGCTCCAGAATTTACATTACTCTCCTTTCCTTCTCTGGGTAAGCTCCAGCCTTCACATTACCCCCCACCCACCCCCTTTTCCTACCCCAGGTAAGCTTCAGCCTTTACATTCCCCCCCCCCTTTCCTTCTATGGGTGGGCTCGAGCCTTTACATTATCCCCCTTTCCTACCCCAGGTAAGCTCCAGTCTTTACATTACCCCCCTTTCCTACTCCGGGTAAGCTCCAGCCTTGACATTACAGTCCTTTCCAACACTGAGCAAGCTCCAGCCTCGACATTATCCCCCTTTTCTACCCTGAGCAAGCTCCAGCCTAAATTACGCCCTTTCTTACCATGGTTCAGCTCCGCACTTTACATTACTCCTATCCCCTATTTCCCACCATGGGTAACCTCAAGCCATTACATTACCCCCCCCCCCCCCACGGGTAAGATGCAGCCATATATTACCCCCCCTGATTACCATGGGTAAAATTCAGCCATTGCATTACTCCCTTTCACAATGTTGGGTAAGCTCCAGCCTTGTCCATGCCATGCATTTGTAGATTACACCAAACCTCAACCAGTTGCACACGCAGGAAAGGCAGTACATCACATCACTTCCAACTCTGCTTGGAGAAGAGAGAGCTTTGATGGGACTATAAGCCTGTCCTTGACATTTCCCATGTGCGGTAAAGGCTTAGGCTCAAGGGAACTTCGGCTCTTACCAGTACCAATCTGAGGAATAGACTGCTCCATTACCACCCCCCAACATTAATCGCCTTTTTTCTACCAACCTTCATCTCGTCTGAGTCTCTCGCTCTCCACGATCTACCTTTCCGTATTTTACACATTCACAATAATTCACTTTGTGTCCCTAAATTCAAACCTGCTCACCTCGTCCAGGATCCCAGAAGGTTTATTCAAGTGAAAAGCGCCGGAACGTTTGAGCTCATGGGCTGATGGGGTCATCCACTGACACCACAAAAATGCATTGCTGCCGGGTCTGACCCTTGGCTTTCCCTCCTAAATCACTCAATTAGTGACACCATTACTGAAAAACCTAATTTCCTCAATATCTTGCAAATTATGTATGATAATATCACGAATAAGGTGTCCATACTTATGTTTTCATGGTCAATCATTACCCTGACACCTGTGTTATTACTGGGAGATGTGTTGTTTACCAAGTAAATGTGTAGCCCACCCGCTCATTAAGCGACGCCATTACCGAACAACGATATATGGAGAACTTGCAAATGTGCAGTTCACATAATTAACTTTATGTCCTCTTGGCATTACAAGTCTTCTCTATCACTTTCGTCACTCTCATCACTGTCCTCACTCCAAGCATTACCTGACTCTTCCTCATCATCCCCATCATCCTCATATGGGCCTGTGAGGGACTCTGGAACTGAACTTCCTGGATACCAGTCTGGTTCAAAGAAGTTTTGAGACAACTTCCATCCATAGTCTGTCGGACTCGCCCCACCAGTTGGATCTGTCTGATCAGCTCTCTTCCAGATTCTTGCCACATAGTGCACCCTTTTCATATGATTACCAAGTGTCTTGGCACACGGGGGGAGAGAGGCACAGTTTATCTTCTTTATTCTGGCAAGGGGCTCCTTTTCGTCACCACCACCCATTCGCATGAATGCCTTGTATCTGGCTTCATTAATGTCAGAGGTTTTGAAGCCATACCGCACACAGACAAAGGATGTAATAGCTTGGACGTCGACCTCCTCAGCTGTTAGAGATCGCAATGCCATCACACGAGCTGCATCTGACTCCATCCGCTGGAAGGGCTTCACTTTGCCCTTTCTGTAGAAACACGATGAAAAATCATAACCAGTCAAGGCATGAAGGCCGATTAGTGCTTCAGTGATACCAGTCTGTTTCTTCTCAAGAATGTCAGCTCGTTTAGTGACATCAATGTACCTTCGGTGGTTGCCAGATCCATAGTCCATGATGTTGTTGATCCCTTCCGACCTTCCAGAAAGCCCAAGCAGAATGATGAAGACGTCCGTATCAGTGGACCTTACTAGAATGTTACCAGTGGAAATGTTGTTTGCGTGAAAGGCAACGAGTGTGTCAGCTTCTTCCTGTCGATATTGGAGGTGATTCGGTTCCTCTATTTGCAGCACATCATCCTCGTTGTTCTTCATCCCCATACACACACCACCATGTGAAACATAGTGTTTTTCATCCAAGAATTGAACCATATTGGAGCTTCTTCCATTCCTCTATTACAAACCGGGCAAACTCTTCCTTGAATGATCCACTTTTGAGTAACTGTCGCTGAGCCTGGTCAGGTCCAGTTATGATGAATGATTGAGTAGTTTAACGACGCAGGTTTCGCTCGGTATCTTTGATTGATGGTGACTGGTACTTGTCGAGCACTAAATGTATTTGCTCCCCACGATACAAACATACTTTTGCCAAAAGATCCTTTGCCATGGTTGCATATGTGGACTTGCTGTGCTGCAGCACGGTTTCATGGAGGATAATACCGCCATCAATCACTGCGGCTGTTATTGGGGGGAAAACTGTTGTCATCGAGAAACACTTCCTGTCTGCTTTCAAGTTTCTTTGTGAGAGATGCCTTGTCCGTCTTCAAGGGAGTTCCATCGCGATGGGCAAGAGAAAGTGGTACTTCAGTAACCGGGTAGCTAAGAATGTGATGCAGATCAAGTGCATCGCTTGTCTCGGCAGCAACAGCTAAGATTCGTCCAAAGACATCCCTGACTCCCTCTGCCGCATTCGCTCTTCATGCTGCGGTCTTAGATTGCTTCACATTCTCTGCAGCAAAGTTCAACATTTTGATCCTTGCCACATAGTCACGACAAGTATTATGGTATTTGGCTTCCTTCCCAATAAGATTTTCCCCGAGTCCAATGATCCTAGTATTCCACTTTTTCTTAGCAGCAAGAAAGATTGCCTTGCTCCCGTCCGTGGTCAAACATTGGCCGAGGGGTTCATTTTTCTGCAACTGCCTCTTCTGTCCACGAAAAAGACATTCCTGTCCAAGGACGCCTCTCGTGCTGGTAGAAGGATGATCGGAACCTGAACGAGTGGTCTTCTGAGGTGGTTCAGATGGTTCTGTGCTTGGAGGTGCTCCTCTCTTAACAGCACAGAATCGACTGAGGCAAACTGAGTGGTATTTGCCTCCTGGGCCCTCAGCTGTTCTGATCTCTTCCGAGGTGTTCGAAAACTTGTCACTTTGAATTGCCTTTCACCATCGAGCAGCATTTTTGGCTGTTTCCCAGTTGCTCGAATTGAAACACTTCAGGGCACGTTTCTTTTCTCCTCTTTCTTTGCAAATTATACAAACGGGGGCGTCATTTGCCATGATCTGTAAATAACAAAAAAGGGACAGAGACCAATGCATTATTTGCCACATTGTAACAAAAGACAGAGATGGTACGACTCCAGTAGGCAACTTTCAGGGTGAACTCAACATTTTCAAGCACTAGAGTTGGCATCGTCATATCTCACTATAAAAACATGGGTATAGACACCTTATTTGTGATGTTATCATGCAGTGTTTTTCAGATATTAATGAAAATGGGTTTTTCTGCAATGGCGTTGCAAACCTAGTGGGTGAACTAAACATTTACACAGTAAACTAAACATTTTCTAGCAATAATGTGGGTGTCACTGTAATGATTGACCATGAAAACATAGGTGTAGACACCTTATTCGTTATACTGTTGCAAATTTGGAAGCTTACTGCACACAACAGCCAGCTCCTATAGATCAGCTATATCGGTAAGTATGTGTTTCTAGTTAGGGTCCCGTCCTTTGTTTAATGGGTGATTAATTGTACGTGCGCTGTTATTTTATAGTTAGGATTTTTACATTTTAAGCTTCAACAACAACAACGCCCATCTTCGCTTCATCACCATCAGCCTTTCCCATGCGCATGCGTGTCAAGCACAGCGGTGGGCGGAGTCCAACGTGCCAGGCGGGGTTTCTTTGGACGTTGGCGTCTTGGATTTCGCTCCAAATACGGGCATGGCGTCCCTCTCAGCCAATCGGAGGGGTGCGAGCACGTCTCCCGCCTCTCGGCCAATGGGGGGGCCAACGCAACATATTGCTGCTCGACTTCCTGGTCGAGGGGTGGAGACATGAGCACCCCCCCCCCCCCAACCAATCTTGGACGGCCGGGATATCGCCTGACACGCCTGTCCAATGAGGTCGGAATGACGCGAGACGGATCCCTCACACCTATCAAGGAAAAGGGATAATTGTGTGGGGGCGACCCGCTGAGACAGTCTTCCCACCATGAATCACCTGCCTGCGAGCCGGAGGAGAATCGCTTGCCTGCCTGCCCAGCTGACTTGCTTTGCCTGCCTCGTTGCCTGTTTTGCCGGTGGAGCGTGCCAGCGCCCGACGCTACCCTCCGTACCTGGTGCTTGGAGCGGAATCATGTTGCGGGTTCGAGTCCCGTCGGGCCAGCTCGTCGAAAACCGCATGAAGCGGAAAGGTCCAAGCCAGACTCTTACCTCCAGCTCACCTTCCCTCCGAGCTGGGGGTATCAATAAAGGCCGCGGTCACCATTTCTTTTTGGGCGGTGTGTGTCTGTATGTGGGCCTGTCTTTTAAGTAGAAACGTTTAAATGCCGGGTGTGTAAATTGCATTCCTTTTATTCGGTTAACTCTGCCTTCTTGCGTGCTCCCCTGCCCCGTTATAAATAATTATCCCTTTTTTTAATGTTCCAGCTCGTTTCTGTGTTTCTTTCATTGGCTTGGCACGGTGTGTACTGAGAAATAGCGAGGCTGTTTGCGCTGTAAAATTGTTCATTTGGTCCGACGGGCCTTGGAAACCTCCGCTCAGGTTACACACGGTTCGGGCACGGTAACGGCTCGTTCCGCTCGAGGTCCGTCGAGGGTGCGAATTCCCCGGTAGCTTTGCCCGCGTGGGTAATTAGGTATATTGAAGTTTGGCAATTCACCCTACCCCACACGGTCGAATTATTGGCGATTCATGGTCCAGTAAGGGACCCGTGCCTTTCGGACTTATCCGAGAGTCACGACCTGAATTCCGGGTGTTCGGTGTGAGACGACTCCACTGCTCCACCTCGTGGCCGTTTATCGCCACCGAACCCCGGCCCACAACAATATTATCATGCATATTTTTCCAGATATTGAACAAAGTAGGTTTATCGGTAATGGCGTCACTAATTGAGTGATTTCGGGGGAAAAGCCACGGGTCAGATCCGGCAGCAATGCATTTTTGTGATGTCGGTGGATGATCCCATCAGCCCATGAGGTCAAACGTTCCGGCGCTTTTCACTTGAATAAACCTTCTGGGCTCCTGGACTAATCCCCCGATAAGATCGATGGGAACTGCCTTCCCTTGCATACCCCATCCTACTGTTGCTTCAATTCACACATAAAGTAATGGTAGTAGAGCACAAATTATAGAACAATGCTCCTCCCAGCTTTTTACATCATGATCATCATTTGTTGTGGTTGGTTACTTATCCAAGCCACAATTCAGCCTCTAAACTAAATATTGCTCCATCCTGGGTGAGGGATGGCAGAGTCCCAAGTTGGGGGGTCACACTCATCAAAACAATTTAGAGTGGGAAGTTGGATTGCTCAGGGTGCTAGCAATAACTCACCTTCACTGTGTGAGATAACGTGGGGTCTTCAACGTCCACTAGCTAATGCTAATATACGGGACACAATGCCAACGCCCATCCGAGAGACGGTGCACCGGGCCGTATTTTGGAATGGCCAATGAGGCCCTGGCTTAGGGCAGCAATTGAAGTAAGGGCAGAAAAGACGGTGAATCGGCGATGTCTGTGATTTTATAACTTGTGAAAATCGCGTGTTCAAACAAACTTGTACTTCTTAGAAAAGCATTTCCAAGGAGGTATGGTGGATAAAACTCTTATCGTTGTCCTTCTTACATAGCCAGCTGCCGATGTCAGTGCAAAACGGAAACATTGACGCTGGCAGCTGATTAGCGCCACCCCGGATCCGCAGGAAACTGATGGCACGGATTCGGAGGGCAGACCTGACATGCAGATACAGCATGATAACACATGGCCTCATACAAGTTCATGAATGACTAAAGCAACGTTTCACCGTCTTACAGCCCTGACTTAACTCAATCAGAGTTTCATCTCTTCCCCAAAGATGATGTCAAGGCTGCCGTGAAGCGCCGGATCTGTCAGCTGAACACATTTCTATTGTGACGGCATCAGTGGTGATTACGTTGAAAAGTAAATATGCACCATGGTAGAATAAAGAGTGATGTTAGTATCTGACTGTTTCATTCAAATAACCTTACCCGTTTTGAAATGAAAAAAAAAAAAGTATAAGGCATGACATTTCAGCACGCCTTCGTACTAATGAAGCTGTAAAGCTGAAACAAAAACAAAAACAAAAACCCACAGCAGGCACCCAAAGACTAGATCTGATATAGTTTGTGGTGAGTGAGGTAGAGTGTGGTGCTTTTGAAAATTGACCGAGGGCAGCAGAGAAGGTAAATCCGGCACCGACGGTGTACTTATTGATGCAGCACCCTGCCTGTGAAGTTCCAATCTGACATGATGGTGATGTCATGATAGACAACAAAAAGACAGAAAAAGCACACATTCTTGCAGTTTTTATTCAACTCTGATCTCTTATCCTTAACTTGGAACTAAACTTATAAGTTTTGCATTCTTCTTTATATTTTCCTTAAAATATTTAATTATAAACCTAGCACCCAACATAGCTGGACCCAACTGCAGAGAATAGGATGGGTGGTGGTGGTTGAGGGAGGGGGATGGGGGGGTGAAAAAAAGAGGGAAGAAAAACAAAACAAAGAAAGAAGAGAACAAAATAATTCATTTTAAAAAATAAAAGAAAAAATAAGTTACAACACAAATTAAATTCGGGGGGAAAAAAAACCAAAAAAAAAACACAAGACGACGATAAATAAATGAATACAACTTGGTACGATACAAAGACAACACTGTGTAATACATAAAATCAGAAATAAAATGTTTTAATAAAAATGTACAACAGCATGCAATCTCCAAGTATGACTCGAGTGCATGCGCACACACGCAAACAAAAACACACACACGATGGGAGGATGGTAGGAAGGTTGTGTGGTGGCACGGGCGAGACGGGTGCGTGGCGCGGGTGCAGGGCGAGCGAGCGCGATGGGGACATGACGCAAACAGGTGAGGCGTGTGCACGTGAGAAGAGGGTGGCAGGATCAAGTCAGTGAGCAGAGGAGGAAGTGGACGAGAGCGAGTGAGAATGGAGGTGGTGAGTGCGAGTGAACGAGTTGGGAGGGTGGCTGTAAAGTGGAAAGGAGAATGAAGCAAGTGAAGAATTGGACAAGTGAAGAAAATTAAAACAATAAAAGGAAATGGGGGAACGACGCCATGAAAGGAAAGCGTGGATGGAACAAACACTCAAACAGCTAATAAAAAAATAAAATGTACATTAAATTAACGCATTTCTCCACAAAGATAAAAAAAATAAAATAATTGTCACAGCTTCACAACACGAGATGCCGGTACAAAGACTGTCTCAGACACATACAAAATTACAAAATGTACGCTTACACCCTCAATCTTCCCACACCCCCTCCCCCCCCCAATGCTCTTTCAGTCAAGAGTGATTGATGAAGCTGGAGAGAGTGTAGAGGGTTGGAGAGCAAGTTTTTTTTTTTCCTCTCTCTCCAAGTTACAGTACAATATAATATAATACAATACAATACAATACAGCCGACTGCCGGACTGAGCCAGCACTGTGGGTTAACTAAAGTTAAACCAGCACCTTTAGTTAACCAGTGACCAGGCTGACGCACATCGATTACCAATTACAACAATAACCCAGCATGTTGGCATTGACAAGCGGTGGGTTGAGCACCAAGAGCACAAACCTGGAATAGCAATATGAGCTAACCCACACAAACCGTTTACAAAACAGTTGCTTAAAGAGGAAAAGAAAAACACAAAAGAGAGGGAGAGAGAGGGAGAGAGAGGGAGAGAGAGGGATACTGGTATTGGGGGTGTAGAAGGTGGACGATACAGTGAGATAGGAAAAGAGTGAGAGGGACAGAGTGTGTATGCATGAGTGTGTGTGCATGAGTGTGTGCGTGTGCGTTTTCGCAAAGACAGGGAATGGGGGGGGGGAAGGGGAGGGAGTTAGAGAAAAAGGTAAAAATAATGTTTTGAAGGTCAGAAGGGGTAATTGGAATGAATGCAAAATGGAAGGGGGGGGGGACAAGTTGGGGGAGGGGGCGAACTGAGAGAAGTCTTGGGGAAAGCTGATGACATTGGCCCACTTCAACTTAGCGTTAACTACCATTTTCCACACCCACCCCCTCCACCTTCCCAATTTCAGAGCCAGTTAATGTATGTTTACATTCATAATTTAACTGATGAGGACAATGCAGCAAGCAGTTTTCATTTGGGAGGAGGGGGGAGGGAGGGAGGCGAGAGGGTGGCAAGATGAGGAAAACCACATCGAAGAAACCCTGATGCAAAATTAAAGTAAAACAGCTTAACCCACCTAATCCCCACTCTTTGTCAATGGTGCTCTGAGATTTAAATGATCTCACTTGGAAAAGATGCAAAATAAGAGAAAAGGGTGTGGGGGGGAGAAGAAAGGAAACAGAAACCAGCCTTAACCTAAACCTTATCCTTAACTTAAATGTCCCATTGTCAACTCTGACTCATCACTAACACAGGGTCAAACACCCAGAGTTCATAAGAGGTGAAAGGGAGAAAGGCATAACGAGGAGAGGAAGGGTGACCTACGATCCTTAGCCTTATCCTTAGCTTACTTAACATCCCTATGAGCTCCCTTCACCAGTACCAGCAGCCAACCCCATTGCTTTCCTAGGGTTTGCACCCTAACCTAACAAGGAGCGGTGAGGGCTAAGTGAGGGGGGAGAGAGAGAGAGAGAGAGCTACAACCTTAGCCTTAGCATAACCTCTTAAACTGCATTAGCAACAAAGGTGTTTAACCCTAAACCTCGATAACCTCGTGGATCCCCCTTGCCGAATAGAACAGCTTATTCCATGCAGGTCGCCCCCATCACCTACGAGCACAAGGAGTGGGGAGGAGGGGTTACAGTAGATTAAAACAATGACAATAAATACAATAAAGTACATTTTCAGCCATAAATAATACGCCAATTAAAACAAGTAAAAGAAAAGACGAGTCCAAGTGCAAGTCCATGGACGATTTGAGTTTGTCCATTTGGCGTTCATGTCTGAGTGATTGGAGCCCTTTGGCCCACGACGATTGGGGCCTTTTGGCCCACGGCGATTGGAACCCTTTGGCCCACGACGATTGGAACCCAGGTTCAAATCCCATAAACTACAGGTATTTTTTCATCATCAGCTCAGGTCCTTGTCGGTCATGCAAAAGTACACAGATGTCTCCTTTTGCGCAAGCTCCTCCATGAGCCATTTTTAAAAATATACTATGTCGAGGCTCGTACAAGGGGCACAGGAGATGAGAGGGGTGAGAGAGGGAAGCACAACACAATGGGGAACAGAGACATGAGGAGATCTGTGGAAGGAAGAGGGATGGGACGGGGTACACGGGGTATACAAGATGGACACTACAGGGACTTTCAGGATTGAAAGCAGGGAGTTTGAAAGAGGTGGGTTTGGGGTGGATTAACGGGGGGTAGAAAAGATCATGTTTTTGGATGGGGGAAGATAAGAGATGGTGGTAAACAGCTGTTTTGAAGAATGGGATTGAATAGAGTGAGGGAGTTTGTTCCTGAGGTGGTAAAAAAGAGGAATGAAAGGGTGAAGGTGAGCAGTGATTCGTGATTGAGTTATATCAGAAGGGGGGTTGCTGGAAGACCTTGAGCACCCTGTAGAAATATGAGGGGGGACGGGGGGGGGAGATAGCAGGCAAAGTAGGAGGGGGACGAGGCCGGAGAGGAGACAGTAGAAGACAGAAAGACCACTGACCTGCCTGCAGTGAGAACGAAAGACTCAGCTTCATCACGAGAGATACCAATGATCCTAAATGCCTTGGTTTCCACAGCGTGAAGCCGAGAAAGGTGAGAGGTGGGAAGTGGGAGCACCAGCACAGAGGGGAGAGAGATACTCCATCAGGCTGCAGATGAAAGCTTTGTACGTGGTCAAGAGCTCAGGCGGGCTGAGGAAGGACTTTGCACGATGGAGGATTCCCAGTCGGCAACTAGCTTTGGAGGCCAGGTTGGAGATGTGGCTTTCCGAGGAAAGATCATGGCAGATAGTAAGACCCAGAAGCTTGAATGAAAGGACTTCCTCCAGAGGATTGTGAGAAAGTGGATGGGGGGGTTTTCTAAACGGTCCTTTCGGAGAGACATAGTGAGAGTGCGAGATTTGTCCGCATTGAAAGACATGTTCCACATGTTGGACCAGTTTGTGATTTTACCCAGATCTGCAGTGAGCGAAGAAGCTGCTGCTTGCCGGTCTGAGGGATGACAGATGGTACGGCAGAGGGTGGAGTCATCAGCAAAGAGGTAAAGAGGATTTTCCAGAGAATCAGAGAGATCGTTGATGAAAACCACAAAAAGAACAGGGCCCAGAACGCTGCCTTGAACTCCAGCCTGGACAGGAAGAGCGGATGAGAGAACTCCATTAAGGGCCACACGTTGACTGCGACAGGAGAGGAAGTCTGCGAACCATGAATGGAGATGACCTTGGATACCATGGGAAGAGAGTTTGGTGAGCAGGGCAGGGTGCCAGACCATATCAAAAGCACGCGATATCTGTAGAAATTAGAAATAAATAAATAAAATTGTGCACCATTTCAAAAGCTGAAATATTTGACACCTGTCATGAAGACAAAACAATCGACAGAATGGCATCCAAATGCAACTCAGCTTATTTGGAATCCCTTCACCCGCGAGACCCGGTTGCCCTCTCTTACATGCCATAGTAAACCGATAACCTCTCCTTCAGAGGAGGAGGAAACTGCTCAGAAAATCGGCGCCAATTCTCCACGCCAACCTGACTCTTGAAGCCATGCAGAATCTGCGGAAATGACAAAGAAAAGATGTAAGCCACCGTTCCGTTCAAAAACATCTTGGCACCAGACACACACCACGGGCACATTCCTCGAAACGTGTGTGGTTTCTCGACCATCCCACCTTGTAAAACATCTCTCTCAAATCGTCTTTGGGGTTCACCCAGGAAGCAACAGCATCGCAGAAAAAAATAAAATCCTGCAGAGGAAGGCACGACGACACACTTCAGAAAAAACAAGGCACGTGAGCAACTGCACAGAGGGACAAATAAAACATCACCACAGTGTAAACAAACGATAACACTGTTCCACAACCGCTGAATGGAATCCCTCGTGTAAAGGGAGCCCACCATTAACTTAACATTTGGTCGGACGGGCGCGTACCTGAACCACCCCGGCCGGGTTCACGCCGATCATTGCACAAATTCCGCGGAAGGCAGAGTCTTTCTCCTCGTTGTCTCTTATGTTTCGTAGAGATGTGCACCTGGTACATACGCACATGCACACGTAAATGTCATGTCAAGATACAGAAATCATGACTGGGAGCAGCACATGACGCAGTCACGACTGGCAGATGGTCACCATCAATCTAAACCGAGAAACCAAGGCCACCATCCTCGGTCACATCGTGTAAACAACGCTCCACCACGAGCACCATTTGAGACACCCGAGCAGGCTTGCCTCCACTCACGGCTGGTCGGCGTACGATGGCCACACAAAATAAACGTGGCCCTTCTTGGCATGCTCCTTTCGCCGTCTTTTCCCAGCATCCGCATTGCATTTCTGGTTTACACGTCAACCTACTTACTCGTACTTACTCTGATCGTGGCTTCCAGCAACCAAAATCTCGCCATTTCTTCCTATCCATCGCCAACTCTTCCATTTTTCACCTTCATCCCACTGGAAGCTTTCGGTTCTGCTCGGACAATCCTTCTCAGAGTTTCTCTTCTTCCTCCTCTCTTTGTTTTCCCTCTTTGTCTGGAAAAAAGCTAATTTTATCAAATTGTCCTCATCGTTCCTCGTGTCTTCGATTCTCTCTCTTTAATATCCTCATTCACATATTTTTGTCCTGTCCTTGCTTCTTCATTCCAGATTCCTTCTTCCCAGAAAACATTTAAAATTCTCCCAAAACACCTCTGCTGAAATCCTATAAGTTTGCTCCCTATCTTTTTTGGTTCTCTTCAAAAAACAAGTAGAAAAACACATAAAATGTCATGACCCGCATGGTTTCAGTAACTTTGCTGTACGGAATTAAATGGCGAGCCCGTATATATTTACAACTAAAATGGCTGTCAGTCTACCAGTCGGCCATCTTTGATCAGATCGCAGAATAAAGTGAGGTGCACGTGTACGCAGTCATGTACTGTGCTTGTGCCGAGTTTGAACAAAATCGGACCATGCATGTCTGAGAAATGCTTGGTGACACGTTTAAGTAACAAAATGACTGCCAGCCGGCCATCTTGGATCCGATCTCGAAACAAAAACAAAAAAGACGTGCATACGCAAGCCATCTTTCGTTATCTGTGTGCCAAGTTTGAACGTCGGTCAATGCATGTCCGAGAAATGGTCGAGAACGCGTTCAACGTCGGGTATTTTACAGCTAACATGGCCGCCAGTTGGCCATCCTTGATCGCATCGCGAAACAAAATGATGTCCAAACCATCATGTGTTGCCTTCGTGCCAAGTACGAATGAAATTGGTCCATACATGTCCGAGATATGGTTGTGGACGCACACACAGACACGAAAATCAAATCAACCAACCAAATTTATAAGCCCCCCCATTCTGAACTAATCCACCCCATACCCCCCCCCATCCAAACCTTCAAATTCCCTGCTTTCCTTCCTGAAAGTCCCTGTCGTGTCCATCTTGTTTACCCCGTGTACCCCGCCCAATCCCTCTCCCTTCCACAGATCTCCTGATGTCCCTGTTCCCCACTGTTTTGTGCTTTCCTCTCCCACCCCTCTTGTCTCTTGCTCCCCTTGTTATATGTTCTGTGTGTTCGCTCTTATACGAGCCTCGATGTATCCATAAAATAAAATAAAATTCAAAAAAAAAAACAACAAACCTTATTGCTTGTCCATACTTTGTCGATACCATAGCGATATTTGAGAAGGTCATTCACTACTTGGGCTACTATCTCCATCCATATCTGGAATATCGTCCTCACATTGCAACCTCCTCCAGACTTGGAATTTTGGGGAGCGATCAGAGAGGTCTTCAGTCTGATGACTTCCTCATGTATGGCTTTCATGACCAGACGTCATAACCAAATCAAACAGAAGACCAAATACTGCAGTGGTGTAATCAGGGGTAACCCCAATAAGCAGAGAGCAAAGATGGAGACATCAGGAGGAGCCTGGATGGGATTCGGGTTTCAGCCGCCACTCCACTACCCTCAAACCCGTCCAGGCGTTTGTTGAGGTTTAATTTCAGCACATGTTAACCAATCCATTATTTTGATGGCTGCTTATTCGTCAACAAAATCCGCACAATGTTGCCTATTCCAATCTATTTCCTCTCCCTCTTCTCCACCTTCCTCCCAACACACGATCTCCTTGTCCCGTTTTCACCATTTCACCCTCACTCCCCCCTTTCATCTTCCATACATAATGTCAATGAGCAACATGTTTTACAAACCCGACATCATACAATAAAATCATGGACAACATGATGGAAGTATCACAAGACATTTATGAACAATCATTAACGGCCTTGTCAAGCTAAAATGCTATTCTGAAAAATAATAATAATTATAATAATAATAATCATCGAAATAGCATTCACAAAACTAACCACGTGAAATGACAATCCGAGTCCCACGCAACCAGTGGTTAAAAAGTCAAGCCCAAATATAACTGTGCCATTTATATTCCCACCCCTCCCCTCTCGCCTGCGCTGTGCCCCCCCCCCCCACGTTAATGAGAGTAACAAATGAAAAGTCTTCAGCATGTTGAGATAAATTTATGCAAATGTTTTCCCACAGCTCTCATCAACATGTCACCGTGTCCATGTAAACCAAACGCTCAAAGCAGAGCGACAGGTTTTCATCGGGGTACGATCAATCACGGACGTTCATCCTTTCTTGCTGACACCGCACCATGCTTACTTTAACCAGGAGGCACAAAGGACAAGACCCGAGTAGGAAGCCTGATGAAAATTTGGTGCACATTATGAAAAGCCAAATGTCACAACACACCTGGCGCTAACATAAAAGGTGTGACCACCGGCATTCGAAACGGGATGACGCGACTGACATACCAAGGACGGATAAACTGTTGTAAGATTGGAGCGACTTCCTGCGGACAAACGAAGCCCAAGCGACCGATGGTGATGGCTGGAGAAAGAGTGAGGGAAGGAAGTTGGAGGAGAGAGAGAAAATAAACAAACAAAACAAATAAATAAACAACTTGATTTGATGTGATTTCTGTGAAATTACTGGATCATTTACAAAGCTCTCAATGCAAAAGGCAGAGTGAAGAAGGTTAAGTGCTCCGTGCTGTGGATATCACATCATCGTTTAACAAAACGGTTCCGAGACAAAGGACTGGCCACGTCCAAAACCAAGGTCACCAGGTTAACGTGAAGAGGCATTTAATACGTCACCGATAGGCTACCTGTATTTTCTAAAAGAGTTTTGGGTGTGTTGGCTCGGTTAATTATATCCACCAAATGATTCAACACCATCGGTACGTAGACTTGCATTTCCGTTCCTGAGTGGCGAGAAAAAAAAAAAAATCACAGAAGAGGTTAAACAAGGATGTGAATGAAATTAATAACAATATATATATAAATAATAAAAGAGTGAAACAAGAACAGAGGAGAACAAAAAGATTCACTCCTCAAAGTGTTCAGTACACTCACTGCACACAACACACGGACAATCACACTACACTCGCCACCGCAACCATTCGATCATTCCCAAACCAAATTCACTCCGCTCCACTCCTCTCACCCATTTGAATGCTTATTTCTCCAATTGCCCAGATGGCGTTGTTACAAACCGAGATGAGTTCTGGATTCAGGTTTACACCGAGAACGGGCATGAAGTCGGCTAGGGGGGGACACCGAGGGAAGAGTGGGGAGAGAGAAAGAGACAACGAGGGAGTTGAGTACGACACGGCGCAGTACAAACAATGGATGATGTGCTGAACATGACGAAAACTTACAGATACAAGGCTTGACATGCTGAAAGCAGGCCTTGGTAAGATCCCCCAGCAGTGCAAAGGAGCTCTGTCTCACTTCGGGCATTTTGTCCTGAAATGAAACGTTCTCCAAGTTTTACTCATCTCTTTGTCCGTAGATATCCTTGCAGCAGTTATTGACTATTACTGAGAAAGGAAAGAACACAACTGTGAAAAACTTTCTGGCAGCATTATCACGCGCGTCGATCAGCACACGGGAGAGCTTTTCCGTGCAGTAAATCGGTGGCAAGTCGATTGGGAGAGAAGCAGGACTCAGACGTCCTTTATATATTTATCTTCACGAGAAAAATAAGCATGATGAAAAAGTTCCAAGTCATATAAATCGACAAATTGTACTTTTATATAACTTGGAAAAGGAAATCTCGACTGGAGGTGGCTGATAGGCCCATCGTATGGCTGTCCACATTCACGACCCCGAACCCAAGCTAATCACCCGGTCCACAAGCATACATCAACCGCAAGCACACCACAAACCACTCAATGGGATGGGGAGAGCATGGCAGAAGAGGAACATCATCTGTATCGTTTTGGAGACGATCTTTCAATCCGACTCGTCTTGCTTTTCTCCCAAGACGATTTTGTCTTTTCTTGAAACTTCCCAAATGTATTTGAGGTAACGATCAAATTGTCGCCGTAGTCCAAATCCTGTAGAACAGCGTTGGTCATCCGCTCGATACTCGTTTCCTTTAGCATGAGCCAGTCCAGTGTGGGCTTCTTCACACGTGTCCACACTGCAAATCGTGGTGACCGTTTCATATAAGGAATTACACCGCAGGTGAGGCCTTCATGGAAGACTCTAATCATTTTTCAGGTAATTCAAACATCTTTAAAAGTTTCCATAGCGAACACAATCAAAAGCTCTGACAAAATCGACATATAACGGGTTTTTCCATTCCACCGACTGTTCAGTTACTGTTCCAAGGACAAAATGCATTCACTTTCCGATGGTAATCCAGGGGCCTCCGTCTGGCCATCTCCCAGGAAGATGCCTGGCTCATCCCCATCTCCAGATGACAACAAACCTGCTGCAACCATGAGGCACGTGGTCGGCCCATTGGCCTCCTCCACTCACAAGGTTCCCTCGCTGAGAGAATCTGGTGAGCAGGATCAGCGTCAAGAAAACGAGCCAAAGTCCATGCAGCCGCAGCTGACGCTCACATACTACACAGGTAACAAATCTCATCCGAGTCTCTCTCACCAACCGCTCGTTGGACATAAAGTCTGACCAGTGACAGCCAAGAATTCTCCGAAGAGACCTGGTACCGAAGGAGTTAGGTCACAGTCTCAGATCGCTGGTCAGAGTCCAAGTCTCACAACCGTAGAGCAAGACTCGAAGTACCAACGAATGAAAGACTCGAACTTTCGTCCGACTGCATAGGTACCGTCAGCACCATAAGCCATGATCCAGTGAATCTATGACTTCCCAGACATGACCCATGACAGAGTTCTATTGACCTCTGGCTCACAACATGCGAAGACATGAATATCACTGCCAAGGGAAGTGAATCTCTCCGTGACCTCAACGTCCTCACCACAAACAGGTACAGACAAGATAGCAACATCTAAGATGTCATCGAAAGCAGCGATCTTAATTTTGACCCAGGAAACCCGTAATCCCAGCATTTCCGACTCCTCATTCAGCACATAGAAGTGGCCCCATCAGGATATCCAGTCTCTGCAAGGATGACTGCATCATCTGCGAAATCAAGGTGAAAGATCTTGGCATTCCCAAACGATGCACCGCAGCTTGATCTCTCCAACATCCTCCCCGGAATCCAGCCCACACAAGTGCTGAAAAGTGTGGGGGCCAGTAGACACCCCTGACGAACTCCAGTAACAACTGGAAATAAGTCAGAGATGGTACCACCACATCTCACAGCACTCGCAGTACACCCGGAGTAGAGTTCAGACATCAGATCGATCAGTTTTGGTGGCACCCCACGAAGACCACAAATACTCCAGAGGGCATCCCAATTCACTGAATCAAACGCTTTACAGAGATCAACATCGGCTACAAGCAGCCCCTGCCGAAACTCTCGTCTGCGTTCAGTGATGACCCAAAGAGCAAGGATGCGGTCAATTGTTGACCTCTTTTGTGTAAAGCCTGACTGCTCTGGACGCTGGTGCTCTAGCACAATGATTCTCAACTTGGGGGTCGCAAGATTGTTTTCGGGGTCGCGGGAAGGTTGTCAAAACAAATAAATATATAATCAAGAAATTCATAAATATTTTTTGAATATGATTTTTCAATTAAATCTCCCATACCAATGTTATAATGTAGTCATGAGCAGCGAGGAGAGGAGAGGAGAGGAGAGGAGAGGGTGCTGAAAGTCAATGTTAGCGCAAGCTAACTACTGCAAGGTGGCTGAATATGGATCGGTGGCTTGTCAAAAAACGTCTGCCAGCTCAAGATGCGGACCAAGACGACACATGTGAAGGTGGGCCAACTGTTACAAGTTCAACTGAAAAAACGTAAGGCGCCGGCGGCAGATTTGGCCTCCAACAAGCGTCGGAAATATCAGACTGACGTTCTGCAGTACGGATTCACATGCCTAGGCAAAAATGAAGTGGAATTTCCACAGTTTGGTGTGTGTTCAGAAGTGCTTGCTCATGAAAGCTTGAAACCAGTGAAATTGAAGAGATATTTACAAACCAAACACCCATCGTACATTGACAAACCATTAGATTTTTTTCGTCGAAAGGAGGGAGAACTAGAGCCAAAAGACGACTGTACGTGAGCACTCTACAATCCCTGTCAAAGCCCTGTTGGCTTCATATGAAGTGGCATACCTGGTTGCTCAATCCAAAAAGCCCCATACTATTGCAGAGAGCCTGATCCGCCCAGCAGCGATTGCAATGACCAGAGCTATGCATGGTGAAAAAATAGCTAGCACACTTGAGACTATTCCACCGTCTAATGACGCAATGGCGAGGCGCATTGGTGAAATGGCCAACGACATGAAAGAGCAGCTCATTGACCGAGTGAAGAAAAGTGGAAGATTTTCCCTCCAAATTGACGAAACAACAGGTGTTTCCAGTGATGCACAGTTACTTGTTTTTGCAAGATACAGCTACGAGGGGAAAATGTACGAGGATATGTTGTTTTGCTCGACACTTGAAGGAACTTGCACTGGTCGTGACATTTTTAACAAACTGGACAGTAAAATGCGCGAGGAGGGGCTAAGTTGGGAAAATCGCATCTCTGTGTGTACAGATGGAGCTGGTGCCATGCAGGGGACAAGAAGGGAACAAAGCTCAAGTTTTGCAAGTGGCGCCGCATGTCAAATTCACTCATTGCATTATTCACAGAGAGGCCCTCGCCAGCAAGAACCTCGAGCCACAACTCCGCAATGTTCTCCAAACAGCAATTAAAGTGGTGAATATCATCAAATCCCATCCCGTGAATACCAGACTGCCACACTCTGCCAGGAAATGGGATTGGAATACGAATCTCTATTACTTCACACAGAGGTCAGATGGCTATCACGGGGGAAAGTTTTAACCAGACTGTTTGAACTGCGTGAGGAGGTTCGCATTTTCCTCTCGGATTGCGGCTCCCCCCTCGCTGACCACCTGACCGACCCCACATGGGTTACTGGCCGTGCATATCTGACAGGCATATTTGATAAACTGAACAGTCTAAACTTGTCTCTCCAAAGCCCAAACACCAATGTCCTCACGCTTTCTGACAAGGTTACTGTGTTTACTAAGAAGCTTCAGCGGTGAGCAGCGCGAGTCGAAGAAGGCAGTGTGGAAATGTTCCCTGAGCTCGAGGACTTCATGGAAAAAATTGACATAAGCATCCAAACAATAAAAGGACTTATTGCTACTCACCTCAGAAGCCTGATTGGCCACTTCAATCGGTACTTCCCAAAAGACGACACCCAGAGAGAAACGACTGGATACACCAGCCTTTCATCACCTCATCTGCCCGACACCTGTCATCGGAGCTTGAGGATGCGCTCTTGGACCTCTCCTCTGACCGCACATTAAAGACCGCTTTTGCCTCATCCACACCGGAGGAATTCTGGCTGTCAGTGGCCGCAGAATACCCAGGACTATCAAAGGCTGCAATTGATATACTTATTCCATTTGGATCTACATACCTTTGTGAGAAGACCTTTTCCTCACTGACATTTATCAAGAACAAATACAGATCACGGCTCATTAGAGTTGAGGATGATCTTCGTGTTGCAGTCTCCAGCTTAAAACCAAGAATACAGCTGCTTTGTTCACAGAAACAGGCCCAGTCATCCCACTAAAATGAGTAAGTGAATACTATCTGACAATACAAGCCTGAGCCTTTACAGATGTAACTGTTAAAAAAAAAAAGAATTATTGTGTGTTATTGTGTTCAATTATTGTGAGTCAGTATTATATGAATTATTGTGTTCAATCTGGAAAAAAAATGAAAATGAAAACCCATTGAGAATCGTTGTTATAAAGGGGAAAATGCAAAATGAGATGAATGATAATAGGCTACAAGCCGACAACAGGCATAACTGTTATAAGAACTGTGAGTGAACTGAGAATGATAAGCCTGTAGGGACACTGAGAGGTATTTGCACTGTGCTTAAAGCTGTTTTGCAGGCCCAGCTGTATGAGAATGAATGATAATAGCCTCTTGCCATCAGCTTGTAAAGCAGTCCTGTCGCCTCCTTCACAATGAGTTGTGCTGTCGGATCTTGAATAAAATTTAAAACTGTACTTAAAACCAAATTGATTTCGTTTTTGTTTTGTTTTTTTGTATATTTTTGGTCATTAATGCAAGGTTTGTGTACGTCTGGCAGCTGTCATGTGTGATAGTAACCTCTGTCTGCAGCAGAGGGTCGCTCAATCTTCCAGTCTATGTCCCGTGCATAAATAGGCTACATACCGCTCTTTGCAATTACAGAAGCCTTTTTTTATGAATGTGGCTGGCTGTTTTTACTGTGTTATACATCAGAGTGTAAATAATTAATTTGTGATGCCAGTTTCGTTTAGTTCTGGTTAGTTTTAACAGCTGGTAGTACCTAGGCGTGGACCAATGTGCTCCAGGCACTGTGGATTTTTTTTATGCGCTCCGTGACGTCACTGCAGTGTGTTTCAAGTGCGAGTCAGGAGGGGGGTCGCGAACCCCAACTTAAATTTTTTGGGGGGTCGCGGCTCCAAAAGGTTGAGAACCACTGCTCTAGCAGATGGTGGCGAACCGTCTCGAGAATTATCCAAGCCAAGACCTTTCGCGGCACTAAGAGCAGCGTCACCCCTCGGTAGTTGTTGCAGTCCTGGCAATCACCCTTCCCTTTCCAGAGAGGGGCAACAAGGCCTCTCTTTCAGTGCAACAGCATGAGTACAGCATCTCCACCAGCCTTGAGAAGTTCAGCATGGATGCCACAGATCCCTGGAGCTCTACCCCATTTCAGCCGGTTCACCGCAGCCTGTGTTTCCACAAATGAAAGTGGACCACAGTTGGTTGGAGGGTCAGCAATAGGGGTAGTAACACCCCGACATCCAACTCGACAGATGATGAATCAGCCTGGTACAGCTGCTCAAAGTAACCGGCCCAGTGGGCCTTCACTTCGGACTCCTCTGTCAACAGCCGACCACCCTCCACTCTGACTGTGGTACACCGTGGGATGGGCTTGAAGGAACGCAATGCACGAATCCCCCTGTAAGCAGGATGAGAATCACTTGACCACAGATGATGCTCTACCCCCTCACAGATTCCTCGCACATAGACTTTGTCTACCCTGAGCGCATGTACAATTTTATGCCTCAGCTCCCTGAACAGCTCAGCTCTGCCATTCAGCCTGACCCTGTGACTCTGGTCAGTGGTATTCAGTGTCCCTTGAGAGACAAAATTCTTCTCCACCCTACAGTGAGTTCCAAGACATCCACCGGCAACATCAAGGACGGTGCTCTTGAAGGCACTCCACAACTCTTCAGGATCCCCCAAAGCACCCACACACCCCCCCCAAATCCCCACTCAGCCTGTGCGCAAACTCCTCAGCTACCCTCTCATCCTTGAGCTTGCCAACATCCAGCCTAGGCTAGGATGGTACCATTCTCCTGGATTTAAGCTGAAACTTAAGAGTTGCTACAACCTGCCTGTGGTCAGTATTGAGGAACTGGGCACTCCGGTAGACCCAGCAGTTCTGTATCATCCTCCATCGACCATCAACGAGCACATGGTCAATCTCCTTTGCCACACCGCCAGGGTTGGAATACCAAGTCCAGCGATGAGCTTGTGGGCGCTGAAACCATGAACCGGCCACCCGAAGTCCATCACTTCTTGTAATGTCAAGGAACTTGGTGCTATTCAGGTTCATAGTTCCTGACCCATGGGGACCAACACACATCTCATAACCATCCCTATCAGTTCCAGTCAATGGATTGAAATCCCCCAAGACTAGAAGTGTATCTCGTCTGGGGCACTGATCAACCACAGACTCGATCGTGGCATACAATGCATCCTTCACGGTGAGATCACTCGCCTCAGTCGGAGCATAAACAGAGACCAGGGAAATGACACCCAAGGAGTGACGAATCCTTAGTCTCATAATACGCTCGTTGACCGGTGTTACCTCAATTGTCACTGGAGTCAGCTTATTGGACATAGCTATAGCAACTCCTTGGGCATGGTAACCATCAGAGTGACCAGACCAATAGTAGGTGTAACCACCCTCCATGATCTCGCCCCAATCCAGTCTCCGAACCTCAGAGAGAGCTGCAATACCGATGTCCAAACGCTTGAGCTCAGATAACAGAGACAGGTGATCATCCTCTCTTAGGGATAGGACATTCCAAGCACCCACCTGAAGGGACCACGTCAGCTTAACCGAAGGAGACCGCCGTCTGGTGGACGACACCTCAGCATAACCCCGACACACTCGACTGCAATCTGACCCGGGAAGGTTACCCCATGGTTTCCCTCCTGTCATCAAAGATTGGGGGTCCCGAAGGCTTTGCCCCAATCCATTCATCCGATGAGCTGCCCTGCAAAGGGAAGCTGCACAGGAGGTACTCCCACGGAGTGGGTCTTCATATTGTTTTATGCTTTTGGAATGTTTTGTGGAATGAAGGGTTTTACAGTGGCCGGAGTTCAAATCCTGCCACCAACCTCCAAATGAAAAGTAACCCAACTGCAGGACGACGTCCGCAGACACAGTTGGGCACGAGATATTGATGGCTGTTGGCTCACAGGAAGCTACTCCATCCTTTGACAGGTTTTGTTTTTAATTCTGCTACTTGTCCACATCCATGCACCTTCCTCACCAGGAATGCTCGTGGGAGAGACACTTTAGTCGCCGATAACCCGACCATGAAACAGGTTAGTACACGTTTACATGGTACCTGTAGCAAGTCACAGATCTCATCTGGCCTGACGTGACTCCCATCACCCCACCCCTGACTTACGTCTCACCCTCTCCACTATCTGTAATCCATTAAATTTGTGCTTATTCAGCTTAAAAGCAAATGCTCTTCACAAAAATCACAGTTCAAGTCACTCATTTAGATCCTCATCATGCTCTCGCAAATACACTTGACTCCCACGCTCGGAACTCCCCAGGCACAAAGATCAACCTCCGCTCACATGGCCGATCCACTCCACCATACGGTGGGCCGAAGCCCGTTGTGTTTCACAAGTCAAATATTAAACATTCACGTAACTGCCTTGTGTCGCATATGTCCGTCTGTATGCATGTGCGTGCAAGTGTGCGTGTGTGTGGGGGGGAGGGGGGGGGATGGAGAGGAATCTCTACGATGAGCCTTAAATCATGTAAATGAAAAGAATTTTTAAAAAATTAAAAGGCCCGATTGCCGTTCATGTTGCATTAATCATTGAATGCGAATCTTGGAAACGATTCAAAAGTTCAGCAAGTGTGGAATCCAGACACGGAAAAGTATCATGCCCGTAAAACTACGTGTGCAAAATAAAGAGTACAATGTCAACCAAGTTTTATTCCTGAAAAAACTACGTTTCTTTAGCCCAACTTACATGCACCTGAAGATGAAAAATAATTACGTTTCCTGAAATGTAGGTATCGTATGAATATCGTGCGTGCCAAAGTCTCTCACCTGCATGCACTGGTACATTAGAGATAGCACAGGGCTATGTGCCACGAGCCCCTCCACATGGGGTCCTAGGCCTTCTGCTAATCCACTTAGGAGGTCTAACGCAACTATCATAAAGTCCTTGTCCGGAGCCTCGCTCTCCTCTGGCTGGGACTGATGAAGCTGAAAAGGAATAGGGGAGGCAAAGATGAAAGGAAAAGGTGGTGGTGAGATCTTCTGAGATTTAAAAAAGGACTGAACTCTGTGCATCAACATCTTTGTGAAATGAGAAAGGAAACATAATTACCGTGGCCTGGTTGAGCGTTTTCTGAACAAGGTTGACACATCTCTGATAAACCGGCTCACAGTACGGCAAGAAACCCGACTGTAAAGCAGTGGCTACGGAGGAAAGGCACTGGGGGCACAGAAACTTCCTCGGTTACACTGCGGTCACGCTGCCAACATCCAAACACTTTGAAAGCACGGACACAAAACAACACTTGGCTGTAAGAACAGTTATGAGCACTACTATTCAATCAAAACAGCAGGACTGGGCTCCAAGGTAACGACGAAACAGTTGCACATATCACTGGAGCGTACACCTTGTCACACATTTGCACCCGGACATTTTTAGCAGAGTGTAACGAGAAAAGGTCATCAGACGGGGAGTGCGGGATATTCCTTGCACAAGGACAAGAGCACTAGGCCATCATGTGCATCAGCACCTCATGGCTGAAGAAAAATCCCCACGTACTGTCATTTAAAATCGTTACGATATCTATAGCGGTGAAAGGCGAGGCACGGAGGGGATGTCCACACCGATACATTATACGTGTTATACAAGTCTACGCTGATACAGCCTGTGCTATACATCAACGTGCAGATCCCTTCCCTCTGTTGGACCACTGAACTGAAACTATGGCATTAAAAACAAATGCATCAAAAAGCAATTATAACAACACAACGTTTTTGGCAATTATCAATCTCTTCCATAACACCAGGCCATTTGTCCATAACTTTTCAAGAGATCACGCTATGTGTCATTTTTGGCCTCGTTACTCAATTGTGAAAAAACACTTCGAAATCCTCATATCCGGATCCACATCCTCATGAAAATATAATCAATTCATCCTTGTCCAACATGCAACCTGCCCACCAAGCTTCGTACGAATCCGTGCACGACTTTTTGAGATACCATGCTCACAGACAAAGACCGACGGGTGAAAACAACCTCCGTTCCACCTTCGGTTAATTACAATAAAGTAATTATTTTTTTTATTTTGGGTTGTAAATAAATCAGATATTCTCCTTGGGAAATTACAAATTTCGTACCCTCAGTCAAGTATCCTGTGTCAGAGTGGTGACCCGTCCACGATCATAACCCAGAGGCAACAAAACTGCCTCGGCAGCCTCATGCGAAAAACGGTGCGAGGATGATAAATAAACAAAATGATCAACAAACAATTAATATCGAGGCAGGAAATTTAGCCGAGGCATCAGCACACAAGGTCCTACGTTTTCAGACATACTGTGGGATGCTCAATGTCCCTAACTTGAACGCAGAGGAGGCAGCTGGGTTTTTTGTTGCAATCTTAAGCAGCGAGTGCTCCTGATGCAGCCCTTTATGCAGACACTGCTCGAGGATAACGATCGGCATTCCATCCCACCGAGAACTAAATCGATGAACAAGTAGCTAAAGCAAGTGCTCTACGAGATGAGCTTGAACATCTATCCCGCCTTTGCTCGGTCTGAGGAACCCTTCTGTCGACGTCTTCCATCGAAGCACTAAGTGGGTTCAACTCTGATAAACATTCGACATGCGATGTGATCGTCCGTTTTTGAGATGGTAACCAGTAGGCAATGCCCATACACCGATTGAGGCAATAAAATGACACTAGACAACTGAAAATACTTATCTTGTCGTCACGATACAACCGCGGCGAAGGCTCAAAATACCTAAGTCACAAAAAAGAAACAACAAAAAGGATACAACTCGGCCCCAAAAAAAGAAAAAACGATGTTGGGTTTCCGGTAACATGCTGCTCAATGAATGGGGGAGGGAGGTAGGTCGGTAGATGGGGATATTTTTTGGTTTTTGGACGTGTTTAAAGGGAAGCTGAACAGCATTTCAGACTCTAGATCTTTCCAAACAGTACGTGTATGTTGATAGTTGAAAAGATATAGGATCAGGAACTATAACATGTCCATCGTGAGATACCCAGTTATGGGTAAAACGGTATCGTGTACACAAGTCAGAGGATTAAATGACACCAATTTAGTATCTCTGTAAGGTTTCCTTTAAACAGTGAAATACCACCCCCCCCTCTTCCTTTCCCCACTATATGCACGGTTAACCCCTCCCCCAGCTATCTACAGTACCGTATATTCACGGCACACACAAAACTGCGATAATGATAAGATCTTGCAATTTTTCTTACTTTGTAACAAAGCTGGATTAAAATAAGTTTTTTTTTTAAGAAACTCAGTTCTGTGTTTTAAAATATTCACAACCAATATCTACACTTCCTTTTTTGATTTTAGACCTATGTTCACAATAAGGTTGTTCTTCGTCTTCTTCCACAACAAACCTTTTCATCGATTTTTTGGTGGTGGCCGTTTTTCGCCAGACATAAGGGTGTCAAATGCAGAGCTCATGGGGTCTGACATCTTGTGTGTCTTGGTGACCACACCGGCACTTTAAGTGAACAAAACGAAACACCGAACGTCTGCACGGCAGCCATGACTTCTGTCAACGTCGGGAATATCTATCCAGAGTCCATTTTCCGAATTTGAACAAGACACCATCGATGTGTCCCAGGTGGGTTGTGCAATGTTTATAAAAATGTCGATAAAACTTTGACCCCTTAACCGAAATAAATAGCCGCTGATTTTCTCTGTCGAGACCACAGCGGTCAACAATCGCACAGAGTAATGTCATGCGCAACAGACACAAAATGGCCGCCCGGAAGTCGATCCTCGCCAAAACATTAAAAAAAAAAAACCTTACTATAATTCACCAAATGTCCGTCCGTCCCTCTGTCTGTTCCCAGGTACCGCAAAAATGGCTGAACTGATCGCAACCATTTTTTGGGTGTGTAATCCTGGGACCCCTTGGAATAAAATGGGCATAAATGTAATAACATGACCCCCTTGACGGCCCCGTCGGGAGCGGGTGCTTCTAGTAACAATAATTGGGTCAGCAGGAATTATTGCGGTAGGTCGGGTTAGGCCTTAGTTATTTTATAACTTGGTTTACGCAGTTCTTCAGCTAAAATGGAGGGTCGGTCGAAATATATATATATATATATATATATATATATATATATATATATATATATATATATATATATATATATATATATATATATATATATATATTGTTGTGGTTACCAGATTCGCAAACCACCATTCAGGTCCCTTAGGTGAGGTATCTCGGTAAGTACATGTGTAGTTAGGTCCAAACCCGTTGTCTAGTGGGAATACATGTCATTTATGCGAGCTGCGACTCTTCAGGATAGCCGTTTTTCTTTTACTATCTTTATTTTGGACCAACCGCCATGATTACCACCACAACCACAACATCAACCACCAACCACAACATCAACCACCAACCACAACACCGCTTCACCACAACCGCCACGACCTTCCCGTCACACCTCGCCACCGTAGCATCGCCACCGTTCTTGCCCCGCTGTGGGTACCGGTGTTGGACTCGTGCAGGGTGCGCGTCGAACAGCGTGTGCAAAATCACGGATTTTGTGCTTCAAAAACGGATCAAAAACGACACACGCCCACTTTTTGCCGTCCAATCGGTGAGCGAGGGGCGATTTGGCCCCGCCTCCAGAACGATCGATATATGCAAATTTGTGGATCAAAAAGCCTTCACGCCCACTTTTTCTCGGGCCAATGGGGAGCGAGGTGAAAGGTCAAAGGGAGGGGGTCAAAGGCGAAGCTACGGGGGGATAAAAAAACCGTGTTCGTCAGTCAGGAGAGTCGGAACGGAGGGGACGAGTGTGGAAGTCTGGAGCCCGAAGCCTGCAGTAGCTGGAGAAGCTGAAGAGAGTCGAACGAGGAGAGCCCAAAGAAGAGTCCAGGGTGGAGAGTCCAGAGGCGGAGAGGCGGCAGCGGCGAAGGCAGACGAGGGGGTGCTCGCGACGGTGCCGGGAGCTGCACGCCCGAGGAAGGCCGGCAGCGCGACCTGGCCGAGGTGGAGACGCACACCAGGGATAATAAAGATCCTCTATACCCCGAGCATCAGCAACCCCCTCCTGTTTCCCCCCGCGCTGAGATAGTGCGACCAAGGGGGCCCCGTTCCCACCCCCTACCAGACACCGTCCACGAGGCCCGCGGGTTGCGGCGCCATCGCCGCTCCGCGTCTCATCACCAGACGGGTAGGTGCGACCCGGTCTCGGCCTCAGGCCCGCCTCATCCTTGAGGGTATTTCTTTTCCTTGGTTTTGGGTATGTGTTGTCGGCGCCGTCTGTGAAGTAGAATTGTATAAGTGTTGCCGTGTGCTCGGTAGTCGGTATTAGCTCTGCATTGTTTTCGCTTTTACATTTGCTTTTTGTGTAAATGGAATTGTGTTTTTTCTGTGTGCATTTGGTGGAATTGTATTTGTGTGCTTCCCGTGTGCCGCGAATAAATGTGCTTTATTGTTGAACTGTTCTCCCGCTTCGCTTCGTCTTTTCCTCCATTGAATCCTCATCTTGCTTCACGTAAAGGGTTGGTAGTGGGCTGAATACGCCCGATAATTAATCGAACCGTCGAGGTCGACGATAACACCGCTCGGTTATTCTGATAGTACGGAACGGGTCGCTTAAGTGGCCCGTGTCCGAAGTCGACCTGCGGCGAGGTGCGATCGCCCGGTCTACCCTCCGCGTGGGTACTTAGGTAGGTCGAATTTGGCGAGCAACCCTATCCCACGCGGGGGCTGATTGGCTCGATCGCGGTGAGACCGAAAGGTCCACCCGTGACTGGTTCCCGGCGTTAGTCCGAGAGGGTCACGACTGGATTGTCCGTCCGGTGGGCGACGTGCCGCGATTCGAGTTACGTGGCCGTCAGCACGCCGGCGGGCGCGAATACCGCAACAATATATATATATATATATATATATATATATATATATATATATATATATATATATATATATATATATATATATATATATGTTCAATCTTTAGAAATTATATATTTTTATGATTTTTTTTCAGATGTTCCATGGAAAAGACAAGAGTTGGTGGGGGGAAAATAAATATAAATCCCAGACCAGGAGGATCTAAGAAAACATTGAAGATAAAAGACCATTCAAATGCAGGATGCCCATGTTCACTGTATCATCTGATGTGAAAAACAATAAAGAAGGATCAAAACTTGTTTTTACAATATAGTCTGGCATGTTTTTCTTATAGGAACCTGTTGGATCATCAAACAAATGGAAACAATGCTGAGAAAATTACCGTCCAAGTCGTGGATGTGTGCGTGCACACCAGTGCATAGTGCTGGATATGATTTTAAAAATGTGTCTACGAGGAGTCAACATGCTCAAAACGGTCAATCAGAGGCATAACCATCTCTTACTTTTCAGTGGGAATCTGATCGTACCGTCTCCCCATCCCTGTGAGCACATCAAAGGCTGATTTCTGGTCCGTTGAAGGCTGAATATCAGCATCTCGCAGGGAAACTTTGACGTACTTGGCACCAAAATCTTTCAATACGAACAGCGGTGTGCAACTTTCGATGGAAACAAAATCGGCACGATAGAGAGTAGCGTGCGAATCATCCCTGCTGCTGCACTGAATTGATGCAATAGTTGGGCCAGAATATTCTTCGTCAAGATGTTGCGTGATTAAATCACCAATACAGTCACTCCAATTTATACCGCTGAAATACTTCTTAACAATCACTTTCGCCCCAGAAACCACGGTCAATCTGAACCACGCTGGCCACTGCTCAGGCGCCATGACCAAAGACTACTGCGCAGTTTGGTTAAAGGTGACTCGGCATTTTGGTGCGCGCGCACAAAATTATATTTTGAAAATAAATGCCGACGTTTACATTTCGGGTTTTGAAACTTTTGCACCTTCGGAGGAAAATGTAGAAATATTCAAGGTCAGCTGCTATGCAATGACACCATTCACTAACTTTTACCATGCCCAGTAGAGAATATATAGCCTCCTGAAGGTAGGGCAGTTTTTGCAAACTTTGAAGTCACGTGACGCGAAAACTAAAGCGAAATTCGAAAATCCGTCCCAACCAAATTTAGATATTGTCCCATACATTCATGTGCCACAATCAAATTCAAGATCGCTTAAGAAATGTAGGCGTTAGATTCTGAAAATCGTCATTTTCGCATTTTTTGCCAACTTTGAAGTCACGTGACACGAAAACAAAAGCGAATATCGAAAATCCGGCCCGACCAAAATTGAGATATTGTCCCATAGATTCATTTGCTACAATCAAATTCAAGATCGCTTGAGAAATGGCGGAGGAGATAGAATTTGAAAATCATAATTTTTGCAACTTCAAAGGCCTCGTGACCTTGACCTTCGGTGACCTTGAAAGTCATACCATCGTGTACGTCTCATCGACCTCTATCAGGATCACTAATGACCAGATCTCCCGCTTCAACTTCATTGTTAACGGACGGACGGATCGAAGGACATCGACACCCATATTATTAGGTCATGCTCGAAGAGATGACCTAAAAAGGCTAAAAATGTGTTTTATATTTATATTTCATTTCGGCAAATATACCGTCGGCGGATCCGTAAACCAAGTGATAAAATAACTAAGGCCTTACCGGAAACTCAACATTTATTTTTTCGGCTCTATGGAGAGACGTGAAGAAACATACAATTTGTTACCTCGAGAAGTGGAAAAAGATCTTTATCTTCATCCTTTAACAGATTCCACTTCTGAATCAAAGGAGGCATCAACATCTGTATGAACTCCTGAAATGAGAGGAAGCAAGAGTTTCGCACATTAAAAGCACCTTTTAACCTTTAACCTTCTGCGGAGCAATGGCGAAAAAAACAATCAAACAAACCCCACATCTACCGAATATTAATTCCCAATGGGACATCTTTGAGTTGATAAATGCAAAAGAATGTCCTGGACACACCTGTGCATCACCACTCTCTCACCATCTCTTTCCACAAGGACTGACGATCAAACTGTCCAATCCAATTCTCTGGACGAACACTGGGAGAGGTGCAACCCTTGGAACACTTTGGCCTCACGATCTGCCGTAACCTTTCATGAGAGAATCTCCCACGATCAGGCTGAGTCGATGGGACTATCACCTTCACAGCACAGATAGGTCGGTGGTATCTCTATCTTCTAGCGCCTCCTTTCTGGTCTTGCACCCTCTGCTCTTTTCGTACTTTGTCCCCCCCCCAATCAGGTTTTTGCAAGATGCATGAGGTCCACTATCAACTCCCTTCTGGTGAAACTATCGAAATCCAGGATCAATGTTCACCTCCACCCATTAGCTTTTCTTTTTTCCCCCACCTGTGGAACCAACTTCCACATCCTCTGTGATCTCATTCTTCCATCCATGGCTTCAAGACAGCTGTTCACCACCATCTCAGATCATCCCCCATCCAGAACCATGCTTCCCCCATTACCCCACCCCCCCTTCCCACACCCCCATTGCCCACCTCTTTCCAAGTTTATGACTGTAACCTACCTTGTCCACCCCACGAGTCCTTTCCAAGCCCTCATTTTCCCAAATCTCCCTTTAATTTGTCCCTTAACCCTGATGTTGGTGTGTTGGTGTCCCCCCCTCCCTTCCCATCCGATCCTCTCCTCTCTTTCTATTATTCCTTATGTTATATTACATCCTGATATATTATATGTTCTGCACTTCTCCAAGAGCCTCCACTTTGTAAACCAAAAATTAATAAAAAAAAATAATAGCACGAAGCTACCATCAAGGGTCAGTCACCATCTGGGTATACTCCATAGAGCCAGGCCATTCCTCAATCATACTGAGCTCATCACACTATGCAAGACATTCTTATGGATCTCCATGGAGTATGGGTCCCCACTCTGGATTGGTACTCCCATTTACCATCTTGTCTCTCTCGAGGTGGTCAAAAACAAGGCCTTCCGCATAATGATGTATCTCAAGGCAGGAGCTGGATTCCCAAAGATTGTCATTCTTCCCACTGGCAACAGGTTGGTTCGTTCTGCATTATGTACAACCCTACATCTGGCATTGCTGCTCCTGTTCTTGCCAACTTCTACCCCTCCCCAAGGCACCCCAGGTCACACAATTGGTTGATAAATCCTCACCTTTTCACCATCTCAAAGTCCAGACTGGTTCACTACCTGCATTCATTCATCCCCTTAATCAGCCAATTGTGGAATCGTCTGCCCGTGTCCGGTTTCTCGTTCTCATTTCAGTCTTTCAAATGTGCTGCCCATCCCTACCTCATGCACATCCACAATCTCTTCGACACACACAGATTCTTTCCCATCGTTTCTCATTTTTGTATGATTCCTGCTTTCCTCCTCATGCGTGTCCACTCTTTTTCACAATCCCTCCAACCCCCCCCCCCCCAAATACCCTTTAATAGTGTGTGAACCTGTTTCCCTTTGTCATTCAGCGACTCCACGAGCTTAAACAATTGCATAATAAAATTAGAAAATAGAGTTTGCTGCGAATGTGTTCATGGATATGCCTGCACACATGTTACATGTCAACCCACTGTTATGCTTGATCTGAATTAAAGGTCACATGACAGAGGGAGCTTGAGAGGAGAGAGATAAGTGAGTGAGAGTGAGAGTGAGAGTGAGAGTGAGAGAGAACATCAGGTGCTTCAAACTCGAGTCATGGTCTGTGAAAGACACATACATGCACCTTGACATTTTGAACCCATAAAAATGTAATTAGTTCATCTTTGTATGAAGGTACATACTTGCACTACGTTTGGACAGAGTCCCTTCAGCGGTTCACAAGTTATTGCGGTAACGGAAATCTGATACACACCCACACACGGACAGACAGCCGGACGAAGATCCTGAAAACATAATGCGTCCGGCGCCTTCGGCTGTGGGAGCATACAAAATAAATAAATAAATAAACTCATATCATCCATATTACTTGCCGGTTTGTTAAGGTGGTGTCCAACAGAGTCTGCCAACGTTCCAATGGCATCGTACAAGATCAAGAGGTTCTTATGCTGGTACTTGTTGAAAGCAAAAACCAAGGTGTCCAATATGAATCCGAGGTATGGTACAAGCTCTGTACAAGCTTCCTCTTCCAGAGTGGCAAAAGCACTGCAGTTGGGGGCAGGGGTTAAAAACAGAAGCAATAAGTCATCCGATGAAGTTGTATATTGATAGGACACCTTTACCTTGAAAGAGAAAAGTACAGGTACCTGCATGCCGCTTCTTGTACACGTTTGTTCGAATCCAATATTCGAGCCAACAATTGGCTCATTAGAGGCTGCAACTGGGTCTCTGCCGGTTGTCCAACCACCCAGTGAGCATATCGAGACAGTGACCAGCATGTGATGGAACGAACAAGCGCCTTCTTGTCCGATAAACAAGTAATGAGATGGGGGATGAGCTCAGGGAGGTAGGGAGACATTCCTTGCATGCAGCCTGCAAGATGGTGGTTGGGAGTTGGGGAGCAGGGGGTGGGGGTGGCAGGAAATTGATGTGAAATACGAAAGGTTGGCTCAAAGAAAATTACTGTATTTAAGGAGACATGAAGGGATTTGTGGGGTGGGGGGTGTGGATAGGGATATTACCTTCAGCAATAGCCCCCAGAACCAGTATTCCAGACTCCTTGTAAACCCAATCTTGATGAAACAGCAGCTCTTTAAGCAATGGCAACAAATGAGGTAAAAGGTCCTCTCTGAAAACATTAGCCAGGACATCCAGGGCTGCTGCAGAGCACTTTCCTGAAAGAGAGAGAAATAGTTTGCCACAGGAGGAGAGACAGAAACAGATAACAAAACTAGAGAGTCCGTAGAACACAATACCTCAAGCAGTGTTCAAGTACTGCCGGACCTCGACATTCGTGGGGCGCACGTTCCTGAAAAATTCCGAGAATGTCGAATCCGCAAATGTCAAGGCAATGTTACAATGGGAGAAAAAAAATGTGGATAGGTTCCCGGTGGTTCGTGATTCATAAGGGAAAAAAATTTTAAATCCCACAAATATGCGGAGCACAGGGCCACGAATGTAAAACGGATCACGTTTTACGAACCATAAATACGCAGGATCTGCGAGTAGCGGAAACACGAATGTCAGGGTCCGACAGCATATTCTTCAATTTTCATTAAAATGATTTTAAAGATCGTTTAAAAAAAAAAAAACTCCAGAAGTTTAGCACCACTGAAGCAGTCTTATACAGTAACTGTAACAAGACAACATTGACTAACAGTTGAGGAGATGAAGGCTTATTGATCACCAGAGAACGCAGTCAATCAGCATTGTAAATAGCCGTATCGGCAGCCTCTTCTTCCTCCCCCCCTCCTCCCCATTACTCGACCCTCCCACATGCCACACCCACTTCACAGGGGCTGCGCTTGACTGCTGTTACGTACACTACCCTATATAACATCGAGGTCAGGTCAGGTCAGGTATGGGAGCATGCACACGAGCAGCACGTCACTGCATCCACTTTCCACTGGTACTCCAGGGGCCTCTGGCCAACCCCCCTGCCCCCCAGGCAAATGCCTGGCCCATCCCCATCTCCTGGAGAAGCCAATCAACCTGCTGCAACCACAAGGCATGTGATTGGCCCGTTGGCCGCCTCCACTCACGAGGCCCCCCCTCTCCCCGAGAGAATCTGGTGAGCAGGATGAGCGTCAGGACGAGCCACATGTCCATGCAGCCGCAGCTGACGCTCACGGACTATACCAGAAAACAAATCTCATTTGAGTCTTTCTCAGCAACCACTCGTTGGACACAAAGTCTGACCAGCAATGGCGAAGGATTCTCCGATGAGACCTGGTACCAAAGGAGTTAAGTCTTTGTTCTGATCCTTCGAATCCAAATCTCACATCCATAGAGCAAGACTGGAAGAACCAAGGATTCAGACTCAGACTTTCGTCCTGCATAGGCACCGACAACGCCGCACCCCATGATCCAGTGAATCCATAACTCCACAGGACTAACCCAGACATTGAATGACCTCTGGCTCACAACATGCAGAGACATGACTATCACTCTGCCAAGGTAAGTGAATCTCTCCGCGACCTCAACATCCTCACCACAAACAGGTACAGACAGACAGGATAGCAGTATCCAATATGTCATTGAAAGCCTGGCTCTTAGTTTCGACCGAAATAAACACGTAATCCCAGCAGCTACGACTCCTCATTCAGTGCTTCACGGGCCCCCATAACGATGTCCAGCATCTTTGCAAAGATGACTGCATCATCGGCAAATTCAAGGTCAAAGATCTTGACATTCCCAAACAATGCACCGCAGCTTGATCTCTCAGACATCCTCCCCAGAATCCAGTCTATACAAGCACTGAAAAGTGTGGGGGCCAGTACACAGCCCTGATGAACTCCAGTCACAACTGGAAATGTCAGAGATGGAAGCACCACACCTCACATCATTCTCAGAACCAGAGTATAGTTGAGAAATCAGATTGATCAGTTTTGGGGGCACCCCACGAAGACCGAGAACCCTCCAGAGGGCATCCCGATTCACTGAATCAAACGCTTTGTGGAGATCAACATAAGCTGCAAGCAGCCCCTGCCGAAACTCTCGTCCATTTTTTTTTTCTTTGTGGTTTTTTTTTTTTGTGCGTTTTCCAGAATGAAGCGTTTTACGGTGGCCGGAGTGCAAATCCTGCCACCATCCTCCAAGAAAGAGGTACCCAACTGCAGGAGGACATTCACAGACATAGTTGGGCACCAGATATGGGCGGCCGTTGGCTCACAAGGAGCTCCTGCGCTATTCAACAGGTTATGTTTTTAATCCTGCTGGTGTCCACATTCATACACCCTTCTCACCTGGAAGCCTGGTCGGGGAGATCGTTTAGTCGCCGACAACACGACCATGAAACGGGTTCGTACAGGTTTACATGGTACCTGTCGCTAATCACAGATCTGACCTGACCTGACAATAAGTGCAAAACATATCCAACTAGTGCAAAACTGGAGGTTCTTCGAAGTATTATGAAGGCGATTTGTGTTCTACAATGTTCAAGTTTACAATTCAATTTAAACAAAGGTTTAAAAAGTTTTAAAAGCATATAAATAAATAAATTCTGGGTTTTACCACCGTTTTACCCAGTGTCCATTAGATCACATTAGTTCCTCGTGCCTGTTGTTTGTGTCCTTTGTGATGCCCATAAAGCAGTTCTTTTCCTGTTTGGAATGATTTTCAATTCTGTTTGACTGCCGGGTAGGAAGACAGGCTAAAATGATTACCCCTCTGTGCATGTACGCTCAGGCCAAAAACCCATACAATTTGCCACATTCAGCTCAAAAGTCCTGCTCAACTGCAGGTTTGTGTTCCGATTCGTGTTCTCGTGTTGAAAATATAAAATTCAACTGAAGTAACGTTGTGGACAGACAGACTGAGTGAACCAATCACTTCATCCCACTTTTTGCTTCACACGTGGGGTAATGCTTGAATAATTCGTAATATCAAGAGAATTCATGAGCACAATAACAATGAAACCATGAGGCCAAATCAGGATAAAGAAACATACGTATGTTCCAATCAGACAAAGCATCTTCATCAATGTCGTCGTCCTCGTCTGTCGAGTTCTGTCCATCGGCTGCGTGTGCCTGGGACACTGTCCGTGAGCGATGGAATCTTGGACGAATATCCTGTTCTGTGTCAGGGACAGATTCGTCTTCCTCCACGTCGCCCTTGAAAGACAACGTTAGACGGTGAGACGGCATCGCTCGCCAGATCAATGGAACTCTGCTCCTGGGCGATGACGAGCAGCACGAATGGGAGCGAAACGGTCAGGCAATTTACAATCGGAAGTGGTGTGGGTGAGACGGATAGAGACAGACAAACCTACTTTGAGCAGAATTATATCAATTTCAGAATACTTCATTCCATTCACGAGAACCGGAACGAGTCTAGGGAGAGAACGGACGAAACGACATGAAAATGTTAGAGAAAGAAGAAGGTGGTCAAGCATCAAATGAAGAGATATCATCAGAACAAGCAAGCACATGTGCCAACTCTTAAAGCAATCGAGCGTAACCGCGTACTGTGCCAAATGTCCGGCGAGAAGCTCTTTGCAAACAGGTTGTTCAGCCAGAGTGAGCCAGAACTCGCACGCCTCCAAGGCGACATTCTCATCGGCATCTCGAGTTCGCTGCAGCATGTACTGAACAACAAAAAAAATCAATAAGGGATAAATATCAGACATGAACGAACGAGTTACAATTCGGAAGGTGGGTTCAAAAGATTATTAGATTGGGCCAGAGAGAGAAAGCCGCATGGAAACACAACTCAGAGTACCGGAAGGGACAGATGAGCGAGACAAAACTGTCCAGAGAGGAAAGTGGAAAGGAAGGCGACTGCCCGGAGAATGAACGCCATGGGCAGAAAAAAATCCACTCTGCATTACACTTTTCAATTGCCCTTCATCAAAGCACAGGTACACCGTCCGTGAGCGACATTTATGATTGTGAAGACTCCAATGAAGAGGAAGTCTACGGACAGTTTGAGGAAGGTGAGGAACAAGGTTACCTGAACAATGGCGTGCATGTGGGGCAACAAGCGGTCCATGCGCACTTCCAAAAGCATGACGAGTGCTCTGCAGACGTTTTTCCGCACATCTGGTTCCTCATCGGATGCCAATGCAAAAAGGTTCTGCAACACGAAAACATTTCACGCATTCCCAAGTCAAAACACAAATAATGACAAATGTAAACAATGTAATCCGAACTGCAGGTAGGTCGAAGAGGTGTCGTGAAACTTGCTGGCGCCTTTTCAGGCTCTGTGGTACTGCAGAATATGATGGATGTCAAATATTCTCACATGGTAAGACACCATTCACGTGCATCCAAAGCAGCCATTGATACGAGTGGATGATCAATTGAAATGGCATGTACGGTACAATGGAGCAAAGTACACATAAAAACAAGATGCCGATGGAATATTACACCTCGACGAAGCTCTCGACACGGATCATCCGCGCCCGGGCTCGTACCTCAATGAAGCTATCGATATGAAGCATCAGTGCCTGAGTTCTGCTGATAATGAACTGATTCACACAAGCAACAGCATGCGACCTGGGGAAGGAGATAAATAAACGATGTGATGGAGACAAAAGGACGGAAATAAAACGGAGGTTTTGTTGAGGAGCGATTCAAGGTCATTACTGTTGCTTACAAATCAAGAATAAACAACTTGGACTGAAGAATGAAGTTAACTAATGCAAGGGCCATGGGGGTGGAGGGTCGCAGGGAGGGGCGGGAGCACTTAAAACAAACAAGAAACCTTTTTGCCGATGTTGATCTCAAGAATAATTGGTTGGTTGAATTCAGTAACCTGAAATATAAATACTCTTCAAATTTCAAGTCAATCGGATGAAAATTGAGGATTTTAGAAATTTCGACAAATTTATTGACCTTTGGGACTTAAGTGAACACATCAGTTCACCTTTTGACCTCAAAAACAATCGGCCTCTTGCTTATGACGAACTATACTATGTGGTGAAATTTTGTGAAGAACGGTTAAAATTGAGAGCTATAGGCGATAAACATTAAAAAATAATTTAAAAAAAAAGAGACAAACAAACCAACAAGACGACGTCGTCGTGCAGAGCTGCACGATACTTGCAAAATCCACCCCCTCTCCAAAGGTTGTCATGGATACATCAAACTGTCCATGGCATTAAGATTAAAATTAACAATCTTAATTAAAGCTCAGGTCAATCGGATTTTAAAAATGATTTTAGACGTTTGACCTTTTGACCTCAAAAAATAGTTGGTTTCCCAATCCGGTGAGGCAATATGCAAATCTTGCTCAAATTTCAAGTCAATCGGAAGAAAAATGACGATTTTAGAAATTTGACTTTAAGATGTGACCTTCGACAATTGACCTCAAAATCAATAGGCTTCTCAGTTGAGACGAGCTCGACAACTCGGTAAAGTTCCATGACGATCAGTTTAGAATTGTGACCTGGAGGCGATGGACAAACAGACAGAATAACAAAATCGACTAACCAATATAGTTGAAAAATCTTCGATTTTGCAAGTAACAGACAGACAGACAAACAGAATAACACACGCAACCAACCAATAGATGTTTGAAATATCGTGCGGAACTGTACATCATTTTTGGCCCCATCTCTCAATGGTGAAGAATCAATGAAAAAATTCGAGTCGTCGGATCCGGATCTGGATCTTCACCAAAATCTAATCACTACTACGTCGTCGTCGTCGTCACACACCCAACCTGTCCACAAAATTTAATCCGGATCCGTCCGCAACTTTTTGAGATATCCTGTACACAGACAGACAAACGAACAAACAAACAAACAAAACAGACAGAGAGGGTTGAAAATATAACCTCCTTCACCTTCAGTGACAGAGGTAACAACAAACAATAAAAAAATAGGAAGTGTGATGCTTTCATGTGCCATTTATTTTAAAAGGAAGAGGCTGCGCGAGGGTAAAAATGTGCTTTAAATTTGTGACGCTAATGCAAAGCAGATGAGGTGAAAGAGAAGAGAACCTGATTTTGGGGCTGGCGTGTTTAAAAAACTGCAAGAACTTTGGAATCATAACGTTCAAAGGTCGATCGAGAACATCCGAGTCCAAAACTTCAGCGGAATCTTCACAGATCTTCTGAAGAGCACCAAAAGCACCCTGGAACAAACGAGGCCTGACTTGGACAAATCCCAGCACTCCGACTCTCTTCTCGAGAGCACCCCCGCATAACAATTCTCGAAGCACGAGATCCCGGACAGCACTCAGCGCAACACACTGGAGGACAATAAACAAAGTTGTCGCGACAAAGGAGGAGGGTTACCTCGCAAGTGTTGTAATCTTCAGAGTCCAGGAGAGCACACAGCTGTGGGAGCAAGTCGGGCCAGTTTTGCAATTCTCCCCTCGAAGCGATGGTGGTGATGAGGATTCCTAGGGACGGACGACGGGAGGCAGTTCAGAAATCGGGACGAGGGGATAAACTCAGGACCGTCCATCATCGCATCACACGAGAGAAAAAAATCTCACCGATTGTGGCCCTGATGAGAGGAGAAGGGTCACCGATGGAGGACAGACATTCCCGTTTCACGAAAACTGCCACCGTCGGTGGAAAGGCCGTGAAATGAGCTTTGACGTTGTTCTTCAGGATTAAGCCACTGAGGGAGCGTGTCGGTTCATCTGGAGAACAGAGGAAGAGTTCATAAAGAAAGAATGGTTTAAAATAACACAAACAGTAAGTTTGAATGTTTGTTATTTTTTAATGAGCAATCATTATGGCATTTTTTCTTCTTCTTCTCTTCAGGATCAAGGCTCATGGAAGAGCGAGGTGAAGGAAGGGAAAAAAAGGCAACAAAGTGACAGTGAGGACGAAGAAGAAACGCAGTAAGTTACCTGCAAGTAAGGCGGTTGGGTTAGGAAGGGTTTGTGGGGTAGAAACACCACAGGTAGGAATGGGGGATGACATGAGGTGGTGGCGCGACACCCATTTCAAACACTGGCTGAAAGGAAGAGCGGGATTGAACAGTCTTGGGAAGGCAGTTCAACAAGTTCAAAGGGAAGAAAGAGGAAGAAAAGAGTAGAGGTGTATGGTAAGCTTGGATTTTAGGGGTTGAACTGGAAGGGGGAGCTGTGGAGGGTCGGAGGACCAAGAGGGCAGAGGGAGCGAGATCGTAGGAGAGGGAATAAAAATACAGGCCACAGACTTGCCTTTTTCTCCTATAGTTTGAGGAAAGGTTTTCTAGAGTAAAAAAATAAATAAATATCACAGGTAACAACAAACAACTTGAGAGCATAAACAAATCGAGGAGCTGGCAGACATAGCCCAAAAATCCACTCACCTTCAGCAGTTAACTTTGTGAGCACAAACATGAGATAGCTGTTAAAGTCTGGATACTGATTTAACTGCTCCAGTTTCTGATTTGAAGTTAAGGCGTTGACAGAGAAAACAAATAAATAAAAGCACAACAAGAAAGACTTTTTTTTTTTCTTTCTTGTTACACAATCAAACTGATAATAAAGGAATCAATCCATTCCATCGCAGATCAAGTTTAAAAGCAAAATGATTAAAACATCATTGGTGTGTCTAAACTGACCATAATCAGCACCCAAACGAGAGAGACGGGAGAGACGGGGGGAGAGGGGGGGAGGGAGGGGGGAGAGAGGGGGGAGAGAGGGGGAGGAGGGAGAGAAGGGGGAGAGAAGGGGGAGAGAAGGGGGAGAGAAGGGGGAGAGAAGGGGGAGAGAAGGGGGGAGAGAAGGGGGGAGAGAAGGGGGAGAGAAGGGGGAGAGAAGGGGGGAGAGAAGGGGGAGAGAAGGGGGGAGAGAAGGGGGGGGGGGGGGGGGGGGGGGGGGAGAGAAGGGGGAGAGAAGGGGGAGAGAAGGGGGAGAGAAGGGGGGAGAGAAGGGGGAGAGAAGGGGGAGAGAAGGGGGAGAGAAGGGGGGAGAGAAGGGGGGAGAGAAGGGGGGAGAGAAGGGGGAGAGAAGGGGGGAGAGAAGGGGGGAGAGAAGGGGGGAGAGAAGGGGGAGAGAAGGGGGAGAGAAGGGGGAGAGAAGGGGGGAGAGAAGGGGGAGAGAAGGGGGGAGAGAAGGGGGAGAGAAGGGGGGAGAGAAGGGGGAGAGAAGGGGGGAGAGAAGGGGGAGAGAAGGGGGAGAGAAGGGGGAGAGAAGGGGGGAAGAGAAGGGGGAAGAGAAGGGGGGAAGAGAAGGGGGAAGAGAAGGGGGAAGAGAAGGGGGAAGAGAAGGGAGAGGGGGAGAGGGGGAGAGAGGGGGAGAGGGGAGAGGTGAAAGAGGTGAAAGAGGGGGAGAGGGGGAGAGGGGGAGAGAGGGGAGAGGGGGAGAGGGGAGAGGGGAGAGGGGGAGAGGGGAGAGGGGGAGAGGGGGAGAGGGGAGAGGGGGAGAGGGGGAGAGAGGGGGAGAGAGGGGGAGAGAGGGGAGAGAGGGGGAGAGAGGGGGAGAGAGGGGAGAGAGAGGGGAGAGAGGGGGAGAGAGGGGGAGAGAGGGGGAGAGAGGGGGAAGAGAGGGGAAGAGAGGGGGAAGAGAGGGGGAAGAGAGGGGGAAGAGAGGGGGAAGAGAGGGGAAGAGAGGGGAAGAGAGGGAAGAGAGGGGAAGAGAGGGGAAGAGAGGGGGAAGAGAGGGGGAAGAGAGGGGGAAGAGAGGGGGAAGAGAGGGGGAAGAGAGGGGGAAGAGAGGGGGAAGAGAGGGGGAAGAGAGGGGGAAGAGAGGGGGAAGAGAGGGGGAAGAGAGGGGGAAGAGAGGGGGAAGAGAGGGGGAAGAGAGGGGGAAGAGAGGGGGAAGAGAGGGGGAAGAGAGGGGGAAGAGAGGTGGAATGGAGGGGGGAAGAGAGGTGGAATGGAGGGGGAAGAGAGAGATCGAGAGGGGGAGAGAGAGATCGAGAGGGGGGAGAGAGAGATCGAGAGGGGGAGAGAGAGATCGAGAGGGGGAGAGAGAGATCGAGAGGGGGAGAGAGAGATCGAGAGGGGGAGTTAGAGTTCGAGAGGGGAGAGAGAGATCGAGAGGGGGAGAGAGAGATCGAGAGGGGGAGAGAGAGATCGAGAGGGGGAGAGAGAGAGAGAGAGAGAGAGAGAGATCGAGAGGGGGAGAGAGAGATCGAGAGGGGGAGAGAGAGAGAGATAGAGAGGGGGAGAGAGAGAGAGATCGAGAGGGGAGAGAGAGAGATAGAGAGGGGGAGAGAGAGAGATAGAGAGGGGAGAGAGAGAGAGATAGAGAGGGGAGAGAGAGAGAGATAGAGAGGGAGAGAGAGAGAGAGATAGAGAGGGGGAGAGAGAGAGAGATAGAGAGGGGGAGAGAGAGAGAGATAGAGAGGGGGAGAGAGAGAGAGATAGAGAGGGGGAGAGAGAGAGATAGAGAGGGGGAGAGAGAGAGAGAGATAGAGAGGGGAGAGAGAGAGAGATAGAGAGGGGGAGAGAGAGAGAGATAGAGAGGGGGAGAGAGAGAGATAGAGAGGGGGAGAGAGAGAGATAGAGAGGGGGAGAGAGAGAGAGATAGAGAGGGGGAGAGAGAGAGATAGAGAGGGGGAGAGAGAGAGATAGAGAGGGGAGAGAGAGAGATAGAGAGGGGGAGAGAGAGATAGATAGAGAGGGGGAGAGAGAGAGATAGATAGAGAGGGGAGAGAGAGAGATAGATAGAGAGGGGGAGAGAGAGAGATAGATAGAGAGGGGGAGAGAGAGAGATAGATAGAGAGGGGGAGAGAGAGAGATAGATAGAGAGGGGGAGAGAGAGAGATAGATAGAGAGGGGGAGAGAGAGATAGATAGAGAGGGGGAGAGAGAGAGATAGATAGAGAGGGGAGAGAAAGAGATAGATAGAGAGGGGAGAGAAAGAGATAGATAGAGAGGGGGAGAGAGAGATAGAGAGGGGAGAGAGAGAGATAGAGAGGGGGAGAGAGAGAGATAGAGAGGGGGAGAGAGAGAGATAGAGAGGGGGAGAGAGAGAGATAGAGAGGGGGAGACATAGAGATAGAGAGGGGGAGAGAGAGAGATAGAGAGGGGGAGAGAGAGATAGAGAGGGGAGAGAGAGAGATAGAGAGGGAGAGAGAGAGATAGAGAGGGGGAGAGAGAGAGATAGAGAGGGGAGAGAGAGAGATAGAGAGGGGGAGAGAGAGAGATAGAGAGGGGGAGAGAGAGAGATAGAGAGGGGGAGAGAGAGAGAGAGAGAGAGGGAGAGAGAGATAGAGAGGGGGAGAGAGAGATATAGAGAGGGGAGAGAGAGATATAGAGAGGGGGAGAGAGAGATAGAGAGAGAGAGAGAGAGATCGAGAGGGGGAGAGAGAGAGAGAGATAGAGAGGGGAGAGAGAGAGAGAGATAGAGAGGGAGAGAGAGAGAGAGATCGAGAGGGGGAGAGAGAGATCGAGAGGGGGAGAGAGAGATCGAGAGGGGGAGAGAGAGATCGAGAGGGGGAGAGAGAGATCGAGAGGGGGAGAGAGAGATCGAGAGGGGGAGAGAGAGAGATCGAGAGGGGAGGGGGAGAGAGAGATCGAGAGGGGGAGAGAGAGATCGAGAGGGGAGGGGGAGAGAGAGATCGAGAGGGAGAGAGAGAGATCGAGAGGGAGGAGAGAGAGATCGAGAGGGGGAGAGAGAGAGATCGAGAGGGGGAGAGAGAGAGATCGAGAGGGAGGAGAGAGAGAGATCGAGAGGGAGGAGAGAGAGAGATCGAGAGGGAGGAGAGAGAGAGATCGAGAGGGAGGAGAGAGAGATCGAGAAGGAGGAGAGAGAGATCGAGAGGGGGGAGAGAGAGAACGAGAGGGAGAGAGAGAGATCGAGATGGGGGAGAGAGAGATCGAGACGGGGGAGAGAGAGATCGAGACGGGGGAGAGAGAGATCGAGACGGGGGAGAGAGAGATCGAGACGGGGGAGAGAGAGATCGAGACGGGGGAGAGAGAGATCGAGAGGGGGGAGAGAGATCGAGAGGGGGGAGAGAGATCGAGAGGGGGGAGAGAGATCGAGAGGGGGGAGAGAGATCGAGAGGGGGGAGAGAGATCGAGAGGGGGGAGAGAGATCGAGAGGGGGAGAGAGATCGAGAGGGGGAGAGAGATCGAGAGGGGGGAGAGAGATCGAGAGGGGGAGAGAGATCGAGAGGGGGAGAGAGATCGAGAGGGGGAGAGAGATCGAGAGGGGGAGAGAGATCGAGAGGGGGGAGAGAGATCGAGAGGGGGGAGAGAGATCGAGAGGGGGAGAGAGATCGAGAGGGGGGAGAGAGATCGAGAGGGGGAGAGAGATCGAGAGGGGAGAGAGATCGAGAGGGGGGGAGAGAGATCGAGAGGGTGGGAGAGAGAGAGGGGGAGAGCAGAGGAGAGCTCATCAACACTTGAGAGAGTAAAGGAGAGCTTGGCGCATTAAGCCTGATGGTCATTTAGCATTAAGCCCGGTGGTGGTTTTGCGGTTAGAGTGGCTGGCTCGGGATCTTAGGGTCCAGGTTTGAGCCCCTGTCGGCGATTGAAGTCACACCAGGTGGGGTTGACTCAGCCTGTCATCCTGAGGTCAGCGAAATGAGTACCAGTGTACTGGTAATAGGTGCATTGCATCAGCGGCACAGCTGCACCCTCATCCAATGATGTGATCCGCAGCCTTGTGCTGCGCACAAAAGAGGACGAGGAGTTCATCACAGTCAAGAACAAACTTATTTCTTCCTGAAGCAAATTGCTGCCTCCCAGCTGTGACCTAAAACAGACAGATAATGTCACTTAATTGAACAAATGATGAACATGTGCATGCAAGGGTTAAATAAATAAATAAATTGCTATTTTTTATCAATAGTTAAAAATAAAAAGCCATCTTTCCTCATTTACTGTAATAATCAACGTGACTGACCCAATACATCGTGCGGTACTGGGCTTGCCCTGTGTGGCAAGGTCGATAATGACGAACATGAAGGGAAATTTGGCGTGAGAAGAGCAGAGGGGCGATCCATTGTGTGAAAAACAAATAAAAACTAGAACTGCCACTTTATAACTGCTGGCAGTGATGACCGGGTACCCACACGTCCGCCTTTGATACAACATGGGACTTTCTGCAGATGACAGTCGCAAAGTTTCGCTTTGATCGGGTAAGTGGTTCCAGAGAAAACATTATTTAAGAGTGATACAAACACAGGCCTGCTTCAATACTGCGAGGAACTGAAGAGCTACGAACCGGGCAGCACAAAGCGTTCAATTTCGTTATGACTGGCTCCCAGATTCAAATAATTAAATAATTCTGGCTGCCAAACTGCATGGCCGATCAGGTTGAATTTTTAAACTTTTGGTTCACATGTCGCCTCAATTATAAATCTGAAGTTTCGCATATATAGACGCAGCAGTTCCAGAGTAAACATTAATTAATATTTATCCTTTAATCCAAGATGGCGGCCAAACCATGTGACTTATGATGTCGTAATTTTTACCACGTGTGTACACACGATGGCAGATGATAATTGCAAATTTTCGCTTTGACAGGTTAGGCAGTTCCAGAGAAAACATTATTTAATATTATTCTTAAATCCAACATGGCTGCCAAACCTTGGGCCCGATCCCATTGAAATTTCAAACCTTCAATCCACATGAACCTTCCATCACATCGCTGATGATTCACATTTATTGATATAGTAGTTCCAGAGTAAACATTAATTAATATTTTTCCTTCAATCCACTATGGCTGCCAAACGTTGCGTCGTACCTCAAAAGGGGGTGAGAACGTTTTATTCGTCATGGAGAGGCGGTCATAGTGGTGGAGTTTCGCCTGGATCTGTTCAGCCGTTTCAGAGAAAAAGACGTTTAAAGATATTATTTTTCAATCCAAGATGGCTGACGAACCATGTAACCTATGACATCACAAATTTATATTCTGCTTCCAACTCGGTATTGGAACACGATTGTGAAGTTTCGTGTTAATCGGTAAAGGTGCGTTTTTCTATCCAAGATGGCCGCCAAACCATGTGACGTGTGACGTCATAATTTTTTACCACGCGCCCATACACTATGGTAGATGATAATTGTAAAATTTCGATTCGTTAGGTTAAGCGGTTCCAGAGAAAACATTATTTAATATTTTTCTTAAATCCAACACGGCGGCCAAACCATGTGACTTATCAATTCGAAATTAACAAACTTATATCGCCTACCTGTCCCGAATATAGTTCTGAAATCTCCCCTTCATCGGACCAGCGCTTCTGGAGAAGAAGATGTTTGAAGGTTTTAGGGTTTTTTTTCAAGATGGCCGCCAAACCATGTGACCGATCAAGAAGAAATTAACAAACTTGAGAAAGGACCTCATTAGGAATATATCTGTGAAGTTTCGTCTTAATCTGTCTTGCCCTTCTAGAGAAGAAGATTTAAAAAATTTATTCATTTTCAATCCAAGATGGCTGCCGAACCATGTGACCGAAGATATCATAAATTTAAATTCTGCTTTCCATCATCGACCCTAACAAGTTTGTGAAGTTTCATGTAAATCGGATAAGGTCTATTTTTCTATCCAAGATGGCCACCCAACCATGTGACTTCTGAGGTAAAATATTTTTTGCCATGTATGCAGACTTGATGGTAGAAGGCAGTTGCAAATTTTTGCTTCGATGGCTTAAGGAATTCCAGAGAAAACATTATTTAATATTTTTCTTAAATCCAACATGGCGGCCAAACCATGTGACCTGTCATTTCGAAATTCACAAACTTAAATCACATACATGTCCCGAATATAGTTGTGAAACAGCCTTCATCGGACCAGGGCTTCTGGAGAAGATGTTTGAAGGTTTTAGGGTTTTTTTTAAGATGGCCACCAAACCATGTGATCAAATCAAGAAGAAATTAACAAACTTGAAAGAGAACGTCTTGGGGAATGTAGCTGTAATGTTTCGCCTCAATCTGTCCAGCCCTTCTGGAGAAGAAGATTAAAAAAAAAAAACACTAAAAAACAAGATGGCGGCCGAATTACGTCATCGATGACGTCAAGAAAAACATTTTTGACGATGAATTTTGGCGTGGATGACGCTCAAAAAATTTCAGATTTTTCCTATACGCCGTTCTACTTAACGAATTTTCACCGGTATATCGCTTCACCTATGACGTCACGAAAAATCACACGTGTTCCCCATAGGGAGCTTAGTAAAATGTATCAAACGAAAAAATTTTCCATTGCACGGTTTCGGAGATACAGATGTCCAAAGTTTATCGCTTTTTTCAAGATGGCGACCGCACCACGTGACCAATGACGTCATAATTATAACGTGGTTATGCTATCAAAAAAGATACATACTATGGTGAAAATTTCCTGGCGATCGGACTTAGTGTTCCAGAGAAAATGATTTTTAAAGCGAATAATAATAATGTATAATGCGTAATAATAATAATAAACAGAAGAAAAACAATAGGGTACCCTGTACTAACAGGGTACCCTAATAATAAATTAAAACTGGTAAACCAGTAATCCCGGGCTTCAAGGCGTGCCACCGTTTTAACAAATTTCAACACCATCACCCTGTCACATGATGTGGGTTTTCCGAGTTAGAAAGTTAGTTCAAGTCTGCAATGTGGCCCAGCTACGGGGTCCCTCAAGTTATATCAATGAAGGATTGAAAAGCCCATAGCAATACATGATAGAGAAAGTAACTTCACATTGGACAAATCGAGGCTGGACAAATTTTCAAGTCCCCAAAAAAGTCCAATAACTCCACATTTGCATATTAATATAAATGGCGAACTTGTAGAACGTGAAAATATCTTCCAGAATGTGTGGTCACTTTTTGTCTATCTTCTTTGGTTTTCATTTTACGACATGTCAAAAATGGGTGATTTTAAACTTTGGGGGGCTCTGGGGCCTCACTGGGGTAAATACAGACATAGTGTAAACATATTTGGAGTCCCCTCTTCAAGGCCTATCAGAATCCGTCATTAAATTTTTTCAACTCTCATTTGCATATTTGGCATATTTAATGAGGCGAATCGGCATCAGTTTAACCATATAAATTATGCAACGATTTCGACGAAATTAACAACTTAACATTCCAATGGAACCTCGCAAATGTGTGCAAAAGTTTGAGGCTGTCGTATTACCCCTTCTGGAGAAGAAGATGTTTTTAGGTTTTGGATAAAATCCAATATGGCCACCATACCACGTGACCTACGTCATCAAAATTTTCAAAGTATAAACATCAGGTGGAGAATTATTAAATGGATAAGTTTCATTGAATTTCATCCAAGCGTTGTTTTCATTTTATGACATTTAAAAAATTGGTCATTTTCAACTTTGGGGGGGCTCTGGGGGCTCACTGGGGTCAAATACAGACATAGTATAAATATATTGGGAGTCCCCTGTTTATGTGCTATCTAAATTTGTCATTAAATTTTTTCAACTCTCATTTGCATATTTTGCATATTTAATGAGGCGAATCGGCATCATTTAAAATCATATAAATTAAATAACGATTTCAACCAAATTAACAACTTAACATTCGCATGCAACTTAGCAAATGTGTGCAAAAGATTGAGGCTGTCTGATTATCCCTTCTGGAGAAGAAGATGTTTTTAGGTTTTGGATAAAATCCAATATGGCCGCCATACCACGTGACCTACGTCATCAAATGTTTCATAGTATAAACTTCAGGTGGTGAGTAATTATCCTGTTAAGGTTCGTTTAATTTCATCCGACAGTTTTCCCTCCAGATCCGCCACAAAATCGGTCAGTAGAACATAAAAACGCCTTTAATAATAATAATACTAACGAATTCAAGAGCTTCAGCCATGCTTGAAGCCCTAACAATAGGGTACCCTGTACTCACAGGGTACCCTAATAATAAACAGAAGAAAAACAATAGGGTACCCTAATTAAACAAAGGTACCTTCGGAAATACGAACCAAGTGGAGGACACTTATTCGTGATGAGACAACTAAAAGTTTGAGGAACGAGATACAACCGCCCCAAATGAAAGCCATATTTGTTCACATACAATATGACGTCACTTCGACAAACACCCTTCGGTTGTTTGGAGGTTTTTGCAGTGGCTTGTTCAGCTGCGTCTCACGGGTTGTTTCATTCAGTTCACCTGGTTGGACTTCAAATATCAAGAGAGAAGTCTGACTGAGGGTGGTAGGCCGAGGCCATTTTGGGAGTGGAGTGATCCAGCCGCTCAAACGCACAAACACGACAGGCAGTCCGCACCAAACTAAAACAGTCTAGGTACCCAGTGGATCATCATGAAGGACGAGCACACCATTGGCTCAACACTCCCAGATGTTTCTCCTGAATTATCTGCTACAATCTTTGCACGGACCTGACATAAACCCCATTGCTTGGTAGTTCTTATGAAGACTGCAGTTCATCAAAAGGATTCTCTTGGCATCCCAGATAATCGAGGCAGTGATCTTGCCGGCTGAAGCTTTGGTGTGAAATTTATTGGAAGGCCCCTTATTCCTCACCGTGCTCGCTGGCCCTCAAGCCGTGTGGACTCTGACCTCACCTCACCTCACTCGGAGTGGTCTTTGCCATGAACGGCCCTCTCACCTCACCCGGAGCAGCCCTCACTGAGCACAACCCTCACACCTTGTAGGCCTCACCACGCCTCTCACGGTGCACTTCCCTCACATGTCACCGGGAGCAGCACTCACCACGCATGGCCCTTGCATGTTGACCAAAGCAGTCCTCACCACACACCTCGCCCGCAACAAACCTCGCAACGTACGGTCCTCACATAGCCCTCGCACGTTACAAGAGCGCAAACCCTTCCCCCACCCCCCGGTCAACTTGGCCCTCATCCCCCCCCTGCCAACTTGTCTCTCACACTCCCCCCAACTTGGCCCTCATTGCTCCCAAGTTGTCCTCATGCCCCACCAAGTTGTCGTCATGCTCCCCCAACTTGGCCCTCACGCCACCCCCCAACTTGGCCCTCACGCCCCCCCCCCCAACTTGGTTCTCACACCCTGCCCGCCACCTTGGCCCTCACACTCTTCCCCCCACTAACCTGGTCCTCACGCTCTCCCTCCCCCTGCCAACCTGCCCCTCACGCTCTCCCCCCTGCCAACCTGGTCCTCACGCCCTCTGTGAAAAGGTGGCTCTCACGCCCTGCCCTCCAACATGGTCCTCACAACCTCCCCGCCAACTTGGCCCTCATGCCCTCCCCGCCAACTTGGTCCCACACCTTCCCTTCCAACTTGGCCCCACGCCCTCCCCGCCAACTTGGGTCTCACGCCCTCCCTGCCAACTTGGCCCTCATGCATCCTGCTCCCCACCGCCTGAGTTGTCCTCATGCCCCTCACCACTCCACCCACTCTGCCCTCACCTGCGGAGGCGGTACTTCCCCTGGGTCTGGTCCCCCTCCCCCCCTTCCCGGGGTGTGGACCCCCTTGCCCCCACCCGGCCCTCGTGGCAGCACTCGCCCATCCTGACACACTGAGCGCTCATCGTTGTGCTCATTTTAATCCCCACGGATGTGAACAAGACAGAAAAAGAGAAAACCAATGTTGTTACGTCACTTACTTCCCCGTAAATGTGAATTAAAAGAACAATTAAATAACTTGTTCGTTTCGCCCCATCAGAAAGAGAGCGCACACACACACACACACACACACACACACACACACACACACACACACACACACACACACACACACACACACACACACGCACGCACGCACGCACACACGCACGCACGCACACACACACACACGCACGCACGCACACACGCACGCACACACGCGCACACACACACACACACACACACACACACACACACACACACACACACACACACACACACACACACACACACACACACACACACGGACCCCTTCCAGTAAGTTTTGTCAGTCATTAAACTTCCCATCAAAGTACGAGCAAACAAGCCGAGAGTAAGGACAATGTACCGCGGGTACTCGACCCGAGCACGAGCACGAGCACGACGACCACCAGGAAGTGAGTTAAAGGGTAAAATAAGTTAGTGAGGACCCGTGTGGCCCCCTGGTTCCCGCCAATATCACCGCTTGTCGACTCGATCGGCGGCTCCGGGCGCCGACTGAAGGATACGAGCTGCACGGCGCGTTGCGTGTTCGTGTCCGGGCTCTGAGACTCCTTCAGGAGCTGAAGGATCTGCTGTAGGCCTGACTCGTCTGGGCGCCAATCCGCCGCCATTGCGCCCACGATCGTGAGGAAGAAGAAGAACACGACGGGTTCGAAGAAGGAGGAAAAGGAAATTCGGAGAGAACGGAGCGAAAGTTAACTTAACGGAAACCCTTCATCTCCGCACGAGCCTGGCGAAGCGCGAATGTGATTTTTTTTATTATTATTCTGTATTTTAAAAAGCGGAAAGTAAAAGGAGACAAAAGCAAATGAAATGAAGTCCCGACGAACAATTCATTCTGAACGTACGAAATGCGGTTACGGATGCTCGTCATTCCAAAGGCTTCATTCTGATTGGACGTTTTGAAAGCGCGCGCTTCAACGTCTTTTTTAAACTTACTTTCGCCGAAACGAGTCGGGAAACGGTTCACTGCACGAGGTGTGCGAGCGCTGTAATCACGTCCACGGATAAAGGGTCTCGTCTCACGGTCCTGAAATGTCCTTCCCTGGGCCTCAAACCTCACAAGCTTCATGTGTCTCACACCTCACAGTCTGAATCACACACACTCAAGGTCCTCACACCTCACTCTCAAGGTCTTCACACCTCACTCTCAAGGTCCTCACACCTCACTCCCCTCAAAGTCCTCACACCTCACTCTCCCCAAGGTCCTCACACCTCACTCTCAAGGTCCTCACACCTCACTCTCCTCAAGGTCCTCAAACCTCACTCTCCCCAAGGTCCTCACACCTCACTCTCAAGGTCCTCACACCTCACTCTCCTCAAGGTCCTCAAACCTCACTCTCCCCAAGGTCCTCACACCTCACTCTCAAGGTCCTCACACTTCACTCTCCTCAAGTCCTCAAACCTCACTCTCCCCCAGGTCCTCTCACCTCAATCAAGGTCCTCACACCTCACTCTCAAGGTCCTCACACTTCACTCTCCTCAAGGTCTTCACACCTCTCCCCCCAAGGTCCTCACACTTCACTCTCCTCAAGGTCCTCAAACCTCACTCTCCCCAAGTCCTCACACCTCTCCCCAAGGTCCTCACACCTCACTCAAGGTCCCCAGACCTCACTCTCAAGGTCCTCACACTTCACTCTCCTCAAGGTCCTCACACCTCACTCTCCTCAAGATTCTCACACCTCACTCTCTCAAGGTCCTCATACCTCACTATCCTCACACCTCACTCAAGGTCCTCACACCTCACTATCCTCAAGAGCCTCATCTCACTCTCAAGGTCCACACACCTCACCTCTCCTCAAGGTCCTCACACCTCACTCTCCTCAAGGTCCTCACACTGCACTCGCCTCAAGGTCCTCACACCTCACTCTCCTCAATGTCCTCACACGACACTCTCCTCAAGGCCCTCACATCTCACTCTCTCAAGGTCCTCACACCTCACTCTCCTAAAAAAAGCATAACGCATCCTATGAAGAGTCCAAGCCTGGTGTTGGCTTAATGGTTGGGGTGGTGGGCTTGGGATCCTAGGATCCTGAGTTCAAATTCCGCTCGGCTGTTTAATTAACACCAGGTGGGGTTGACCCTGCCTGTCATCCTTCCGAGTTCGGTAAAATGAGTGCCTTGTGTCGGAGTGGCGACCCGTCCAGGATTGTGCCCAATAGCCAAGGGGACTGCTCAAGCAGCACCAACATTCTGCACAGAGAATGGTCCCCATGCATGGATGGATTAAGAGTCCAGGATTGCTCGATGTGTTGTGATTATCGTAGTTGAGTGATTATTTCAACCCTTGTATGATGTACGATCAATAACTGCCAAAAAATGGGCAAAAATAGGAGAATTCTGCCAAATCCAAAAACTCTTCAACCTTCAATTTCCAGTTTACATTTCACAAAGTTTTTCTCACTTTTCTCAACAGATGACGACCTTACGTCACGCGTCACGCGTCACGCGGCATTCTCTACGTCGACGTCACACGTCATGCGGCTTTCTCCACATCGACGTCAGACGTCGTTAGGATTGGCTGCCAGTCACGAGACCAGGTGCAACACAGCTTTCTCACTGCTGATTGGTTGTCCGACTTGCCCACCACGTGGTGTTCCCATGGGAGGAAGATTGAGGAGATTTCATCACCCCTAATGAAAATACATGACAAAAAGTCCGCAACAAGTGTGTCCACGATCAGGAGAGCCAGGAAACAGCATCTGTCCAACCTCATAAATAAACTTTCAAACTCGTCTCCCTCCTCTAAAACCTGGTGGTATCTTGTTACGTCCATTTCTGGTGTATGCTCCCCTTCCATCCCTTAACTCCCTTCAAATGGCACCACAGCCGACTCCGCTCGTGAGAAGGCCGAACGGTTCAATTCTGTGTTCGATTCCAAATCTTGTGTTCCCAACCCTCCATCTCTGTACCCATCCTTCCTTGTCATTCCCAACTGCTCCTGGACTTATCCTGAGAAGACAGAGAAGGTTCTTTCAACCCTCCACTCTCAGCCTGTTTCTAGACAGGACAGCGTCAGCTCATGCGTCCTAAAATCTAGCTCCGCTGCTCTTGTACATCCTCTCTCTCTCTGTCCTTTTCACCCTGTCAATTGCCTCAGGTCATCTTCCTTCTGCTTGGAAATTTGCCAACAACACTGCAACACATAAAAAGGTGCAAAACTGATCTCCTGAACTACAGACCTATCATCAACAAGGTCATGGAATCCATCATCAGAGTTGAGATGGAATCATTCATTTTCTCGAATAACCTCATTTCAGATCACCAATTCGGATTCAGACCAGGTCACTCTGCAGTGAACATGCTGCTTTTACTCAAGTAACAATGGATGGAGACACTCAATGTCAGACATGAGATCAGGGCCATCTGAGAAAAGGAATGCCTATCCCAGAAGATCCCTATCCCCCCACACCTTTCTCCCTCAATTCTTCCCCCTCACCCTTCTCCCTCAATTTTTTCCCCTCCCTTTCAAATCTCCCCTTCACTCCCCCTTCTCAAATATACCCCCCTAACCCCTCACACTTCCCCCACCCTCTCTTCTAGCTCATTCCTCCACCTACTCCAATCTCCAACTTCCCTTTTCCCCCTCTCTTATTACTTCCCACTGTGACTCATCCCATCACCACCTAGCCCTTCGTCCTCTTCCCCATCCAACCCTCTCCCTGAGCTCTTCTGCAATCTCCTACACACTGTCAACAACTCTCCTTACCATCCCCCACCTCTACTCTCCCCTGCACCCAAAACATCCTCCCCTCCTTCTTCATGAACAGTGTGGACTTTAAATATCCAGGGCCTTCGCTCTAACCTGACAGATCTTTCCATACAGGTTGCCACTGACAAAACAAACATAATCTGCCTAACAGAAACCTTCCTCCACCAAGACGTCTCTGACTCCCAAGTATCTCTCCGTGGTTACTCCCTCCTCCGGTATGACAGACCTGAGCCTCGTCCTGGTGGAGGTGTTGCTCTCTTCATCAAAGACTCTATTCCTCACTCTCCGTGCACTGCCCTCACTCCCCCACACCCCTAGGAATACCTCCGGCTACGGCTTCCCCTCAACTCCCACCTCATGTTTATATGTGTATTGTACCGTCCACCTAACAGTGATGACTCCATCTACACCTCACTATCCGAAAACATGGACCATCTTCTATCCTCTCATCCAAACTCTCTCTTCCTCATATGTGGCGACTTCAATTGTCATCATGCCAGTTGGCTAGGTGTGGGTACCTCTCTCACCTGTCATGGCACCTCAGCAAAAGCTTTCTGCGACTCATTGGGACTGACTCAATCGGTCAACGTCCCGACCCGGATCTCAACCAACGGTACTCCATCTCTTCTGGATCTGATTTTGACAAATTTCCCTGACAATATCTGCTGTTCCTCCTCCGCTCCAATCGGTTCTTCTGACCACATCCTTGTCAAAGTGGACATCTCTCTGGCTGTTATCAGAGAACCACCTCACCGTCGTCGAGTCTGGCATTTCACTCAAGCCGACTGGCAGGGTCTCCGAGCAGCCATCAAACTTACAGACTGGTCTCCTATCACTACTTTCTCCAACATCAACTCATCCTGGGAATTCTTTCAAAGAAACTTGCTCTCCCTCATGCACAGATTTATCCCCTCTCGTGTTCAGTTGTCCTACCCTTCCTCCCGCCCTTGGTTCACTGAAGCTTGTGGTGAGGGAGTTGTCCTGAAACAACTTGCCTTTGCCTCATGGAAAGCAAACCCAACTGAGGGCAATCTCAGTTCCTTCCACAAAGCTCGGAACAAGTGTGTATCTACCCTCAGGAGAGCCAGAAAACAACATCTTTCTCATCTCAAGTCTGAACTCTCAAACCTCTCTCCCCCTCAAAATCCTGGTGGTGTCCAGTTACCTCCACCACCGAAGGTGAAGGAGGTTATGTTTTCACCCCTTTCTGTCTGTTTGTGTACAGGATATCTCAAAAAGTTGTGGACGGATTCAGATGAAACTAGGTGGACAGGTTAGGTGTATGGCAGGGACAAGTTGTTTACATTTTGGTGAAGATCCGAATCTGGATCTGGATACGAGAATTATTTAATTGTTAAAGTGATTCTTCACCATTGAGAGATAGGTCCAAAAACGATATTTCGCAGGATGTTTCAAAAATTTGTTGGGCCCGATATGTTCTCCTCGATCAGGCATTCCATGGAGATACGTACTCTACCGAGTGCCCCTCTAGTTTTGTCTGTTTCTGGTGTATGTTCCCCCTCAATCCCCTACCTCACCTCAAATGGCTGTGCAGCTCATACCGCACCTGAAAAGGCTGAATGCCTAAACTTGGTGTTTGCATCGAAATCTTGTCCCAAACGCATCGTTTTCTGTACCTACCTTACCCAGTCACACCCAGCTGTTCCTGGAGTCTGTGTCTTTTTCTCCTGACAAGGTTGAGAGTTTGCTGTGAAACCTCGACTCAGATTTCTGCAACCGGTCCAGACGGCATCAGCCCATGTGTCCTAAAAACCTGATCTGCTGCACTTGCTCACCCTCTCTCTGTTCTATTCACCCTCTCATTTGCTCAAGGTCATCTGCCATCTGCTTGGAAATCAGCAAACATCACTGCCCTGCATAAAAAAGGTGCAAAAACAGATCCCTGCAACGACAGACCAACCAGCCTTCTCCCAATCATCAGGAAGGTTATGGAATCCAACATTGCTTCAGACATTAAATCCTTCCTCTTCTCCAATGGCTTGATTTCCGATCATCAATTTGGTTTCAGACCAGGTCACTCGACCCTGGATATGCTGCTTCTGCTCTCCCAACAATGGATGGAGGTCCTCAATGCCAGACATGAAATCTGAGCAGTATCCCTGGACATATCACGTGCTTTCGACACAGTCTGGCACCCTGCCCTGCTCACCAAACTCTCTTCCTATGGTATCCAAGGCCATCTCCACTCATGGCTCGCAGATTTCCTCTCCTGTCGCAGTCAACGTGTGGCCCTAAATGGAGTTCTTTCATCCCCTCTTCCTGTCCAGGCTGGAGTTCCTCAAGGTAGCGTTCTGGGCCCTGTTCTTTTTCTGGTTTTCATCAATGATCTCTCCAACTCTCTGGAAAATCCTCTTTCTCTCTTTGCTGATGACTCCACCCGCTAACGTACCATCTGTAATCCCTCAGACCGGTAAGCAGCAGCTTCTTCACTCTCTGCAGATCTGGGTAAAATCACAAACTGGTCCAACACATGGAACATGTCTTTCAATCCGGACAAATTTCACACTCTCACTGTGTTTCTCCGAAAGGACCGTCTGGATCCCCCCCCCGCCCCACCCATCTGCTTTCTCAACAATGCTCTTGAAGAAGTCCTTTCATTCAAGCTTCTGGGTCTCACTATCTGCCATGATCTTTCCTGGGAAAGTCACATTTCCAAACTGGCCAAAAAATGCCAGTCGCCGACTGGGTATCCTCCATCGTGCAAAGTCTTTCCTCGGCCCACCTGAGCTCCTGACCACATACAAAGCTTTCATCCGCAGTATGATTGAGTATTGCTCTCCCCTCTGTGCTGGTGCTCCTACCTCTCTCCTTTCTCGGCTTCACGCTGTGGAAACCAAGGCATTTCGGATGACTCGTATCTCCCATGATCAGGCTGAGTCTTTGGGTCCCTCACTCTCTCACCACAGACAGGTCGGTGGTCTTTCTCTCTTCTACCGTCTCATCTCTGGTGTCACCCCCCCATCTCTCTGTGATATGTCCCCCCCCTTCCCTATATATCTGTCGGGCGCTCAAGTCCACCAGCAACCCCTTCTGGTAAAACTACCAAAATCAAGAATCACTGCTCACTTTCATTCCTCTTTGTTTTCCGCCTTTGGAACAAACTCCCACACTTTCTTCAATCCCACTCTTCCCTACAGGTCTTGAAGCACAGCTGGTCACCACCATCTCTTATCTTCCCTCATCCAAACCCACGATCTTTTCTACCCCCATTAATCCACCCCAAACCCGCCTCCTTCAAATTCTCTGCTTTCCTTCTCGAAAGTTCCCTGTCGTGTAAAGTCCTGAAAGTCCCTCTAATGTCCATCTTGTATTCCCCATGTTCCCCGCCCCATTCCTCTCCCTTCCACAGATCTCCTGATGTCCCTGTTCCCCACTGTTTTGTCCTTCCCTCTCCCACCCCTCTTGTCTCCTGCCCCCCCCCCCCTTGTTGTGCGTTCTGTGTGTGAGCTCTCATATGAGCCTCGACAATGTATACGTAACACAAAAAATGGTAATGGACTACAATGCTGAACTGGAATGTAACTTAATCCAAATCCCATGCACAAGGGAGACCGTCATAATTGTGAATTTCTACAACCCGTGCCAACCCCTGATGTATACAACACTCCAGGAAATCCTAAACAAGTGCAATGGAGTGATCCTCTGGTGCGGGTGACTTCGACAATCACAACGTTCTATGGGGCTCCAAACTTACCAACAGAAATGGTGAGTGCATCGAAAACATCATCGATTAATTTGACCTGGTGTTGTTAAATGACGGAAATGGGACCTTTGTCAATCCATCCTCAGGGAAGTCTTCTCCTCTTGACCTCACTTCTGTCTCCTCATCTGCAGCAGGAAGATGTGAATGGTGGGTCCATTCTGACAGTTTGGGTAGTGACTACCTACCGGTGATCTCCAACCACAAATTGGAAAGGGACCCAGATGATTTGGACAGACCCCCCTCATGGAACCTTTCCAAGGCCAACTGGGACTGCTTTTCTCGAGTGCTGCTCTGAGAAAGTGAGGGATGAGCTTGCTTACGAGAACATCAACACCTTTAATAGCAATTTAGTCAAAACTACACACACCATCGCCCAAGATTCAATCCCAATCTGCAAAAGTTCAGCTGGCCAGAAAAATCAAAGCTTCCTGGTGGAATGATGAATGCAAACAGGCTATCCGGACGAGGAGGGCTGCTCTGAAAAGAGTCAGAAAATCCCTGTTGATTCAAGACACCGTTGAGTTAAAAAGGAGAAGAGCCCAAGCCCACTGAGTAATCAAACGAGCTAAGACTACTTCTTGGCACTCCTGTTCAATCCATCAACCCGGACGCCGGTCTTCAAACCATCTGGAGAAGGGTAAAATGTATGAACGGAAGCACAGATGGAGGGACAACTATCCCCATGCTTGTCTGCAACAATTAAACCCTCTGGCTCAACAGTGACGAGGCTACCACCCTGGGAATACACTTCTCACCCCATTGAAGGTACGGACACTGACCCAGAGTACAAAGTGGATTGGCGTCATTTTGCCAACCAACATAAAGATGTTCTCAATGACGCCTGTCCTGTAAGGTCTCCGCTCAACCTGGACTTCTCTTTTTGGGAACTCAAGCAAGCCATTCTTAAGTCCAAGAATAGCATGCCGAGTCCTGACCACCTAACCTACTCTATGTTCAGGCACATGGATGATATGGTGCTGGGAGTGTTCCTTGAACTCATCAACAAGGTTTGGTCTTCAGGAAAGCTTCCTTGTGACAGGAAACACTCCAATGTCATCCCATCCATAAAGTCAGAGAAGACCCCTCAAACCCATCCTCCTACCAACCGATTGCACCCATCCCTGTTGTCAGCAAAATTATGGAGAAGATGGTCAACGAATGGCTCGTCTTCTACCTGGAAAAGAACAACCTGTTCTACAAGTACCAGAGCAGGCTCAGAAAGTGACGCTCCACCATTGACCACATTTCCTCACTGGCCAATGACCTCAGGAAATATTTAGATACTCAATAATCGCTGTTTGGAGTATTCCTCGATATCCACAAGGCGTACGACTCAGTCTGGAAAGAAGGCCTTCTGTACAAGGTATATCGACTAGGTATCAGGGGCAGAATCTTCCGGTGGATCTGGGACTTTCTGTCCAACAGATTCTTCCAAGTGGGAGTGGGCCAAGCGCTGTCTACTATATTTCTCATGGATAACAGTATTCCTCGGGGTAGCTGTTTAAGCCCCTACCCTATTCAAAACCGTGATTAACGATGCAGCCTCTCCCTCAGGGCCCCATAGTAGAAATATCTCTGTTTGTAGATGATATTGCCGTGTGGACTCGGAGCAAAAACCCATACTTTTCGGCGCAAAAAACTCCAGGCTAATGTCTGTAGGATTGAGTAGTGGCCTCAAAAATGGGGACTTACTATTTCTGGATCCAAGTCCAAGTTCATCATTTTCAACCAGTAAGGGAAGGCCACGGATGTACTGATAACAGTCAACAGTACGTCCGTCAATGCCTCCTCGGACGTTTCCATTTTTGGAGTTACCTTTCAACAGGGGCCTAACCTGGAACCTCCATATCAAAAAACTTTCAGCCAATGTGCAAAAGGCCTCAACCTTTTCTGTAGCCTATCCAGTACAACTTGGTGAGCACATCAGGAAAGCCTCCTTCTCGTGTATAAAGCCCCCTTATCCGCTCTCAATTTGACTATAGCAGTCCAGCCTTTTGGGGATATGTCCAAAACCAACTGTAAAAAGCTGGAAATCATCCAATCCAAGGTACTCCGTGTGTGTTTGGGCACCCCGGTTTGTGCCTTCCTTGTAGAAGCCGGCGAGATGCCATGGTCTCTTCGGTGGGAAGCATCCAATCTGAAGTATTGTGCAAAGAGCATTTGGTCAAGGGACAACCATCTAGGCAAAGCTTTGTTCTCAGACTGTTGGGAGTTCCAAGTTCTTGTTGGAATCTCCCTCCCACCTCCCTTTGGACTCACATGCATGAGGGCAGCAAAATAATTGGGTTTGGATTCTTGACCTGCAAATCCTTCAAACAAAGTGGCAACGTGGGCCCCCTGGACCTTAGAATCCCCTTGTATACATCTGGATCTCTGGGGTAAAAGTAATTGGGGCGACCCGGTTGTAACACATAACCAGGCCATGGATATATCAACACAGTTTGGAATCAATCCTGACACGTCCACACAGACGTCTCTGAAGACCCTGTACGAGCGAGAACAACGGCTGCTTTCTGCATTCCAGACGTCAAGGTGATCAAGTCCGTTCGGCTTTCCGATCATCTTTGGGTGTTTTCGGCTGAACTATTTGCCATCGTTTTGGCCCTCGAGTGGACAATTGACTTCGACCCCTTCAGTGCAGTTGTACTGTATGGTCTGAAGGCCTTGGAGTCCCTACAGTCTGGAGGTCGGTACGACCCGGTTATTGAGGTTCCTCACCTCATTAACACAGCTAATTGGAGGGGCATGGTCGTCGACCTGCGTCGGATCCCTGCCCACGTGGGCATTGCAGAGGCAAAGAGGTCTATGGCCAGGCAGCCAAGCATGCACTCGGCTCAGATTTTATCACCCTAATCTCTCCTGGGCCCGTCGGAAGTCTCTCAGACAATCAGGAGTCATGTTTAATGAAACCAAACAATGGCTCCACCAAGGGGGCATGGTGCTATACAAACAATGGCTCCACCAAGGGGCATGGTGCGATACAAACAATGGCTCCACCAAGGGGCATGGTGCTATACAAACAATGCCTCCATCAAGAGGACATGGTACTATACAAACAATGCCTCCACCAAGAGGACATGGTACTATACAAACAATGCCTCCATCAAGAGGATATGGTACTATACAAACAATGCCTCCATCAAGAGGACATGGTACTATACAAACAATGCCTCCACCAAGAGGATATGGTACTATACAAACAATGCTTCCACCAAGAGGACATGGTACTACACAAAGAATGCCTCCATCAAGAGGATATGGTACTATACAAACAATGCCTCCACCAAGAGGACATGGTACTATGCAAACAATGCCTCCATCAAGAGGATATGGTACTATACAAACAATGCCTCCACCAAGAGGACATGGTACTATGCAAACAATGCCTCCATCAAGAGGATATGGTACTATACAAACAATGCCTCCACCAAGAGGATATGGTACTACAAGGTGCCCCCTTTGGTTGGAACCTCCACCTGTTGTCCTCGACTCTCCCGAGGATTCCTCCAGGTAATAATCCCTCCAGGTAATAATCCTGTCCAGGTAATAATCCTGTCCAGGTAATAATCCCTCCAGGTAATAATCCTGTCCAGGTAATAATCCCTCCAGGTAATAATCCTGTCCAGGTAATAATCCCTCCAGGTAATAATCCTGTCCAGGTAATCATCCCTCCAGGTAATAATCCTGTCCAGGTAATCATCCCTCCAGGTAATAATCTTGTCCAGGTAATAATCCTGTCGAGGTTCAGCCTTCAGACATTAAACTCTTAACTCCTGCTTACATCGGATAGGCCGACAGGGTGTCACCCAAAGGGACTCTGCGAGCGGTGTCGGGTCCCCAAAGATTCGGACCAACTTCACACAACATCCTCGGTCCAGGGGACCCAGATCGCGCCTCCTTACACTCTGCCAGAGAGATGGGGATCACCTGGTCAGGTATACCTGACACACCAGGCCGATCGAGATATGAACACCCTGGACATCGTTGAGATTTATTAAAGAAACGGGTCAATCAAGATAAAATAGCCCGTCCCCGTCCTCTCCAGCCGAAGTGTTTAAGTACGTGGCGTATTGAGAGCCTCACTGTTCTGAAAACCCAATCAAATACAAGAGAAGAAGAAGAAGAAGAGGCGAAGAAGAAGAGGCGGAAGAAGAGGCGGAAGAAGAAGAGGGGGAAGAAGAAGATGACGTCATAGCGTTTGTGGACGTGTTCTGGGAAGTACGTCATGACGTTCGAGCGACATGGCGCGTTGAGGTGAGTAGCGATGTGAAGAACAACGCGCGTGCACGTTTCCCATTATTTCCGGTGTCCATTTTAAACGTGACCTGTGCAGGACGATGTGTTTGTAACACGTCACGCAGACGGTGTGCAACACGGGATACCTGTGTGTGACACGTGCAGCTTGGTTGTTGTGGCATAGTATAGTATAGTATTGTATTGTAGGGTAACACGTGCAGCTTGGTGGTTATAGCATTGTATTGTAGGGTAACACGTGCAGCTTGGTGGTTATAGCATTGTATTGTTTGGTAATACTTGCAGCTTGGTGGTTATAGCATTGTATTGTATTGTAACACGTGCAACTTGGTTATAGTATTGTATTGTAACACGTGCAGCTTGGTGGTTATAGCATTGTATTGTATTGTATGGTAACACGTGCAGCTTGGTGGTTATAGCATTGTATTGTATTGTTTGGTAACACGTGCAGCTTGGTGGTTATAGTATTGTATTGTATGGTAACACCTGCAGCTTGGTGGTTATCGCATTGTATGGTAACACGTGCAACTTGGTGGTTATAGTATGGTAACACGTGCAACTTGATGGTTATAGTATGGTAACACGTGCAACTTGATGGTTATAGTATGGTAACACGTGCAGCTTGGTGGTTATAGTATTGCATTGTATGGTAACACGTGCAGCTTGGTGGTTATAGCATTGTATTGTATTGTATGGCAACACGTGCAGCTTGGTGGTTATAGTATTGTATTGTATGGTAACACGTGCAACTTGGTGGTTATAGTATGGTAACACGTGCAACTTGATGGTTATAGTATGGTAACACGTGCAGCTTGGTGGTTATAGTATTGCATTGTATGGTAACACGTGCAGCTTGGTGGTTATAGCATTGTATTGTATTGTATGGCAACACGTGCAGCTTGGTGGTTATAGTATTGTATTGTATGGTAACACCTGCAGCTTGGTGGTTATCGCATTGTATTGTATGGTAACACGTGCAACTTGGTGGTTATAGTATGGTAACACGTGCAACTTGGTGGTTATAGTATGGTAACACGTGCAGCTTGGTGGTTATAGTATTGCATTGTATGGTAACACGTGCAGCTTGGTGGTTATAGCATTGTATTGTATTGTATGGCAACACGTGCAGCTTGGTGGTTATAGTATTGTATTGTATGGTAACACGTGCAGCTTAGTGGTTATTGTATTGTAGGGTAACACGTGCAGCTTGGTGGTTATAGTATTGTATTGTATGGTAACACATGCAACTTGGTGGTTATAGTATTGTATTGTAACACGTGCAGCTTGGTGGTTATAGTAACATGTGCAGCTTGGTGGTTATAGTATTGTATGGTAACATGTGCAGCTTGGTGGGTATGGTATGGTAACACGTGCAGCTTCGTGGTTATAGTGTGGTATGATATTGTATGGTAACATGTACAGCTTGATGGTTATAGTATTGTATTGTATGGTATGGTAACACGTACAACTTGGTGGTTATAGTGTGGTATGGTATTGTATGGTAACATGTGCAGCTTTGTGGTTATAGTATTGTATTGTATGGTATGGTAACACATGCACCTTGGTGGTTATAGTGTAGTATGGTATTGTATGGGAACATGTGCAGCTTGGTGGTTATAGTGTGGTATGGTATTGTATGATAACACATGCAGCTTGGTGGTTATAGTATAGTATTGTATGGTAACATGTACAGCTTGGTGGTTATAGTGTAGTATGGTAACACGTGCAGCTTGGTTATGGTGTAGTATGGTAACACGTGCAGCTTGGTGGTTATAGTATGGTATGGTATTGTATGGTAACACGTGCAGCTGTGTGGTTATAGTGTGGTATGGTATTGTATGGTAGCACGTGCAGATTGGTGGTTATAGTGTGGTATGATATTGTATGGTAACACATGCAGCTTGGTGGTTAGTGTAGTATGGTATGCTGTGCTTATAGTGTGGTATGGTAACACGTGCAGCTTGGTGGTTATAGTGTAGTATGGTATGTTAACCCGTGCAGCTTGGTGGTTATAGTGTGGTATAGTATGACGGACAGGATTGTGTGAAGTACAATGTGTATGTAACACGTAGAGCTGTGTGTAGAGAGAACGTAGCGTGCAGGACAATGGAGCTTGTGCAGCTTGGTGGATGGGTCTTTGTGTTACATTGGGGGAAGGAAGCACATGATAAGGTCATTGTGCACGATTGTTTGTGACTTGCAGGATAGTGTTCCATGGTGTGTAACATGGTTAACAACATATCAGGCATTGTATGAAACACGTGCAATAGATGTAGGAGAGTATACACCACCTGCAGCATGTTGTATACACCTCGTGTGGTGTGGGTGAGCGTGCGTGGCGCTTGGTAGCTGCAGGCGGGTGAGCGTGCATGGCGCAAGGGAGCTGTAGGCGAATGAGCGTGCGTGGAGCTTGGGAGTTGCAGGTGGGTGAGCGCATGCGGCGTGAGGGGGCTGCGGACGGTTGAGCAAGCACGGCGCAAGGGGGCTGCAGGCGGGTGAGCGCGCACGGCGCATGGAGGCTGTGGGTGGGTAAGCGTGTACGGCACGAGGGGCTGCGGGCAGGTGAGCGTGCGCGGTGCGAGGCGGCTGTGGACGGGTGAGCGTGCATGGCGCAAGGGAGCTGTAGGCGAATGAGCGTGCGTGGAGCTTGGGAGTTGCAGGTGGGTGAGCGCGTGCGGCGCGAGGGGCTGTGGATGGTTGAGCATGCGTGGCGCAAGGGGGCTGCAGGCGGGTGTGCACGCACGGCACAAGGGGGCTGCGGGTGGGTGAGCGTGTGCGGCACGAGGGGGCCGCGGGCAGGTGAGTGTGCGCGGCGCGAGGGGGCTGTGGGCGGGTGAGCGTGCACGGCGTGAGGGGCTGCGGGCGGGTGAGTGCGTGCGGTGTGAGGAGGTTGTGGGCGGGTGAGCACGCATGGCGCAAAGCGGCTGCGGGCGTGTGCGGCGTGAGGGGCTGTGGGCGGGTGAGCGTGCACAACCCGAGGGGGCTGCGGGCCGGTGAGCATGCGCGGTGCGACGGGGCTGTGAGCGTGCATGGCGTGAGGGGGCTGCGGGCGAGCGCCTACGACGCGAGGGGCTGCGGGTGGGTGAGCGTGTGCGGTGCGAGGGGGCTGTGGGTGGGTGAGCACGCACAGCTAGGGACCTGTGGGCGGGTGAGCATGCGTGGGCTCGGGAACTGGGGGCGGGCGAGCGTGCGTGGGCTCGGGAACTGGGGGCGGGCGAGCGTGCGTGGGCTCGGGAACTGGGGGCGGGCGAGCGTGCGTGGGCTCGGGAACTGGGGGCGGGCGAGCGTGCGTGGGCTCGGGAACTGGGGGCGGGCGAGCGTGCGTGGGCTCGGGAACTGGGGGCGGGCGAGCGTGCGTGGGCTCGGGAACTGGGGGCGGGCGAGCGTGCGTGGGCTCGGGAACTGGGGGCGGGCGAGCGTGCGTGGGCTCGGGAACTGGGGGCGGGCGAGCGTGCGTGGGCTCGGGAACTGGGTCGGGCAAGCGTGCATGGGCGGGCAGGCGGGCAGGCGGGCGGGCGGGCGTGCATGGAAAAGAGGGAATTTGTGGTGGGTGAGCGCGCGCCTGCGTGAGGGGCTACGGACGAGCGCTTGTGGAGCAAGAGAACTGCGGGTGGGTGGGCGGGCGAACGTGAGTGGTGCTGGGGAGCTACAAGCGTGGTGCTCGGGAGCTGCGGGCAGGTGAGCGCGCGCGGCGCGAGAGGGCTGCCGGCAGGTGAGCACACGAGGGGGCTGCGGGTGGGTGAGTGTGTGAGGAGCCTGCAGGCGCGTAAGCGTGAGCACACGAGGGGGCTGCGGGTGGGTGAGTGTGAGAGGAGCCTGCGGGCGCGTAAGCGCGCACGGCGTGAGGGGGATGCAGCCGGGTAAGCGTGCGGGGCGTGAGGGGGCTGCGTGCGTGTGAGCGCGTGCGGAGCGAGGGGCTGCGGTCGTGTGAGCGTGTGCAGAGTGAGGGGGATGCGGCCGGGTAAGTGTGCGTGGCGCGAGGGGTCTGTGTGAGCGCGCGCGGCGCGAGGGGCTGCGGGCAAGTGCGCACGGTGCGAGGGTGTTGCGGGTGGGTGAGCGCGTGAGGGGCCTGCAGGCACGTTCGAGCGCTCACGGCATGAGGGGCTGCGGCCGGGTGAGCGTGTGCAGAGTGAGGGGGATGTGGCCGGGTCAGTGTGCGTAGTGCGAGGGGGCTGTGTGCGTGTGAGCGCGCGCAGCGCAAGGGGGCTGCAGGCAGGTGAGCGCGCATGGCGCGTGGGGGCTGCGGGTGGGTAAGCGTGTGCGGCACGAGGAGGCTGCGGGCAGGTGAGCATGCGAGGCGGCTGTGGGCGGGTGAGCACGCGTTGCGCTTGGTAGCTGCAGGCGGGTGAGTGTGCATGGCGCAAGGGAGTTGTAGGCGAGTGAGCGTGCGTGGAGCTTGGGAGTTGCAGGTGGGTGAGCGCGTGCGGCGCGAGGGGCTGTGGACGGTTGAGCATGCGCGGCGCAAGGAAGCTGCAGGCGGGTGTGCGCGCACGGTGCGAGGGTGTTGCAGGTGGGTGAGGGGCCTGCAGGCACGTTCGAGCGCTCGCGGCACGAGGGGCTGCGGCCGGGTGAGCGTGTGCAGAGTGAGGGGGATGTGGCCGGGTCAGTGTGCGTGGCGCGAGGGGTTGTATGCATGTGAGTTCGCGCAGCGCAAGGGGCTGCGGGCAAGTGCGTACGGTGCGAGGGTGTTGCGGGCAGGTGAGCGCGTGCGGTGAGAGATGGCTGTGGCCAGGTGAGCGCGCGTGGCGCGAGGGTCTGCAGGCGGGTGAGTGCGCATGGCGTGAGGGGGCTGCGGGTGCGTGAGCTTTCACGGCGCGAAGGGGCTGCGGCCGGGTGAGCGTGTGCAGAGTGAGGAGGCTGTGGCGGGGTGATTGTGCATGGAGCGAGGGGCTGCGGGTGTTTGAGCGTGTGTGGCGTGAGGGGGCTGCGGGCAGGTGAGCGCGTGCAAGGTGATGGGGCTGCGGGAAAGTGCACACGGCGCGAGGGGGTTGTAGGCAGGTGAGCGCGCACGGCACGAGCGGGTTGCGGGCAGGTGAGCGTGCGTGGTGCGAGGCGGCTGTGGACGGGTGAGCATGCGTGGCGCTTGGTAGCTGCAGGCGGGTGAGCGTGCATGGCGCAAGGGAGCTGTAGACGAATGAGCGTGCGTGGAGCTTGGGAGTTGCAGGTGGGTGAGCGCGTGCGGCGCGAGGGGCTGTGGATGGTTGAGCATGCGTGGCGCAAGGGGGCTGCAGGCGGGTGTGCGCGCACGGCGCAAGGGGGCTGCGGGTGGGTGAGCGTGTGCGGCACAAGGGGGCCGTGGGCAGGTGAGTGTGCGCGGCGCGAGGGGGCTGTGGGCGGGTGAGCGTGCACGGCGTGAGGGGCTGCGGGCGGGTGAGTGCGTGCGGTGTGAGGAGGTTGTGGGCGGGTGAGCATGCATGGCGCAAAGCGGCTGCGGGCGTGTGCGGCGTGAGGGGCTGTGGGCGGGTGAGCGTGCACAACTGGAGGGGGCTGCGGGCCGGTGAGCGTGCGCGGTGCGACGGGGCTGTGAGCGTGCATGGCGTGAGGGGGCTGCGGGCGAGCGCCTACGACGCGAGGGGCTGCGGGCGGGTGAGCGTGTGCGGTGCGAGGGGGCTGTGGGCGGGTGAGCACGCACAGCTAGGGACCTGTGGGCGGGTGAGCATGCGTGGGCTCGGGAACTGGGGGCGGGCGAGCGTGCGTGGGCTCGGGAACTGGGGGCGGGCGAGCGTGCGTGGGCTCGGGACCTGTGGGTGGGTGAGCGTGCGTGGGCTCGGGAATTGGGGGCGGGCAAGCGTGCATGGGCTAGTGAGCTGGGGGCGGGCGGGCGTGCATGGAAAAGAGGGAATTTGTGGTGGGTGAGCGCGCGCCTGCGTGAGGGGCTACGGGCGAGCGCTTGTGGAGCAAGAGAACTGCGGGTGGGTGGGCGGGCGAACGTGAGTGGTGCTGGGGAGCTACAAGCGTAGTGCTCGGGAGCTGCGGGCAGGTGAGCGCGCGCGGCGCGAGAGGGCTGCGGGCAGGTGAGCACACGAGGGGGCTGCGGGTGGGTGAGTGTGTGAGGAGCCTGCAGGCGCATAAGCGTGAGCACACGAGGGGGCTGCGGGTGGGTGAGTGTGAGAGGAGCCTGCGGGCGCGTAAGCGCGCACTGCGTGAGGGGGATGCAGCCGGGTAAGCGTGCGGGGCGTGAGGGGGCTGCGTGCGTGTGAGCGCGTGCGGCGCGAGGGGCTGCGGCCGGGTGAGCGTGTGCAGAGTGAGGGGGATGCGGCTGGGTCAGTGTGCGTGGCGCGAGGGGTCTGTGTGAGCGCGCGCGGCGCGAGGGGCTGCGGGCAAGTGCGCACGGTGCGAGGGTGTTGCGGGTGGGTGAGCGCGTGAGGGGCCTGCAGGCATGTTCGAGCGCTCATGGCACGAGGGGCTGCGGCCGGGTGAGCGTGTGCAGAGTGAGGGGGATGTGGCCGGGTCAGTGTGCGTAGTGCGAGGGGGCTGTGTGCGTGTGAGCGCGCGCAGCGCAAGGGGGCTGCAGGCAGGTGAGCGCGCATGGCGCGTGGGGGCTGCGGGTGGGTAAGCGTGTGCGGCATGAGGAGGCTGCGGGCAGGTGAGCGTGCGCGGCGCGAGGCGGCTGTGGGCGGGTGAGCACGCGTGGCGCTTGGTAGCTGCAGGCGGGTGAGTGTGCATGGCGCAAGGGAGTTGTAGGCGAGTGAGCGTGCGTGGAGCTTGGGAGTTGCAGGTGGGTGAGCGCGTGCGGCGCGAGGGGCTGTGGACGGTTGAGCATGCGCGGCGCAAGGAAGCTGCAGGCGGGTGTGCGCGCACGGTGCGAGGGTGTTGCAGGTGGGTGAGGGGCCTGCAGGCACGTTCGAGCGCTCGCGGCACGAGGGGCTGCGGCCGGGTGAGCGTGTGCAGAGTGAGGGGGATGTGGCCGGGTCAGTGTGCGTGGCGCGAGGGGGCTGTATGCATGTGAGTTCGCGCAGCGCAAGGGGCTGCGGGCAAGTGCGTACGGTGCGAGGGTGTTGCGGGCAGGTGAGCGCGTGCGGTGCGAGATGGCTGTGGCCAGGTGAGCGCGCGTGGCGCGAGGGTCTGCAGGCGGGTGAGTGCGCATGGCGTGAGGGGGCTGCGGGTGCGTGAGCTTTCACGGCGCGAAGGGGCTGCGGCCGGGTGAGCGTGTGCAGAGTGAGGAGGCTGCGGCGGGGTGAGCGTGCATGGAGCGAGGGGCTGCGGGTGTTTGAGCGTGTGTGGCGTGAGGGGGCTGCGGGCAGGTGAGCGCGTGCAAGGTGATGGGGCTGCGGGAAAGTGCACACGGCGCTAGGGGGTTGTAGGCAGGTGAGCGCGCACGGCACGAGGGGGTTGCGTACGGGTGAGCGCGCATGGCGCGAGGGGGCTGCGGGTGGGTGAGCGCACATGGCGCGAGGGGGCTGCGGGCTGGTGAGTGCACACGGGTCAAGGGGATGCGGGCAGTTGAGCGTGCGCAGTGTGGTCATGGGGGAACTGATGTGTGTTGTTGGGATGGCGGGCCCTTTTCTGTGCTCGTTTTGGTATGACCTCCCTGGTTATTTTCTTGTGTAAAAGTTGGAACACATGTTTCCCTTTGTACACTATTCCATCTTTTGGATTTTCATTTTATTGTTTTGATTTGATCTTATAACTTTTGTTGCTGATATGTTTTTTGCAGATAGACAAAATGACTACAGCAGGTGAGTAACTTCACCTTTGTTCCGCCTTTGCTTCCTTAATTTTTGTTCTTCGCAGACGGACGAATCAAGTGCACGCTTTTTTGTGTGTAGTTAAACGGTGATTGAAGCAAACAGATGATCAAATACAAAGAGAGTGAGTTTTTTCTGTTTTGTTTTTTGTTCCTGGAAGCACGTGATAAGGACAAAGGAAGTGGATGATGTCGGACAAATTCTTATATTCCAATTTTACAGACCTTTGTGTGAAGAAGGAAAGACCAAAAGGTCGTCCAACTGCCCCACCACCGGCTCCTTCAGGTATTCTGGAAGTGTGTGTGTGTGTGTGTGTGTGTGTGTGTGTGTGTGTGTGTGTGTGTGTGTGTGTGTGTGTGTGTGTGTGTGTGTGTGTGTGTGTGTGTGTGTGTGTGTGTGTGTGTGTGTGTGTGTGTGTGTGTGTGTGTGTGTGTGTGTGTGTGTGTGTGTGTTGCATGTTCATGTGATTGCAATGTTTTGATGCAATTGCAGTTTTGGTCCTCCCCGTCTTAGCACATCTTCACAGGTCAGCATTGAAATCCTTTGTGATCATCTACCCCCAATTTCTCCCCACATTGATATCTTGACATTTCTTACCATCTTGACATTAATTAATTAATTGTAAAGACCTCAACGATCTCTCTGGTCATTGACCTCAAAAAGAGAGCCTCTAAATATTTGGTTGTTTTGTCGTTTATCAAAGTGTTTTATTGTCTAATGCCTTTCGTCACCATTGAGACTGTTAATAAACAGTATGTTGGGATTTGTTTCTTCAGTTAAATATCTTTATTGAACAGAGATGAAATGATAAACCTCTCTCAACGTTCTGCTTTCAGATCCCCCTGAGCTACGTATCATTTTGAGATCGTAGGATATTATTTCTCCGTTGATTATTGGCAACCGTCAGTTTTCTGTCCATTCAAGGATATTTATATTTTTTATATCCTTTGATTGATTTGTGTTTAAATTTATTCACTTATTTGTTTTATTGACTTGTTTTGGTTATTTCTTCAACAATGTTTATTTGATAATTTTCATGTTCATTATGTTTTCCATTTGAATACCAAGGTTGTGATTTTCTCCACCTCTTGGTCTGGCTATTACTTGGTTCAATCATTTATGTACCGGTAAAAAAAGGCTTCAGTAGTCCTTGAAAACCCCCCAACCCCAATTATCTTTCTTTTTTAGCACTTATGTATATCCATAAGGGAGGGTGTCAATTCTGTTTCCTAAAGTGTATATATTTATCATCAAACACATGCACAGCCTTTTTATTTACTTGTTCAAATTTTGTTTTTTTTCCTAAATAAATACAAGTATGGAAGCAATTGATAGTATCTATGATTTGGATGATACCATTGTCATCTCAAACTCTACTAAAAATGAAGACTACTTCAAGGTAAATGCCATAACTGGAACAGACTGGAATACAAATGGAACTAAAAGTTTTGAAATAAACAATCAACAAACTTATTTGAATCAAGCCGAAAGTTTCTTGTCGTGTAAATTTACATTCACAAAGGTTGCGAATAACACAAACGCTACACTCATAAATTATTTTTTCTGGAAAATGTTTGATAGTGTTCGTTTGTACATTGGAACACAAGAAGTTGAAGTGGTTGATTATGTCTCTGCTACATCTGAAATGATGAAATTTACACTATATTCATTTGTGATAGAATGGGAAAGGGAAGGGGGCTGTCGAAGGTTTTATTCATGATATGGCAACGGGAACAAATACAGACCCTGGATATAGTCAAAGGAAAGGAATGTATAATGAGACAAAAACGGGTAATAGTTTTACTGTGGCAGTTCCTCTTTAAGGTATATTTAACCTCCGCCATCAAAGATCGAAGGTTACTGTTTTCACCCCTTTCTGTTTGTTTGTTTGTTTGTTTGTTTGTTAACCTCTGCCATCGAAGATCGGAGGTTAGTTTCACCCCTTTCTGTTTGTTTGTTTGTTTGTGAACAGTATTACGGAAAAACCCCTCGACGGATTTCGACGAAACTTGGTGGGGGGGTTAGGTCTGGTCCAAGGATCATGCCATTAGATTTTGGACTTGGTCCAAAATTTAATATGGCCGCTGTGGTGGCCATTTTGAAAAAAATATTTTAATTTTTTTTGCATCTCTACATGTTTTAAGTGATTTCCAACCCCCCCCCAAAAAAAAATTGTTAGAGAAAAAAAAAATTTGCAACTTTTTTTTCAACAAAATTTCGATTTTTTTTTTATTTTTTTTTGCATTTCTACATGTTATAAGTGATTTCCAACAAAAAAAAACATGCCAAAATTATAATTGCGGCTGATTTTGGAACTTACAGGTGGATATACCCATGTAAAATCAATTTCTGTCTCAAGGAATCTTGTTATGACGAATTAATTGAGTATGTAAAAGGGAAAGTTGCAAACTATAACTCTGAGCACTGTTGACGTCATATTGAATGAATAGGATATCAGGTTCAGTTGAGTGACCTAGCGGTATTGGTGGCGGAGGTCTTACACTCTACCGAGTGCTCCCCTCTAGTTGGATTTTGTGATCATGATAAAGTTCTGTGTGGTCTTCAAATTAGATTTCAACTGCAAAGGAATCATAATGAAAATAGATTGCTTTTTGGTGTTGGTAATGGACAAAGTAGAGACACTTTTCGATTTGAACTTCATAATTTTCATTTAAACGCCTTTTTATAGGGGGTGAAAATTTTTAGTAAAAAAAATAATTCTCCCCAGGATTAAACTGCACCGTAACCTCTCTGCTCGGGTTTTCGTGACTCTCGGAATGTCAGAGAAATGTAAGACACCAATAAGATGAGCAAGTGATGCATGTGCCTCGAGGAATGCAAGACCCTTACTTTAGAAATGAAATTAGACATGATAAAACGGTCAGAGGGGAAACACCTTCGCAAGTCGGATGATCGCTATCTTTTTACTTAACCGGTCTATGAGTGCGACGATACTCGAGCACAAGGCGAGAATTTTCGAGCATGTGAAGGTACTTACCAAGGAATGTCGTGGAGTGATCGCTGAGATGGGAAAAACTTTTGATTTTGTGGCTTATGGACCAGACAACAGAATCTGCACATGTTGATGTTTATGTTGCATACTGTTATGGGCATGACAGTATCGTGACATTTTGTGGGCTTTGTTGTCATGTCTTGTCTTGGTTTTGTTTATCGATGGCATGTCTTACATCACCTTGATCGAGAATCCTACACTCCAGTCCAGGATTTTGTTCTTCTCTCTTCTCTCTTCTCTTCTCTCTCTCTCCCTCTGTTGCAAGTGTTTATGGATGAACCACTATCACATAAGCTCACCTGAAGTATGTTCCAGCTGTTGAGCAGGGATAAGCAGCAGACACACCAACAGCAGGGATAAGGGACAAAGTTGAGGGAAACTTTGAGAAATAAGGAATGAGGGCAAGGGGAGGACACAGATGGTGAACAACTTGGATCTACAGTCTCAGACTCGGGAAGAAAAAAAACTGGAAACCTGGAAGGAAGTGGGTTTGGGGAGGGTTACCGGGATAGTAAAGATCATGAGTATGGATGGGGGATGACTTGAGATGGTGGTGAACAGTTATCTTGAAGCCCTGGAGAAGAATGGAAGTCAAGAGACTCAGGAAGTTGATTCTCCATGTGGGGGGGGGGGAGAGAAACGAATGAGTGGTTTCACCAGAAGGGGATTGTTGGCAGACCACATGCACCCTTCAAAAACCTGGGGGGGGGGAAAGAGAAACGAATGAGTGGTTTCACCAGAAGGGGATTGTTGGCAGACCACATGCACCCTTCACCAACCTGGGGTGGGGGGGGGGGGGTAGCACAGAAAGGATAGAGGGTAGGAGACCAGAAAGGAGGCGGTTGAAGACAGAGACCACTGAGCTGCGATGTGAATGTGATAGGCCCATCGATTCAGCTTCATCATGAGAGATTATATTAATCTTAAAGGCCTTGGTTTCCATGGTGGCAAGCTGAGCAAGATGTGAGGCAGTAGAGATAGAGATAGAGATAGAGATAGAGATAGAGATAGAGATAGAGATAGAGATAGAGATAGAGATATAGATATAGATATAGATAATATATATATACACACACACTCCATTAAGCTGTGGATTATGTATTGGAGTTCAGCTTTATCAAGGCTCTGGAGGCCAATTGTGGCTGATAATGAAGCCCAAAGGTTCGAGTGACTGAACCTCTTCAAGATGATTGTTAAGGAAGTAGATGGGAGGGCTTGCCAGATGGTCCTTTATGAGAGTGAAAGTAACAGTGTGAGAGTGTGAGATTTGTCAGGATTTAAAGACATAGTCCAAGTGTTTGATCAGTTTGTGATTTTATTTTTAAATCAAGGTCTGAAGAGAGGGAAGAGGTTGCAGCCTGCCTGTCTGAAGGATGAAGGACATCATTGCAGTGGGTGAAGTCATCATCAAATGGATAAAGAGGATTTTCCAGTCAGAGAAATCATTGATGAAGATCAGGAATCACACTTGGCCCAGAACACTACCTTGGGGCACTCCAGCCTTGACAAGGAGAGGAGATGAAAGGATTCCGTTGAGAGCCACATGTTGGTGGATTCTGAAGCAATGATGGATTCCATAACCTTGCTGATGATTGGGAGAAGGCTGATTCTCTTCCGGTTCCGGTTCCGGTTCCGGTTTTGAGCGGCAAGAGGTCTCCTTCGGGGCTCCCTGCTGACATTCTCAAAGTTAAGTTCCGGTTGTTATTTGTCCCGTTTTAACTGTTTAATTTTCTCACCTACATGTTAATGTGTGTTCCTAATTCGGTTTTGTTTCAAAAATCGTGCTATTTTGTGAGTATTTATGTCGACGTTCTTACTTGGTGTTTGAGGCCTAGTCCTAGGTTTGAGGCCTACCGGTTCCACTCGGTGTTCGATCGTTTTTTTTTGTTTCTTTGTTTGTTTTTTCTCCCCATTCCTTCAATTTCTATCCTCCCCATTACCTTCAATTTTCATCCTCCCCACTTTCCAAACATCCCCCATTCTCCCAACTAATCTCTTTCTTATCTCAAAAAAAAAAAAAAAAAAAAAAAAAAAAAAAATACCCAACAACAACAACAACAACACGCTCACCTTCTCCCGATTCTGCTACTTCTTCCTCTTAACTTCCTCCTCGTCTTCCTCGATTTCTTTTTTTTTACACTTCCATGACCTAATCTGTTGAACTCTCTCATACATTAATATTAACAACAAAAACGATCTTATAATGCTTCATCTTCCTCTCTCACACATGTGGTACTCTTTACTGTTTCACAATGCACTTCTCTTCTGCTATTTTAACAGACTGCTCTCATTTCGACCTCTCCTTCATTCCTTGCCTAAAAAATCCAACTATTACAGCGCTTCTTCTCTCCATGCTCTGAATTCGCCTTCATTGCATCCATCAAGAATTGTGTTAAATCGCATCTCTGACCTAAAACTTTTAAAAACCACAGTTTGCCATGGATGCTCGTTTTCCATCAACCATTCTTCTTTTCCAACTTCAGTGCCAACTCACCCCCTCACCCCTCACTCTCACTCTCAAAGGAACCATCCCACTCTTCTCCCTCCAAGCCTCCCTCTCACCTCTTTCAAAAATTCCCCCCTCACCTTTCTCCCACCTTTCATCCCCCTCACTCTTCCTTCTCTAAGTTGCCCCCCCTCTCATCCACCAACCTGCCTCCCTCCACTGCCCTCTCACGTCCATCTCTTCACTCCACCTCCTCAAATCCTCAACTGCCATCTTCCTTGTCTCTTGTCCCCCTCTCTCCCAGCACCACAGAGCCTTTTCTCCTCCTCATTCGGCCCCCTCCCTCGCTATTCTGCAATACCCCACACTCCTTCAGCAACCCTCCTTACCTCCCCCCCTCGTCCCTCGTCCTACCCTCCCCCGCCCCTCCACCTCCTGCACCCAAAGCCTCCTCCCCTACCTCTTCATTAAAAGTGTGGACCTCAAATATCCGGGGCCTTCGCTCAAACCTTTCAGATCTTTCCATGCAGGTTGCCACTGACAAACCAGACATTATCTGCCTAACAGAAACTTTCCTCTCCCAAGACGTGTCTGACTCCCAAGTATCTCTCCCTGGTTACTCCCTCTTACGGTATGACAGACCTGAGCCTCGTCCTGGTGGAGGTGTTGCTCTCTTCATCAAAGACTCTATTCCTCACTCTCCCTGCACTGCTCTCACTCCCCCACCCCCCAGGAATACCTCTGGCTTCGGCTTCCCCTCCACTCCCACCTCATGTTTATATGTGTACTGTACCGTCCACCGAACAGTGATGACTCCATCTACACCTCACTCTCCGAAAACATGGACCATCTTCTATCTTCTCATCCAAACTCTCTCTTCCTCTTATGTGGCGACTTCAATTGTCATCACGCCAGTTGGCTAGGTGTGGGTACCTCTCTCACCTGCCATGGGACATCAGCAAAAGCTTTCTGTGACTCATTGGGACTGACTCAATCGGTCAACTTCCCGACCCGGATCTCAACCAATGGTACTCCATCTCTTCTGGATCTGATTTTGACAAATTTCCCTGACAATATCTGCTGCTCTTCCTTCGCTCCAATTGGTTCTTCTGACCACGTCCTTGTTAAAGTGGACATCTCTCTGGCTGTCATCAGAGAACCACCTCACCGCCGTCGAGTCTGGCATTTCACCTGCCGACTGGCAGGGTCTCCGAGCAGCCATCAAACTTACAGACTGGTCTCCTATCACTACTTTCTCAAACATCAACTCATCCTGGGAATTCTTTCAAAGAAACTTGCTCTCCCTCATGCACAGATTTATCCCCTCTCGTGTTCAGTTGTCTTACCCTTCCTCCCGCCCTTGGTTTACTGAAGCTTGTGGCGAGGCAGTTGTCCTGAAACAACTTGCCTTTGCCTCATGGAAAGCAAACCCAACTGAGGGCAATCTCAGTTCTTTCCACAAAGCTCGGAACAAGTGTGTATCTACCCTCAGGAGAGCCAGAAAACAACATCTTTCTCATCTCAAGTCTGAACTCTCAAACCTCTCTCCCTCCTCAAAATCCTGGTGGCGTTTAATCAAATCTGTTTCTGGTGTATGTTCCCTCCATCCCCTCCCTTACCTCAAATGGCCGCACTGCTGATTCCACACGTGATAAAGCTGAATGTCTAAACTCGGTGTTTGCAGCTAAATCTTGTGTCCCAAACCCATCACTATCTCTACCCACTTTACCCAGTCGCACCCAACTGTCCCTGGACTCTGTATCCTTTCTCCTGACAAGGTGGAGAGCTTGCTTTCAAACCTCGAGTCAGATTCTGCAACCGGTCCAGACGGCATCAGCCCACGTGTCCTCAAAGCCTGCTCTTCTGCTCTTGCTCACCATCTCTCTGTTCTATTCACCCTCTCATTTTCCCAAGGTCATCTGCCATCTGCTTGGAAATCTGCTAACATCACTGCCCTGCATAAAAAAGGTGCAAAAACAGATCCCTGTAACTACAGACCAATCAGCCTTCTCCCAATCATCAGCAAGGTTATGGAATCCATCATTGCTTCAGACATGAAATCCTTCCTCTTCTCCAATGGCTTGATTTCCAATCATCAATTTGGTTTCAGACCAGGTCACTCTACCCTGGATATGCTGCTACTGCTCTCCCATCAATGGATGGAGGTCCTCAATGCCAGACAGGAAATCCGAGCCGTATCCCTGGACATATCACGTGCTTTTGACACAGTCTGGCACCCTGCCCTACTCACCAAACTTGGTGACGAGAGTAGAGGAAGCCAGTGAGCCATGTGTGGAGTTGGCCTTGGATTCCATTGCGAGAGAGTCTGGAGAGCAAGGCAGGATATCAGACTGTATCAAAAGCACGTGATATGTCCAGAGAGACTGCCCTGATCTCACGTCTGATAATGAGGGCCTCCACCATTGTTGGGAGAGTAGAGGCAGCATGTTCATGGTGAAGTGACCTGGTCTGAAACCAAACTCTGGTGATCTGGGATGAGGGTGTTGAAGAAAAGGAATGATTTCATATCGACTGTGATGATAGATTCCATGAACTTGTAGATAGTTTGAAGTAAGCTGATAGTCTGTAGTTAAGGTGATCAGTGTTTGAAATTTGTTCATGTAATGCAGTGATGTTGGCCGATTTCCAAGCAGATTGAAGATGACCTCGGGCAAATAACAGGGTGAAAAGACATGTCTGACCGAAATTCCCTCTCCTGGACTGTCAGACAACCATGAATGTTGGTGTGAAAATGTGGCAGAGCAGGTTTTTAGGGCACGTGCGTTGATGGATATTTTTTTATGCGAAATTGACTAATGTAAGGATCAACCAAAATGTTTTTATTTGTGCTTGTGTGTTTGCATTTGAACATCTGCAATGATAACTTTTTTTTAGAAGAGAACAGAGTGGGAGAGGGTATCTCTACAATTGTTCTCATGGTGTCCCACCCTTCCAACTTTCTCCATTTTCTGTCGCATAGTTTTCATTTGGGACGATTATCTTCGAGAAACCGGTGCGTTAGCTGCACCTGCACATTGTTTTAAACAGGTATGTTTGGTATTTCATCTCTTTTCTTACCCTCCATTTGCTATATTCTTTACTTTGTGCGATCATTCTTTTCCTTTTTTTTTGTTGTTCTGTCAGGCTTCTACACCTCCACCATGCGGATTCAAAGTGGGAATGAAATTGGAAGTTCCGGATCCTCGGAATGTTGGCTCCGTTTGTGTTGCCAGCGTCGTCGGCGTCAGCGGTGCGCGAATCCGATTACGTCTGGACGGATCGGACAACAAGAATGACTTCTGGAGATTGACGGACTGCCCTGATCTCGCACCGCTTGGCTCCTGGGAACAAGCAGGGGGGTTGCTGCAGCCCCCACTTGGTGAGGAACCATTTTGAGCTGCATGCTGAAGAGTTAAACTTGGTATTTGCTGTTAAAGATTCTCTCAAGACATATTTAGTGTTCACCAACAAATACAACCTGTTGCTTTGCTGACGGGTATTAAGGGAGGAAGGGGGGGGGGGGGGGGGAGAGAAAGAGAGAGAGAAGAGGGGAGGCAGAGAGGATGGAGGGAAGAGAGGGGAAGAGAGGGGGAGGGAGAGGAAGTGAGTGGAGGTGGAGGTGGGGAGAGCGATTCCTCATCAAATGTTGCTATACACTGTGGGAGGGAGGAGTGCGAGGAGAGAGAGGCACACACAGAGACAGACAGATAGAGACAGAGGTGTGGGAGAAGGATGCTGCATTTTACTCGGAGAGGAAAGCGAGGAAGGGACAGACAAACAGAGAGTGAGTGGAGGGAGAAGAGGAAAAGGTGAGAGAAAGGTGAGGGGTGGGGGTGACATTAGCAAGGAGAATGATATGTGATGCTTAATGACCGAACATGAGAAAAAAAACCCATCTCAGAACAGCTGTACACACAACGACACAGCAGAGTTTGAAAGTAATCCGCTGGCACATCTGCAAAAACTTATGTTCCAGTTCCAGAAAATTTGTGGGAAAATGAGCCAAAAGCAATCAATGAAAACATTGAAGTATCGCTCATGTGTGACCTAATGATCCCATCGAGCGTGAACATCGAAAACAAATCATTGTGACATACAAAAAATAAGAAGAAGGCATTGCGAATTGAGGTGTTGATAGCAGTGTGACCACTCCTCATTTTCATATATGCCAAGGTGAGCCAATGAAAAAAGCCAAGAATTCACAAGGTTTCGGAAAAGCGATGATAATAGAAAACCTATACGCCAAGAAAACCAATAGAAAACCAAGATGCCAAGGTGAACAACGAATAGCCAAGATCTTGTGAAAAAGCCAAGGAGTGGTCACACTGGTTGATAGCAGTTGTTTTTGGACTACACAAAACAGAAATAAAGAAAATAATCAAACACCAAGACCTCAAGAATGAAGTGAAAAGATCCTGGAAGCTCAAGAATGCCAAAGTTGTGCCAATGATGATGAAGAACCTCATGGGAATGATGACGAAGAACCTCACATAGATATTAAAAAACCATCCCTGGGAATATTATAACAGATGAACTACAGTTGGAAGCTGTCCTGGGCTCAGCGACGATCTTGAAGAGAGCCCACTGAACAAAACTTTAAGAACAGAAAACTTCACACCTTGGTCTGTGAATCATGACCCCTTACTGAAATGAAGGTGGATACTTTTGAGCCTGCCCTGGGAGGACTCCATTCCACATTCTGAAACCCGCATATGTATATACCAATCAACGGGACACACACGCACACACGCACACACGCACACACGCACACACACACACACACACACACACACACACACACACACACACACACACACACACACACACACACACACACACACACACACACACACACACACACACACCAAATGCCATTGTGGTTATACAGTTTATGTACATACACACACATAAAGTAAATAAAAACGACAAACACAAAGATTTTTCCTGAAACAGCGTTCTTTGAAAGAGGATTTAAAATGGGAAATTAGCGAAATTCAATTCAAAAACTTGTCGATGCACTGAACACAAAATATCGATCTATACTCTCTGCCTTCACAGCAAGAACAAACATGGCGAACACCTGGTCAGATGGACCTGATTGTGTTTTTATATATGTATCGATGTCGAAGTGAGGGGTAGACTATAAAAGGAGATCGCACAAAAATGTTAACGAAAGCGATGTCCTGTAAAAATAAAATTGCACATTTTCAGTAGATGAGATTCCTCCCGAGGCACCCACCACAGGACCCAACACAGGCAAAAATGTATGTCTAACTGATGTGAGATGCAAAACACGGGTACTTTTACTGAAACGAACACCCAAGCGACTTGGAGAGCACTCGCCGAGTGGCTTAAGCACTCATGCAAGCACTCCAAAGAAACGGTTGAAAATAAACGGCTCGCTTAGCACATGATTAGCTATCACCGAACCGTTATATTAAACATACACCTCCTGGAGATGCCCAAAATGTCAAATATGTCCGAATTGGACAAAAACACTTTTCTCGGGGTCGGAACTGCTGCCAAGTTCAAATCTGGAGGTTAAATATTATAATTCTGCTTAGTTTAAAATATTCTCGAGGTTATCACATGTGTGGAAATGAAATAAAGCCACGAACGCCGATGTCTGCGGATGTTGATAAGCATTGCAATGTACCCAGCGATTCGTAGCGATGATTTACAGGCATCCAATAATATGAGTGAGGAAAGTAGAAAAAACAAAAAAACCTTTGGTTGAGAAATCGTTGCGGCCTGTTCCAAGTCAAGGCATGGTTGAGCGGGCCAAAAAATATGGTGAATTCAGACCCCAGCGAGGTTACCCAGGAAATTCCTTAAAACCCCAGACAGCGAGGTGGCCGAGCATCGCCTGATAAAGGATATAATTAAATAAGGCCGTTAATTATCTTCAAAAGGGGTGTTTTAATCAACCCAACCACCCAATTTTCACTCTTACACTTCCTTGGAGTTTTCTTAGTGTGCATGCAAAGTATCAGGCTGCTCGGTTTCATGGTTTTGGAGTTGTTGAGGACACACGTACACACACACACACACACACACACACACACACACACACACACACACACACACACACACACACACACACACACACACACAGACTGGTGTAGGTGGGCGTTGCTAACTCACTTCCTTCCTTCTAAGTACAGTACAGTATTTCAGATCAGGACTGGCAGGTCCTCCTCTTCGGGTGGGGGAGGGATGTGGTGTTACGGGTTAAGGGTCTGTTGCACCACATCATGTGGCTCTACTTGGGGTTTACAAGGAAAACTGCATTTGGCTTTTTGAGGTGCACATTCAGTGTGTGTGCGTGTGTGCGTGCGTGTATTTTAAATTCCATCTTTCCTACCAGGCTTCAGAATGAACGCCAGTTCGTGGCCAATGTTTCTCCTGAAGACTTTAAATGGAGCTGACATCGCTCCCGCATCCCTCTTCCAACCGGTATTTGAGTGTCCTCGCTTCTCTCCAGGCTGCCCTTTTCTTCCTGATCATGCTGTAGTCTTTCATTGCCTCGTGTTCAACTCGTATGTGGGAATAATCGTGTTCGCTTTTCCTCCCTGTCACTCGTTCCAGGAACCTCTGACTCCTCCACAGAATTATTTCCGTGTGGGGATGAAACTTGAAGCTGTTGATCGAAAGAATCCGCAGCTCATATGTCCAGCCACGATTGCTGAGGTAATTCTTCTTCTTCTTCTGTCAAATGCAGCACGAGGCATCATTGGTTGAGGGTGTGGGGTTGCATCATTGGCTGAAGGTGCGGCTGTGCCGCTCATCATTGGCTGAGGGTGCAGCTGTTCTGCTTACAAATGTGGGGTGGCATCATTCGCTGAGGGTATGGCTGGGCTGTGCTGCTGATGCAGTGCCCTCTGCTGGTTTGGGCAGGAATTTGTAATTTGTTCATGGTGCCGGCGATAGCTTGCCTACTCTTCGCAAAGGACATCATGGGATCTTTAATGTCCACCAACGAATGCTGGCAGATGGGACACCCATTTAACATCCATCCAAGGAAGTCCTACAAGGGACTTGTGCACGTAAGACACATTGATGAATCACTCACCCTCCCTGTGAAACACCGAGACGACAGTTTATATTATAATGTCGGGATTCAAACCCAGGCTAGACAGTTTGGAGGTGAGTGTGTGTTTCTCTAGTCGAGGCCATCCTGTTAGCCTGCTGAGGTAATCATACAACCTAATATGGCTACTGTAAAAAATAATATATATATATGCCACAAGGGGAAAACCAGTGATGTCACTTTTTATAAATTTCAGGGTTATTGCACCTGCCAATAGTTGGCAACATAAGGTTTCCTCTCACAATATTACTTTAACAAATAACCAGGGGTGTCACATAATTTATATGGTATAAAGTTTAGCCATGCAATGAAAAAACAAGTGTTGTCAAAGCTGAACAAGTAGAAACCCAGAGTTGTCAGTAATTTACTCCTGGTTATCTCCCTTTCATTCATGTTAACTGTTCCACCATAATATTCAGAGTTGAGAAACTAAAAAATGAAAGGTTTTCAAACTTTCACAGCATAAACTCTGAGCACTACAATAGCCTATTTGGTTATATCATGGGCTCCGTAGTTGGTGCATATCGTGGTTCAAGCCTGGTCAAACCTTTATTGTGACTTTTCTGGGACCCATGCCGTGACTTAATGGTTAGCGCATCTGAGTACCCATCCTCATTCGATGTACCCACCGCCCAATCAACCTGCTTAGGTATATGAGGGAGTCACATGAGGTGACTTCGGCTATTGCGGGGGTGGTTTATCCTTGGTTTCCTCCCGGTTTTCCATCAAATTAAGTAGTACGGAGTAAAAAATGGAGAATCCGTCGTCATATAAGCGAAATACCCTTGAGTATGGCGTTGAACACCAATCAAACAAAAAAACAATGACCGTTTAATGTTGATAAAAAATAATCTGTGATCACCAAAGTCATGTAATGTATGCTAATAACCAACAAGCATTAATTTACTACACATCCTGGGTTAAAATTGCATGGCAATTATTAAACAAGGGAATAACCAGTGATGTCAGTTTGCAACATTGATTCGTTCTTTGCTCTTAAATTAAATAACATAGAAGCTTGACAAATGCTACACGCTTAATTTGATCGGCCAATGATCACTCTTCCTTTTACTGGAAAAGAAATCTATATGACAGTTATTAAACAGTCCACCAAAGTCTTGAAACTTTGTTTTTCAGTTTCTTCAAAATTGACTTATCCTGACATCTATGGTTTTCCCCTTGTGGTCTTCATATATATATCTAAAATACCAAAGGGGGAAGTGCATTCCAAACGTAACAACCAGAGCTGCTCGTCCAACCTCCTGGCCTCCCAATCCACTCGAACCTCAAGGTCAAAAGACTGTATTCTTTTTCTTTGTGAATGAAAATAGTTCTAAAGTTATCCCAGTTTCCTAAGAAGTACCCCCCCCCCTTGTATAGATGATGTGGGTGATGATGTCATCTGTGGCTAAAATTGAACACAGTGAAACGATAAGTTGTGACTGCCACTGTTTTGCATTTTTCAAAGGTGGTTACCTGTAATGTATTATACCCTTGATATCTGACCACGAGCTGCCTGTGCAGGTCAGTGGGGATCGCGTACTGTTGGCTTTCGACGGCTGGAGAGGGGCTTTCGATTACTGGTGTCGATACGATTCCCGGGATATATTTCCTGTGGGATGGTGTGAGAAAAGTGGTGACAATCTACAGCCCCCTGGAACCAAAGGTGCAATCTCTGTCATAATTACAAACCATTGTGTGTAAAAGAAAACCTGTGAGGGAGTGGGTTGAGGTATATCAAGAGATTAAGAGGTTGTGTAAATCTCCAGTGCGGTGTATTGTTTCAGTTCGTAGACGGCATACGAGTACAGCCTGATCTCCTTTACCAAGGTTTTTATGACCGATGCTCAGTCAATCGTATGTCCATCTGAAGGATTGGGTGTTTTACTTGAGGACAATCGATGAGATATTTACAAACCACCATCAGACCTGTGGAGGAGGGGTAATCTTGTATGTTAACGAACAAATTCAAGTTTGTGTTTCACCTCATCCTTGAATGTGTGTGGTCAAGGGTACATCCTTATTAACGACCAAGATTTCTCTCAAGAATAGTCATACATGTAGTATATGTCCCTCCAAGATCCCCACATCATCGAATCCTACTGGATCATTTGGTTAGAACGGTATGCTTGTTAAATGTACACCGATTGTGGTTTATTGAGTAATTTATGAGATAAGAGTCGATGCTAATCATTTGCTCAGAGCCCCTGAGTTTCGGTTGATTGTATATGATTCCATGAGAGGTGATGTCTTGCATTCAATTGTTACTGATTTAAATCGTTATTTTATGGCAACAGAAGCTGCTTCTCCTCTGGGAATAAGTGATCATAATAATATCTTGTTATGATTTCTTACAGACGAGGAAAAGAATGACAAAGTTAAGAGAATTATTCATCCTCGGGCCCCATCAGAACATTTCTGATTTTGGTAAATGGATTAAAACGAAGACCCGGGAAGAATTCCTCCAAGTTCCAGATACGCAAATAAAATTTTATATTTTATATTGGTTAGTAAACACAGCAATTGACAGATACTTCCCCTATAAGGTAGTTACATTACACAATGCAGATAAACCCTGGATGAGGCCTGAGGTCAAGAACATGATAAAGCATCACCAGGAAGTGTTTGCAAACGGATTCACATTCCAGTTGGTGATATTACCGGAATCTTGTTTGCAAGAAAATTGCTCGAGGAAAAGCAATTTTTATGAGGATAACTTTAGAACGGCCCATCCATAAAAGTGGCGTAGAAGTATCCTTTTAGTTGCCAACAAATTACAGATACCTTCTGCCATCTCTGTTCCCACACCTCCTGAGACTACTGACGAGGAAAAAGCGAATTAATGCTGTTGATGAAGCATTTTCCTCGGTGTCCCAAAGTCGATCTCCTCCGATAGTGGAGGATCTCCTGGCCAGGCTGTGGCTGCATACCATATATTAAATGTAGAACAACCCTGGAGACATCGCAAAGTTTACTTGCCCGTGGAAATAAACATTGCAAATAATCCGCCACGTTGCCTGCTCGTCTGTGCACGCGTCACGTCGTACATCGTTTGCGGTCCGCGCAAACGTCATAACTTTATTTTAAAATGTCCGTTTTTCACCATATTTACTTTGATTCCTGAACGCAAAACCTCTGAAAATATAGACAAAGATCTGGAAGATACGATGGATACGCAGTCCCTCTGGGGGACAGGGTGCGAGATTGAGTAGTGAATGCATTATGTCATATAGCTCAATGAAGCTTGTTATTAATTTTGTTCACTCAATATAATTCTCCAAACAAGTGAGGCGATGAGCATACATACACACAAAAATTGGAAATTTCCAGAGCATTAAACTTACCTTTTAATGGTAAGTTTAATGCTTTGGAAATTTCACATTTTCTTGTGTATGTGTGGAGGAGGGAACATCGTCTCGCTTGTTTAAAGTAAATAGGTATATCGGCTTAGTTATAAGACTCGTTATTTCTTTAAATTAGCAGATTTCACAACAGAGTTTGACACTTGTTTAGTTCAGACGATATCCGATCCTCCAAACCGAAATAATATTTTGATGATATGCTTTACTTATCCCGTGAGAGTAGATCGTGGAAAATCGTATCATATAATGCATGAAATCGCTCCAAGCTTCCAATTTGAAAACTACGGCACTTCCAAAAGCGACAATACAACGATTTGTTGCGATGATGAACAGGCATTCGATGATATGAGTGAGGAGAGTGAAAAACAAACAAACAGCTATCGTTAAGAAATCATTGTGGCCTGTTCCAAGTCAAGGCATGGTTGAGCAGGCCAAAAAAACATGGCGGCTTCAGACCCCAGCGAGGTTACCCAGGAAATGCCTTAAAACCCCAGAGAGCGAGGTGGCCGAGGATGTGTCGGATAAAGGATATAATTAAATAAGGCCGTTAATTATCTTCAAAAGGGGTGTTTTAATTAACCCAAAGACCCAATTTCACTCTTGTACTTCCTGGGAGTTCCCTTCGGATGCATGCAAAGTTTCAGGCTGATAGGTTTCATGGTTTTGGAGTTATGGAGGACACACACACACACACACACACACACACACACACACACACACACACACACACACACACACACACACACACACACACACACACACACACACACACACACTGCCATTGATTAGTATAGATCGACTTGCTACCTTCTGTGAAGAGGGAGATGCATTGTGAGTTAGAATGTTCAGTTTCTCTTTTAATCCCTCCATCTAACAATTTATCTTTAATCACTTTTGATCCTTCTTTAACTCTCGCTTACCCATCCATCGCTGGTCCCTCACCATGTTAGCTCTGAAACCCCATAACTCCCACGGAAACTTTGCTTCATCTGAATCCACCCGTTTGTTCTTCCATTGAAAACCCCTTCCCTCCTTTTCATTCCACTTTCAAACCATCCCCAATCCGGTAAAGGTCCGAGAAGGTCCCTCATGATAATACCAGACCCTGCGTCCATAACAGTATTTTGAGTAGATTGTAAAAGTTCTGAGTACGTTCGGAAGAGCTTTGTAAGTGTTTACAATCGTACGCTCGACCTGCGCTTGAGTTTGCTGCACTAGTGAAATGTGATGGATGTAGAACACAAGGATATCAAAACGGTGCAATCGTATAATCTCACGAGCTGGCTGAATGGATAAAGTAAGGTGTGGGTGGTAACGGGCCTATCATACGCAGTACGTGGTTGGATTTGTGGTTAATCGAAAGGTGACGGAAATGAATATTAGAACGTTTTGTTCGGTCGGATGTATTTTTACTTTTGAATACTGAGTTCAATTGATTTTATTGATTATATTGATATAAAAAAGAAAAAAGAAGAGCACAGCGAGTCGGTGCATTGGTGAGGGGTAAAGTCGTGAAGACGATATGCCAATTAATCACGTCCTGTTTGAACGTTAATTCACCAAGACCCTTGAGACCCCAAGGACCCAGAAGTCCCAAAAGTCACTTAAGACCCAAACGACCTTAACACAATTTAGACCCCTTACACCCTTCAGACAGATTAGACAACTTTGACCCTTGACCATTTAACCACTTGGACCTTCTTTCATAAAAAATAAATTTCAAGAAAATATAGTATTACCAATATTACAAATAAATTTGTAGAGAAGAAATGTTTGTATAAAGATTGGTGTAAATCATAATGCCAACACAGCAAATCTGTGACGTCAATCTCTGCAACGACGTGTGGAGAGGCGAGCGCAGTGAGCTGATCCGTGTGTGTGTGTGTGTGTGTGTGTGTGTGTGTGTGTGTGTGTGTGTGTGTGTGTGTGTGTGTGTGTGTGTGTGTGTGTGTGTGTGTGTGTGTGTGTGTGTGTGTGTGTGTGTATATATATCTTCTTCCTCTTTCGGCTTGCTCCCGTGAGGGGTTGCCACAGCGGATCAACCGTCTCCATTTCGCTCTATCCTCCACATCTTCCATTGACACTCCAACCACCCGCATGTCCGCCCTCACCGCATCCATGAACCTCTTCTCCTCCTGCCTGGCGGCTCCATCTTCAACATCCTTCTCCCGATATACTCCGCTTCCCTCCTGTGCACATGTCCAAACCATCTCAATCTTGCCTCTCTCACTTTGTCTCCAAACCGTCCTCCCTGCGTTGTCCCTCTAATATACTCATTTCTTATCCTATCCATCCTCATCACTCCCAACGAGAATCGCAGCATCTTTAACTCTGCCACCTCCAGCTCCGCTTCCTGTCTTTTTGTCCGCGCCACCGCCTCCAAACCATACAACATAGCTGGTCTCACTACCGTCTTATATACTTTCCCCTTCACTCTTGCAGCTCCCCTTCTGTCACAAATCACTCCTGCAACTCTTCTCCACCCACTCCATCCTGCCTGCACTCTCTTTTTCACTTCTCTCCCACACTCTCCGTTACTTTGTACAATTGATTCCAAGTATTTAAACCAATCCACCTTCCCCACCTCAACTTCTTGCAACCGCACCATACCACCACCCTCCCTCTCATTTACGCACATGTACTCCGTCTTACTCCGACTGACTATCATTCCCCTTCTCTCCAGTGCGTACCTCCACCGCTCGAGGCTCGCCTCAGCCTGCTCCCAACTCTCCCTACAGATCCTGATGTCATCCGCGAACATCATAGTCCATGGAGACTCCAGTCTGATCTCGTCCGTCAACCTGTCCATCACCATTGCAAACAGGAAAGGGCTCAGAGTCGATCCTTGGTGCAATCCCACTTTCACCTTAAACCGGTCCGTCATTCCTACTGCACACCTCATCGCTGTCACACTGTCCTCATACATATCCTGCACGATCCTCACATACTTCTCCACCACTCCCGACTTCCTCATACAATGCCACAACTCCTCTCTTGGCACCCTATCATAAGCTTTCTCTAAATCCACAAACACACAATGTAACTCCTTCTTGCCTTCCCTATACTTCTCCATCAACATTCTTAAAGCAAACATCGCATCAGTGGTGCTCTTTCCTGGCATAAACCCATATTGCTGCTCACAGATCGTCACCTCTCCTCTCAACTGAGCTTCCACTACTCTTTCCCACAACTTCATGGTGTGGCTTATCAACTTTATCCCTCTGTAATTTCCACAGCTCTGCACATCACCCTTATTCTTGAAAATCGGAACCAGTACACTTAATCTCCACTCCTCCGGCATCCTCTCACTTTCCAAGACTTTATTAAACAATCTGGTTAACAAACCCACTGCCATCTCTCCTAAGCACTTCCATGCCTCCACTGGTATACCATCTGGGCCAACCGCCTTTCCACTTTTCATCTTCTTCATAGCAGTCCTCACTTCATCCTTACTGATCCACCCCACTTCCAGATACTCTATCTCCACCTCTTTCAACCTTCTCTCTCTCTCATTTTCTTCATTCATCAGCTCCTCAAAGTACTCCATCCACCTTCTCAACACACTCTCCTCACTCGTCAGCACATTCCCATTTACGTCCTTTATCACCCTAACCTGCAGCACATCCTTCCCAGCTCGGTCCCTCTGTCTTGCCAATCGGTATAAATCCTTTTCCCCTTCTTTTGTATCCAACTTCTCATACAGCTCATCATATGCCTTTTCCTTGGCCTTTGCTAGCTCTCTTTTTGCCTTTCGCCACCACTCCTTGTACTCCTGCCTACTTTCTTCATCTCTCTGACTCTCCCACTTCTTTTTCACCAACCCCTTCTTCCTTATACTTTCCTGTACTTCCTCATTCCACCACCAAGTCTCCTTATCTTCCTTCCTCTGTCCAGATGTCACACCAAGTACCTTCCGAGCTATCTCCCTCACAACTTCTGCTGTTGTTGCCCAATCATCCCACCCATCTTTACCACCATCCAACGCCTGTCTCACCTCCTTTCTAAATGTCACGCAACAGTCTTCCTCCTTCAGCTTCCACCATCTGGTCCTTGGTTCAGCCCTCACTCTCTTCCTCAACCTCACCTCTAAAGTCATCCTACAGACCACCAATCGATGCTGTCGAGCTACACTCTCCCCTGCCACCACCTTACAGTCACTAATCTCTTTCAGGTTGCATCTCCTGCTTAAGATGTAATCCACCTGTGTGCACTTTCCTCCACTCTTGTATGTCACCCTGTGTTCCTCCTTCTTCTTGAAATACGTGTTTACCACTGCCATTTCCATTCTTTTTGCAAACTCTACCACCATTTGCCCTTCCACATTTCTCTTGTTGAGACCGTACCTACCCATCACCTCCTCATCCTCTTTATTCCCTTCCCCAACATGCCCATTGAAATCTGCTCCAATCACCACTCTTTCATCCTTGGATACACTCTCCACCACTTCATCTAACTCACTCCAGAAATCTTCTTTATACTCCATCTCACACCCCATATGTGGGGCATATGCACTGATGACATTCATCATCACCCCTTCAATTTCCAACTTCACACTCATCACTCAGTCAGACACTCTCCTCACCTCCAATACCCTCTTGACATAATCTTCCTTCAGGATTACCCCGACACCATTTCTCCTCCCATCCACACCATGGTAGAACAGTTTGAAACCACCTCCAATGCTCCTAGCCTTACTCCCCATCCATTTGGTCTCTTGTACACACAGTATGTCCACCTTTCTTCTCTCCATCATAATCAGCCAACTCTCGCCCTTTGCCAGTCATCGTCCCAACATTCAGAGTTCTAACTCTCACCTCCACACTTCTACCCTTCCCCCTCTCCCACTGCCTCTGGACTCGCCTTCCCCGTCTCCTTCTCCTCCTTCGATATATATATATATATATATATATATATATATATATATAAATATATATAAATATATATAAATATATATATATATATATATATATATATATATATATATATATATATATATATATAAATATAAATATATATATATATATAAATATAATATTAGTTAGTGGATGTTTTGTTGTAGTTTTATGTTCTATATCAATTTAATTGTTTGTAATATTGCTGATAAATTTGTATTTTTGTTATTTTATTATGCATTGTAAATCATCATACAATTTTAGCATATTGCTGCAGATAATAAATAAAAACTACTATTAAAGGGATAATAATGTGGATAAGACTAACGTTTTCTTTCCTTTGTTTCCTCTCCTACCCTGTTAATTGTTCTGATCAATCCCCACTTCTGTTCATTCTCTTCCTGTTTTACTTTTCTTTTTCCAAGTTTCAATTCCCAAACCTCCAATGTTCTCTCTACCTCCTCCTCCTCCTTCATGCTCCCCCCGCTCTCGTCTTCCTCGACGACGTGGGCGACCACCTCGTTTTCCTTCTTCCGTTCTTTCGCCCGCTTTCCTCCCTGTTCTGTCTCGTTCTCCCCAAACCTCTATCGCTCGCTCTCCATTACGTTCAATGGGAAGTGGAAGGAGCATCTTAAGGATGGGAAGGGGAGCTGGAATCAAGGTGAGTGAACACGGTTCTTCTGCCGGTCTCCATCCCCACTTCAGCTGTTCACCCGTTCCACAATTCCCTTCAACCTGGCCCTCTCCCTCACTCTTATCATTCCTACTGTCTCAATTTTCACCGGTCTCTCCTCATTTTAATTCTCATCGTGGTCGTCCCTCCTTCCGCAGCGCCGAGCTTCTCACAGTTTTACCTGCTCTTCATCCGATGGAGACGGTGAGTAACACTTTGTGTTCCTGTTGGTTTTTTCTAATTTCTGTCTGTGTCCTCTTGTCTATCTTTGTACCTCTAACTTTCCTCTCTTCCTATCCCCAGGTTCTATGTTCCCTGCACGCTCTTCCCATCACAGTTCCTGGTTGGATTCGGTTACAATGACAACGCCTCTCCCTCGGTTATCGCATTTTGGTAACTATTATATGTTACGTAGACACCTGCACATGGGATATGAGTGGGTTGCTTTAAAAGTGTCAAATCTGCCTTCACTCATGTAAACAAAATTAATCATTGAGGCTCATGGATGAGCGGAATAACAGATAATGAGGGGGGTTTCAACTGACACAGAAGGATATTTGCGAGTCGGGCACATAACCATGTATGAGGTGGGTGTTTGACACATGTGACTGTATGAAACCGGACCGTCAGGTCCACCCTAGTGTCGCCACAAGCGACGATTGGGACGAGCCCCCGTCCCACTCCTGCAAGGGAGTAGGGTGAGAATATCTATATCTATATCTCTATCTCTATCTCTATCTCTCTCTCTCTCTACACATTGGCACCTCTTTCAGGCCTGGCCCACACCACCTCCTGGGTCTTGAGGAAGCGAAGGTGTTAAAGGATACGGAGCCCTGCCACATTGGGATCAATCTCGTACGCCAACCGCCACCTACTCAGACGCCCAAACTACCTCGCAACCCACCCTGAGATGGTTCCTAGCGCAATGCACCAACAATTCACAGTATCTGCACCCATCATTAGGTTGTAGTCCGTGGCCCTGCAGGTCGTAATTTGATCTCGAAGATTGTCTGGCCTCCTGGGGAAGCAAAAAACAGAACTGCTGTAGGGCTTGCAAGTTGGGCACACAACCCTGTATGAGTGTGGAAACCCATCGGCAGGCTCCGCCAGCTGCAGCCAGTTAGAGGCAGGACAAGCAAGCCAAATTGGCGCTCCCAATAGGAGCCATAGGCAAGCGAAGTCCAAGCCCGTCTGGTATTGCGATCAGTTACACGCCCGGCCCGTAGTGAGGCCAGGCCTCCACAGGGAACGAGACCAAAGCTGCCCAATTGGTAGGGAGCGTACAGGAGTAGGCACCCGGTGCCTGGCCCATGAAGCACTTCGGCGATTTGCACAGTGCAGTCTGGCGTGGTTCCAGGCTGCAGGTCTGAGCACAACCAACCAGGGGAGGTCTTTGCTATGCTCCTGCAAACTGAACCTAGTGCTGGCCAACCCCTTGAGGGGAACAGCTCGGCCCAGTGGCCGAAGAGCATCGCCTTGCGACGCACCTCCATATGCTGTGAAACCATCGAGGGCTTCCTGGCTTCCGCCAAGTCAAATTTGATTGTCGGAGGCCGGGGTGGAGTTGGGGAGGGTACCAAAAAATCCCGGAATGGAAATGGGAGACTCGATACAACCTCCTTAAAGGAGTTGAGGAAAGAACATGATTGTAAAGTCACAGGGAGGTGATTCAACAGGTGTGAAGATAGAGCAGGGGGATAAGGCCATATATATCGAGATAGATGGTGAAAGATTGAAAAACCATCGACCAGTCCAGGTTGTGAAGGTTGTTGGTTTGGCGTGACAGTGTCCTTATGGGCGACACACGCTTTCTCGAGTCTTGACCTCCACAGTTTCCAGGAGCGAGACGTGAGATGCGGGTGCGTCGGCCCTCGAGGGAGAGCAACCCTCCATAATGCTTTCTTCGAACTCTTATGTTCTGCAGAACCAAGGGAGGACTTTGCCCGATGCAGAAAGCACTCTTGTCCTGCCTTTGGTGTGGTGGATTTGATGTAACCTGAGCCAGATTGGGGAGGATTAAGACAGAAAAATAAACTAGCAGGAAGAGGGTTATTATTAATCAACTTCCTGATTTGGTAAATAAATAATCATTTCTGTTGACAACATTTTGCATGAAAAGGGTGCGATTTTCCTCCCAATGAACAACCATTCACTGGTTTCATTAGTAGTGGTTCCAAATGGTTTTGTTGTGATTTAGTTTGCTTTGTATCGTTCGGTGTGCAACGATGTCATCATGGAAGATGTTTATCTTTCTATAGTCAGGTCGAGGCTCATAGAACAGCGATTTCTATCGTGTGGCTACTTTGTGTTGATTTTCCTCCATTGTACACGTAGTTAAACACAATTACTAACCATTGTTTAAAGACGAGGTTTTAATATTTTTTTCCCATTTCCCAGAGGATGTGGTGCGAGGACGGGGCAGCAGCTCTATCTCTGAGCCTCCCCTGCTCTCTCCCTCTCCACGTACTTACGAAGATGATGGTTAGTTTAACATTTTTATCCTTTCTGTATTTTGCGACGAACTTGGATACGTGCACGATTCAGGGTTCCCCTGGTTCTTCCATCCCTGTGCGTGTTTCACTGAGCTTTTCTATATTTTTATTTTTACTCTGGGTTAGAGGAAGAGCAAGCCAGTATATGATGATAGAGTTGTACCTGACAAAGGAGGGCATCTGGGAACAGGTGAACACTGGATGGGCATTAACCATGATGATCTCGGACAAGAGAGGGGGTTATGGGAAATGGTTCGTGAAAGTGACTGCCAAATTTTGGATCCCTATATGATAGAGTCTATCCATCCATTGGGACCAGACTCTGTGCAGAGTGTTGGTGCTGCTTAAACAGTCTCCTTGGCTGTTGGGCACAATCCTGGACGGGTCGCCACTCCGAAACAGGATACCAGCATGCTGGCACTCATTTTGCCGACCTCGGAAGGATGACAGGCTAAGTCGACCCCACCTGGTGTTAATTCAGTGGAAAATGGGGCTTGAACTTAGGACCCGAGGATCCCGAACCCAACACCCCAAACCATTAAGCCAACACCAGGCATGTATGATAGAGTGAAGGATTAAACTAATAGATATTCCATGTTTGGTTGACAAAGTTGATGATTTTTCACTAAATCTGGATTCTGCTGCAATTGCTCTTCTTCCCCCAACAGTTGAAATGGATTCAAACTTTGATTCCCAACTGTTACCCCCTCGAAGTCCATCCCCACCACCTCTCTCATCCCACAATGCACCGGGGCCAGCTATTCAACATGCAATGGGGCAACGTCGCATTTCCATGGGAAACCGGAGAGTCGAAGGTCAGACATCGTGGTTGATTTGAAAAAGATGAAAAATTGATTGTCAAGGTTTCTTCTTCTTGTCTCTATTTCCCCTCTCTCTGTGTAATTATAGTGCACTATGTAGTTTTTTTAATATTATTCTTATTCCCCAAATACCTTAAACCAAGCACGGGGACGATGGAAATGCACAGCTCATCACATGTCACCCGTCTCTCTGCACTTCCCTCTCACAGGTTTATGTAGTATCACAGAACAATCCCATGTCTTCCAGCAAATGCGATGCTAATACAAACTGGAAGTTTAGTCTGAGAACATTCCAGCACCTTCACGAATCTCACCATGGAGTTATAGTACGATACTGCCATCTACAATCAAAATTAGCTAATCACATCGAGCAGTTTTATATTACAATTTCCCGATCCGTGCTCTGCGAAACTTATAACATGTAACCGTCACTTTTAATCGTTTATTTTTATACATTTACTTATGCTTAAACTTACCACAATATATAGCTTATAATTGATGCAGACATACCAAGAAGACTCAAAGCTGTAATCGCTGCCAAATAGTCCTGGGGCTGATTCCAAAATTTTGAGTTTTGCTGCACCCCCCTGCCAACATAGGTTTGATGGTTTTTTTTCATGTTATATCGTCTATAGACATCTGATTTCAAAACATTACCCCTTTCAAAAAGTGTCAAAATGACCCATTGCAAGCCATTTCATATAGTGATACGTTTTGGCAAAACCTGACATTTTTTGCAGTATTGAGTATTGTAGCATTCGTATTGGACAATATTGTTGGCTTCAGGAAGCATTTTGTATTATGCTGAGGCATTGTAACTTTACTAAACCTGCATGGACGTTTATCGAAACCCTGAAAAAACATGTTTATTACTGAATAATACACGTATTAACCCTATTTTACACGGGGGAGGGGGGCATATTTGTTTTCTGCCTATACCGTCGTGACGGTTAGAGGTATGACTTTGAAACTTGGTGACGTTTATCCTATGTCATTTCTAAAAACGTGTACCAAATTTGGGAGCAATTTGTCTAAGGGGGGGAGGGTTCTTACTCTAAAACTTACCTACTAAAAACACAGAATTTCGCCAAAATTAATTATTCTTGATGTCAGAATTAGCTCAATGTTGAGGCAAAAATGAAAATGAGTTCATTTTTATAAAATAAGCATGTGGCAGTAGCAACTGGCCAAGTTTCAGGTTTCTAGCACGCTCCCATGTCATTTCAGACCCCGTGTAAAATAAGGTTAAAAGACCTATAGACTAAGCAAAATCTTACTTACCTGATAAGAAAAACTGGATTCATATGAATTGTTCAATGTCCTATTCGTCATCTGTCTCATCGTCGGATTCCAGTGGATCAACGATAGTTTCTTTGGAATTCCCGCACTGGTCAGGCTTGCATCTGCATGCTCTGGTGCAACTTAGTTGATTCTGTCTACAGGAGCACCTCCGGTCAGCACAACGCAGACACCGGCAGCTAAAACATTCCATGACAGACGTCGGGGCAGGAGAAACATCTAACCATTTGATGGTGATCTCGTTCCCGGCTACATCCCAGCCATGACCGTGTGGAGTGGGTACATGTGGGCAGTTCTCGAGACATCTTCTCCAAATGGCAGCCTGGTAATTGGCACGACGTAGATGGAACTCTGCTGCATTTTGACAGGGCGGAAGTCTGCATGGGTCTGTGGTATGCGCGCCAAACATCTCATGCCTCAGTTCGTTGACTCTACTGTGCTGCTTCTTCCCATACAGGGCGCAGATGGCCTCTTCTCCTCTGGCGAGTTCTGCTACTGACAGACTGAAGGACTGCCCAATGCTGTTCATAGTGGCTCTAAATTCATTTTCGATCTTTAGAAGTTTGAGTCCTGACAGCTTTCCGCGCCCAGTGAAGGCACAGGTCGAGTCACAGCCACTGAAGGCATGGTAACCTGGGAGAGCAGAGCAGATATCGCATCCCAGGGTATGTGCCATAGCTTTAAGATCAAGGTAGCGGGTCTGCTGTTGTGTGCCGGTGCGAAAGATGAGCTGCGAGCTAATACGATGGCAGACTGAAAGGGCAATGACTGCAACATCACTGTCTGGGGACTTGATGATCACAGCAGAAGCACCGTGATCAGCTGCATGGGCTGCGTGAAGCAAAAGCCTGGTGTCTGCCTCTTCGTGTGTGCATCTCAGTTCAGCCACTTCTGCCTTCAGGACTTCTGTTAGTTGGTCATTGGCCTTCAACCTGAAGCACCTCTCTCCAACTGTCACGAACAGTGCTTGTTGGCCCAGCTGCGCAGCATACTCTGGCTTGGACCACTCATTCAGGAGGAATTCTGTCAGGGCACATTTGAAGGATCCACTCATCAGAGACTTGTTCAGCTGCTGGTCAATCTTCTGTGTTCCTGTGCGGATCTTGGTTTCGAGGCTCTCCATACCAGCATCGCTTCTCAGGTTGCGCTCCGCGATCTTAATGGATATATCAGGGTATGTGTCAACTACCCAGTCTTTGCGCGCACCAGCTGGATAACCAGATGTGATGGTGTTGAAGAGTGAAGAGGCCAGTTGTGAGTATGTCATGTTTGGTGCCGTTTTTGCTGAATGGATGATGGCCATTGCGTCAAGCACCCAGGTAGCATCTGGAGGGATACTTGTCAGCGGTTGCACATAGTCTTCTAGTGCTCTGAGCAATTTAGCCTTGACTGTCTTCACTGGACTTCCATCTGGCGTGGCAATTGAGAGTGGGAGCGGTCCAAGTGGGTAACTCAGAAGCTTCTCCATAGATAGTTCACGGCTTTGACCAATCTCAAGGAGACGGCCAAACATGTCTCTTGTTGACTTCAGGACGCTGGCGTGAGATGTCGTTCCCCAGTCTCTTCTTCATGGATGCGAACGTCTTCAGCTGCAGTTGTAGTAAAGTAGCGTAGAAGTCTTTGGTTCCATCTTTCCCTAATCTGTCTGCTGCAAATGTCCTCAGTGATCCTACGCCTCTATGACGAGCATCCAAAAGGTCTCGCTTTACAACTTCGGTTGCCACGTGTCCAGAAGCCAAATGACACAGCTGCTCGTCAGATTGGAAAGGGTTTATCCAGTTCTCAATACATGCCGTGATACTCTGCACCGAATGCAATTCACACTGAATAAGCACCAGACACTATTTGCAACAGTCAACATCAAGAAATACACTGGAATGCAAATTTCTATAATAGTTTATGATGTTAGTGACAAAACATTGTATTTTGTCATAATTTTAACAAAATTTTGATAATTTTCGCATAATTTTTTTTTTACCATTTTCACACTATCTTTACATTATTTTCGCACAATTTCTAACGAAAATATCTCCTAAAACAAAATCAAACACCTGGATTTGTATTTAATGTGTCTATGTGTCTATGTGCACTCTGAGCAAACCTAACTGCAATGTAATATGCCCACCCATCCCTAGCACAAAAAACCTATTTTAGCGGTAAAGCGGTATACCTGGTATCAAAAATGCCCCCAAAAACTTCGAATGGACACTTTTTAGAAGGAGTAATGTTTTAAAATCATCACCTTATAGATCAATAAACAAGAAAAACACATAAAACCTATGTTGGCAGGGGGTGCAGTAAACTTTCATTTTAGGCCCCTTCTGAGAATCAGCCCCAGGACTAAAAGGAGCTTCTATAAAGTATTGACCAGGGGGTTGAATACTTGTTGACGCAAGACATTTCAGCTTTTCATTTTAAATTGATTATTAAAATTTTTAACCTCCGCCATCGAAGATGGATGGAGGTTACTGTTTTCACCCCTTTCTGTTTGTTTGTTTGTTTGTTTGTTTGTTTGTTTGTGAACAATATTACGGAAAAACTCAACGGATTTCGACGAAACTTGGTGGGGGGGGGTTAGGTCTGGTCCAAGGATCATGCCATTAGATTTTGGACTTGGTCCAAAATCCAATATGGCCGCTATGACGGCCAATTTGAAAAAATATTTGAATTTTTTTTTTTTTTTTGCATTTCTACATGTTTTTAAGTGATTTCCAACCCCCCCCCCAAAAAAAAATTGTTCGAGAAAAATTGCTAATTTTTTTTCAACAAAATTTCGATTTTTTTTTTTGCATTTCTACATGTTATGTGATTTCCAACAAAAAAAATGCCAAAATTATAATTGCGGCTGATTTTGGAACTTCAGGTGGATATACCCATGTAAAATCAATTTCTGTCTCAAGGAATCTAGTTATGACGAATTAATTGAGTATGTAAAAGTTAAAAGTAAAAGGGAAAGTTGCAAACTATAACTCTGTGAGCACTGTTGACGTCAAATTGAATGAATAGGATATCAGGTTCACTTGAGTGACCTCGCAGTATTGGCGGCGGAGGTTTTGCACTCTACCAAGTGCTCCCCCTCTAGTCTAAAAACATGTTTTCACTTTGTCATTACGGGATATTTTGTGTCGATCGGTGACAAAAAATTTAAATTTAATCTGTTTTAAATTCAGGCTGGAACACAACAACATATGACTAAAGTCGAGGGGTTGTTTTCTGAAGGCAGTCTATCACAATGTACACATACCACCTTTTGATACCTGAAGCTGAACGATGTTGGACTTTCACTGATCTTTAAGTTTATTCCCACATTGTGTAGTTTGTTTGAATCACTGAAATCTCATTTGGATGATTAAGGGAAGGGTGGATTGTGCTCAGAGGACAGACATGAGGGAAACGAATTGTTTCATTTCAAATATCAAATCAAGTCATCCGAAAGGAATTTATTGCTTTGAAAAATCAAATGTCGCTGGAGTGTCACGAGGTATTGATGTTTACGATACTCTGAGTTTAAGGCTCGTGCAGGAGCTTGTACATACAGGACAAGGACATTAGGAGATGAGATTGCACTTGTATGTGAACAAGGACATTAGTGGGCAAAAGAGAAGATAGGATTTGAACCTGGGATCCGAGCATCATGAGCTATATGCTCAGAGGGGAACACCACGCAGGTCAATCCAGAAGGTATGATTTAAGTTCCATGTTTGATGTAACGTCACAAGTCGAGCATCTCGTTTCTTCTTATAAACGGTTTTTGTTCACAAGAATTTGGTATTATATAACTGAGGTACAGCATTGTGTCGATGTGACTGATTTGTACAAGGAGCGTGTTATCCTGCACGTATCTAATGAGTGATGTTTTTGTACCCGTCTCCACAGTGAGTTCCACTACAGGGCCGGAGACGCCCATGAGCCCTTCCCCTCCACGGGGCCACCCAGATGATTGGTCGGTTGATGATGTCATCAACTTTGTGAAGTCGGCCGATCCTGGTGGGGGTGGTGCTCAGGCTGAAGCTTTTAGGCGGCACGTAAGTTACTCGGCCACTTGTTCTGCCGACCTAACGCTCAGAAAGCAAGATGTGAGACGGAAAGCAAGATTGGCTCGGTGGATATTCCTGAATATTTGGCACACAACGAATGGGGTTAATGGGTGCTTTGTTGCAAGGTGCACAGTAAGGAGAGGAACGCAACCCAAGTGGCAATGTAGCATCCTTTTTACCCGAGCGGTTAGAAGAGTGGCGGCACAAATATTTTCATCTTGTGTGAAGAGCATCATCGAGTCTATTATTAAATAATATAATACCCAAAAGGAACATCGTTTTAAAGTTTCTTCCGATGATGATTGATACGTACAACTCCCCATCTCCCCCTAAACCTTCTGCACTGCAAATACTGTGCTTAACAGCCTGAACCCCTTCCTTTTTCTCATTTGTGGACGTCATAATGGCTCTTCATGGGATTCATAATTTGTCTCCATCCCTAAAAGTAGACACTTTAACTCCAGTGTTGTTAATAATTTCTCAAAGTAATAAGGTTGTTGACCTGCTTTGCATTAATCTTCTTCCTACTTCCCTTCTCCGTTGCTCTCCTTCGTCCTCCCATCAGGAAATAGATGGCCGAGCGTTGCTGCTGCTCAGAGCAGATGCTATGATGCGCTACATGGGGTTGAAGTTGGGTCCAGCACTCAAGCTCTCCCACCACATTGGACGTCTTAGAGAAACAACAGCACACAGCCAGCGACTTTAGATAGACTATGTTCACGTCCATTACTTGCTCTCTCTCTCCCCACCACAATCTGTCTGTATTGTCTTCACTCTTTCTGATTGTCTTTCTCTCCCTATCTTTTTGTTTCTCTTTCAAATGATGCAAAGATTGTAAAATGGGGAAAACCACATCGAATAGTAAAGGTATTGCTTATGGTTCCAGTTTGGAGTAAGTGCATGACGTTACACCTTCATAAGCCGAGCTGTCGATCGAATTGTTTCCATGTGTTTGTGTTCATCAAAGATTTTAAACCGAAGCATGGCAATTACGACACCTGAAAATTGTGTTTGACTTCATGTTTTCACTCCTATTTGTTGTTTGGGTGTGATACACATGGTCTCCTCGTCGTGCCCTTTGACATTGGCTCAGATCCTCTGACCCCACCACCTTCTCTTATTCCTGTAACTTCCTGTCTTCGACTTCCTTCAACATTTCATTCTCATTTCATACCTCCCAACCATCCTTTATACTCTCTCGCTCATCAAAAACTATTGGGGAAAAAAGGTTTCAATTTTATTTCACACATTTTCACATCACTGATCGTGTTGCCTCCCCATCTGATTGGCCATGTGAGCCATGGAACATCATCCTTCATGGTAGACACCTCTTCTTCCTTTTTCTCTCTCGAACCCTTTCACATTCTCTGACCATGTTCACTCCCAGTTTCTCTTCCCTTCTGAACAGTACAAAATCCATTCCTAACAATCCACCACACAGGTAAAGTGCAGTCTGTCGAGCATTCGGCAACCCAGCTCTTCACCCGTCTTGTCACCACGTTAACAGTATCGGTACCCAAAGCACAAACTGCATTGTAACAACCCGAACGCAAACACAGGTCAACCTTTCCTCGAAACCTATTCTGGACTAATGTCTCTCTCTATCTGTAATCCCCACCTGTATTTCCACCGCCTTGCACCCACACCCTTTCTAGTCAATCCCCTTTTTTGGTGGACCAGATGGAGGACTGGATGTTCCCTCTCTTCATCTGGAGTCACCAACTTTAAAAGGCTTGCACGCCAATATGATTATCTCTCCTACACGTCACCACCTGATCTGTGATTGATTTCGGTGAGACAAGATGACTTTCCTTCACGGGATATCCAGGACTTCATCTCCCACCCTGGTTATTCCTTATACCCTTTTGATAGACCCAATTGCTCGTGCTGATGGCAATGATGCGGCTTGCATCAGGAGACTCCCCACCTTTGATCACCCCCTCCCCCCTTTTCACCCCAACTCTTCTGTCCTTGTTCACCTCCCCCTCCACCCCCACCCTTACAGATCAAACATTCATGCCTCCAGGTATCCAGCTTATTTTTTTCACGAGTAAAACAATTGATGTTGGGAGTGAAGCCATTCTGTGCTTTAAACTGTTGTACCCTTGGGCCTATCATATAATCTCCAAGTGGTTGTACCCCTGGGCCTCTTGTCAATGGAATCTACAATTGGTTGTACCACTCGACTCATCTGAGATGGAATATCAAATTGGTTGCACCCCTGTGGTTTTTGCTATTTTGTGATATGTGCATCATTTCCACGTGATCAATCCCAACCTTTTTCTAGTCCCTAAAGCATCTTTCTGGTGAATGAAAAATTAGGATCTACATCGTTTTATCCATGCATCTCTCTCTCTCCCTTTCTAAGAAATCATGGATTTTTAATAGTTATTTGTGATTCTGGCCAAAAGCAATCCCCATTTCTCTGTCCCATTTCATTTGAGATCAAGTAATCTGCTGTAATTCTCATTTTATCAATTTCTAACGTTGCAATAAATAGTTAAATGCTACGCTTGATTTCCCTCATTTATTGTGCATTCCTTTTCATGTATACAAGATACATATTGCTAAGACCCTCAGCAATGTTCATTTCAGAAACTTCTGTCCAAATTACTATCTCCGGGGTCGAGCTTTCACCATGGAAATTTGAACCCAACCTTTTTCACATTACCCTCATGTGGAATGGAGGGGATTTGGACAGAGTTTCGACATTCTGCCTTTTCATACGAGTTCCCTTTCAAGGAACCTCGGCCATGCAATGCCTGATCCACAAAAACACATCGGGCCGAATACATTTTTGAAATATCATGCGATGTATCGTTTTTGGCCCTCTCTCTCAATGGTGAAGAATCGCCAAAAAATTATTGCATCTGGAACCGGATCGGGATCTTCACCCAAATCTAATCAGTTTTTCCTTGTCACTCACCGAACCTGCGCATTAAATTTCATCTGGATACGTCCACAACCTTTTGAGATATCCTGTACACAAACAGACAAACAAACAAGAATAAGACGTCATGCAGAGCACGATACTTGCAAAATCCAGAAAACAAATTTGTCCTCAACAATAATTGGTAGAACATCGTTAATAAAGGCGCTGTCACACCTTGACGATTTCGCCAGCAATGGCAACGTATAAAAATGTATGCAAAACGTTGGTGTACGCTGAAATTGATGTTTTTTTTTTAAGATTCGGTTGTATTGATAAGGTGTTGGTCGTATGCATAACATTAGTAACGGGCACAGAACGTTTCGTTGTCTTATAGATAACTGATACCAACGAATGCTTAGCCTGTTGTCAGCGTTCACAACCTATGTCCAACGATAGTCTAACTTAGGCATAGTGCGCTACACGTATCGCTGACGATCAGGTGGCGTAGCCGATTTAAATCATAACCGCCTGAGAATTGGAAGTGTCAACATCACAGTCACACCTTGACGATTTAGCCAGCGTATGCCAACCTATGAAAAATGTGTCTAAAACGCTGGCACATGTCGAATACGGTATGGGTAAGTTGTGTATACGTTAAGAGTACGCTGTCATATTTTGTGGTACGTTTAGTATGTCGTGAAATTTCAAGCATGCTGAAAATTTTACGATGTACTCGCCGTATGGCTCGCACGTTCCGCTACGCTGGGAATAAGTTGTAGGCACGATGTGCGATCGTTGACACAAGTTCCTTGTAAGTTACTCATAAGTCGAAACACGTCGAGGTAATGTTTAGCATACCCGAAACTTATTTTCTCCATCAAGGCACATTTTCTTTTTTTCTCCTTGGCTCCGTGAAGGCACGTGACGAAATATCTGAAGTTGTTGTTGTTGTTGTGTTGTTTTTTTTTAGTCTATCACGAATTTTAAAATATATTCGGACATTTGCTTTTAAGTTTTGACGTCGACGTGACAATATCCTCAAACAGAAAATATTCACAGAGGAGGAACAAAGAATAAGACATGAGCAAACTGAAGAGGCAATCGGACGTGACGTAACGGCACGTGACGAAATATCGGAAGTTATTTACTTATTTATTTTTAACGCTGCCAATACACCATTATACGGTAACTGTAAATTAGAAACACGTTCAGTAAGTTCTGTGGTCGTCCTGAAGACGTCAATCAAATACGTCTACATATGTCAATATGCGTTGGAGGTACGTTACACATAGGTTCAAAGCACGTTATTCATAGGTTAGAAATAAGTTTTGGGTACGCTAAGCATTACCTCGACGTGTTTTGACTTATGAGTAACTTACAAGTAACGTGCCTCGACGTGTGTGCAACGATCGTGTAACGTGCCTACAACACGTTACTCGTAGGTTATAAATAAGTTTCGGGTACGCGAATCATTACCTCGACGTGTTTCGACTTATGAGTAACTTGCAAGTAACGTGTGTCGACGATCGCATAACGTGCCTACAACTTATGGCCAGCGTAGCGGAACGTGCGAGTCATACATCGTAAAATTTCAAGCATGCTAAAATTTGAGGACAACCGCAAAGTACAACGATGAAAGCCAGCGTACTACGACGCATGGCAGTGTTTTGCAGCGTGCTCTCAACGTATACAAACTTACCCATAACGTATTCGACGTGTGCCGGCGTTTTAGCCCAATTTTGCATACGTTGGCTAAATCGTCAAGGTGTGACAGGGCCTTAAAAGGCACTCTTGTCACATACTCCTGGCAAAACACTGCAGAACCAGAAATTACCATTACATCAATGGAATCACTTCAGTAGCTTCTGCATAGATTGTACTCCACTTCAAACTCCTCTTCTGTACCCACATCATTCCAGCAGAAAGGGGGGAAGGGGCGACTGGTTGTGTTTAATGCAACACAAATCTTAAAAATAAAAACAAATTCCATGCAACAACAATGAAATTAAACAGCATGTAAAGAAACAAGTAATAACGTTTTAAAACGTGTAAAAGGATGTCGGGATGTTACTCCAACAACAACGCATTTTTAAGGCCATTTTGCCTTGCTGGAGTTGGGGTTAGCCTTGTGGGCTCCATGACAATCTTCTCCACTTTGCCCTATTTTCTGCGTCTCCCCTTGTTAACCCCCTAACCCGCATTTCTCCTTCCACCACCTTTAGCTGAGTCTTTCTTGGTCTTCCCCATCCTTTACTTTCTTCTACATTCATTTCTATCACTCTTCTTACCCAATCACTTTCATCCTTCCTCAACACATGACCCAACCATCTCAACCTGTTTCTCTTCACAACCTCCATCACAGGCTCTATTCCCATCATCTTCTGCAATTCATCATTTGTCTTCCTCTCTCTCAACGATATTCCGCACGTCCACCGAACCATTCGCATTTCCACCCTTCGTTGCTGCTCTACGTTCATTCCCCATGTCTCACTCCCATAAATCATTGTACTCCTCACACATGTAGCATACACCTTTCCCTTCAACGACACTCCCCTCCTCGTCAGCACACCACTCAGTTCCCGAAACTTCTTCCGTGCACATCTCTCGAGCAACCGTCGCCGAGTCTGATCCACTTTCTCCATTCAGCATGTCTCCTCGGTAGCAAAATGTTTTCACACCTTCCAGCTTTACGCCGTCTCCAAGATCCAACTCAACAATTCCTTCATCTGCAGCTCCCTCTATGCACACCTTCCACTTGAATGTAGCTGCCACACTGATTAATGACCCTCTCACACCACAACATTTTCGATCAACTCACTCAATGTGCATTGTACACTGAATGGAGTTCATTTTGACACCCTTCCTACACATAGCACACAGCCACTTCCCAGTCCTTTCCACCTCACCACATGTTTTTGCACTTGCCATCACTTTCATCTCTGATATTCACCTTCAAACCTTTTGTCTCCATACATTCCTTCCACTTGTTCATCTTCTCCTTCAGTCCATCCCCCCTCTGCAATCAACACCAAATCATCTGCATACAGCAGCTCCCACGGTAAACCCTCCTTTGTGCTCCTTCTCAGTTATCTTCTCTGCCGGTCTTAAAACTGGGTTGCTCTCGATGTTGCCATCCCATTCATTCTCTACATTCAACAGGCTTTCCATATATCACTTCAATCTTCCTTTAATTCTATCTGGGTCCACAACGATTTGTCCCACTTCATCCTTCAAGCAACCAAGTTATGTCAAACAAGAACTAACACAAACGCACACAGTGTCTTTTTTAGTACCAACCATTATTCAAAGAAAGATGGAGAGATGATTTCACGTGATCATTTCTTGGGACCATCTCCATCTTGTTTCCGTACTTTTTGGAGGAACATCCCGACACATCCCTTTACATGTTTTAACAATTGTAGTAACTTGTAATGTATATTCTGGCACATATGACACTATCAGGGAAACATTTTGTATTTATTCAATGCACACAGGAACTAAAAAACGATTTCTTCCTCATCCCTCCCTCGTATTTACATTGTTTACCTCTCTTCAAACAAACCTTTCCACAAGGAAGCAAAAGTTGTTTTTTTTACACCAGATTTTGTACTTTTTAGGACACAATATTACAGCAGCTACCATTAACAATTTCAACTACATTGACCTTGCCAATGAAAATTAGAAAGCATCTCAAAATGCAAAGCCAGTCGATGTCTGCTCTGTGCTTGAACTCAACTTGACAACAGCAGCAGCATCTTAAAAACAAGGAGTAAAATGTATGAATTAATTTTCTCGATATTCTAATAAAGGTTTGTAAAAAAAATATGATGACAAAAGCTCAAATGGTTAAAAAAAACAATGAAATACAGAAGCGATTCCAAAACCTGGCTGTCTCACGCTGCGCAGGTCTGGCTAATAAGGCCTCTTTGTACTTCCTGTGACTTTACTCTTTGACCCGATTAGTTTGTTTTCTCCATATTCTCTTAATAAAAATTTGTTGAAAATCTCATGACAAAAGCTTAAGTGATAAAAAAAAAGTTACGGCCGAGACAGACACTGTTTCGAGTCCACCTCAAGGCACTGTGACAAGTGCACTGGTAACCTGGAGGATATCACTGCAAAAAAGAAATAAAGACACGAATGTGCCTTTTATGTTTTATGGGTGAAATCTACATTTGAAAAGACGGATAACTTTAAGGCATATTTATTCATCCCGACGGTCTACCTTAAAAACAATAATAGTGGTGGTGGTGGTGGTGGTGGTCGTGTGGCAGCTTAGCTGCTATGGTAGCTATCATTTCTTGAAGCGTGACTGTGTCACTGATGCAGTGCTCCTCTACCAGTACACACACTGGAACTGGTACTCATTTCGCCGACCTCGGAAGGATGACAGGCTGAGTCAACCCCCTGGTGTATTAATTCAGCAGCCGACGAGGCTTGAACTCAGGACCCGAGGATCCCAAGCCGCCGCCCTAACCACTGAGCCAACACCAGGTGTACAATAATACTGATTAAAAGCAACACTTCTAAGAATCCCCAAATGAAACAGGTACAAACGTCCCAGGTAGCAATGCAGCGATGTTAAGTTTCCAGCCCAAGAGTCGTGAGTTATCTCAAGCAAACAGTTTGTAAAATGAACTTCAGTGGGTTATAAATGGATGAAGGTTCAGGAGTGAGTACGGTCAAAAGGATCTTGTCCAGAGGGTGCGCACAGGATGAAACTGACAAGCCAATCACGTCGTAAAAGACCTCACAAGGTGAAATCCTTGTATCACTGAAGTATGCAAAAGAATGACTCCACATGTCAAGTTGTGTGAGACGTTGAAGACAGGACTTTAAGATGTGAAGGACAATGGGTACTTGCAGATTAGAAAGTAGAGGAACGGGCAAGCTGCCTTCTCGACAATGGGCCAGTGAAGAGATTCCTGCTTTGAAATTGTCTCCAAGCCAACAGCAGTGCAATGTCCGACCAGTAGAGGGAGTTCAACAAACGATACCTCACCGGGTTCGATATAAGTCGTGAAACTGAATCTCCAACAACCAACGTAAGGTGGGGTGAAGTTGGGGCCTTCGTAATCAGGGAACGGGGCAGTCGCTGAACCATTCCAGGTTAACACACAGAAGACCCTCCATTCCTCCTTTACTGGGTGAGTTGGTTTTAAAATGATTTTAATCACATCAAAATCAGCCCAGCAGCTCAGGAAAATGTCTCCCATTTATCTCCTCCGTTCCTTCTCCTTCTACATTTTCCTCTCTCCAATTGACACAAACCGTCAGTGCTTTATACAGGGTGCTCCAAAAAGACCCGAACAACTTTGGTTGTTAATATATTTAGAACCACAAACGATACGATACACTGTGGTTGATATGATACACAGAAACTCATAAAGTTTGTGCACACCATCAATACACTTCAATGTGAGCTCCTTTTGTCACGTGCAGGACATCAAGGCGGTACATCTTTGGCCCAGCATGTTTGAAACCACCGGTGCGCATGCAGCTGTGATCTGAGAACCAACATTCTGCAGGTTTGCCACCTTGGTATTGTAAGCAACATGTGTGACAAACCCCCACAGATTGAAAAAAAAAATCAAGGGGGGGGGCTTATATCTGGTGATCGTGGGGGCCAGGCGGTTGGTCCGTCTCAGCCAATCCAGCGACCTGGAAGTTTTTCATTCTTGATGGCTCAAATGACGAAGGCCTAATGAGGGGGAGGGCCGTCCCGTTGAAACCGTCCCGGTTGCAGGTGTTCAACCTGTGGGAAGGTGAATCCTTCCAACATGTTCATGTAACTTGGTGAGGTCACTGTATCCTCCACAAAGAAAAAACACACTCACCAAGTGCTCATGGAGAAAGCCACACCACACATTGACCTTTGGACTCTGGCGTATGTGTTCAATGACCATGTGGGGTGTTTCAGAGCCCCAGATCCACACATCTGTGAATATGACCTTTTTCAGGAAACCTTCGTCATCTTTGATGCGACTGAGAATTTCCAAGAGAACACCTTGTGTTTGGGTCCGTCTTTGGGTTTGGGTTCCTGTAGAATCTGCACCTTATCGGCATAAAGGTTCAGTCTTTTCTACAAAATCCTTTGTACAGCGGTGGTGCGTAGTCCCCATTCTCTGGATGTGCGTCAGATTGATTTTCTGGGACTTTGTTGAAATGATTTACGCATGTGTTCGACTGCTGCACTTGTGTTTGGTCAACCGGTATTTTTCTGTTTGAGACAACTTCCAATCTCTTTAAACCTCTTGTACCACTCTCTGAATCTCATCCGCAATGGCAGATTCCTTCCATACCTTGCACAGAAATTACGCTGAACTTGCGTGTTGGATCTCGTCTCAACGAACCACTTAACATACTGAGCTTTCTCCTGTGGAATCATAATTTTATTTTAAATGAAACCATTAGACCTGAAAAATAAAGAAAACTAAGAGTTTCTGTATCATAAAAACAAGGGGTATCATCATATAATTTGTGGTACTAAATATATTTACCAAAGTTATCCAGTTCTTTTTGTTGCACCCAGTATATCTTCTGCAAACTGCCAGGGTCTCTTCCATCTCGGGTTGTTATCATTGCCAAGGCCACTGTGGCAGCCATTGGTGTCTCTGATCTCATGTTGTCATTGCCGAGAACATTACAGCTTTACCTGGTGTCATTGCGACCCGACAGGACTCTCAACAACCAAAACAATTCCTTCACCAAAGCACAATTAAATGAATATTCTGGTCTGGAACAACAGGAACATAAAAACATTGCATGGAAGACAGGCAAAAAAAAAAAAATCCAGTTATTTGATTAAACTCAAAACGATACCTTGAGATTTTTAAAATACACTTTGAGGTTTTTTGGTAGTTAGGTGGAGGTGTGAACACATATGGAAATTGTATTTTGTACACACATTTGGTAATGAACTATCATACTCGAACACCTGAAAACTGCATCGCAAAATAAAGTTTGGGGGGTTTTTTTTTGCACCAAAATCCAGCTTTCAATGTGAATCAAACTCAACAGGTGTCGTTAGTTTGTTTCGTTACGTCCTCGTGCGCAACAAAAGGAAAGAGAAGGAGATGAAAACAGAGCACGGCACAGCGAGTCGTGTGACCCATTTATTGGTACTCCTTACAGCAGCTCGTAAACCAAGTAATCGTCACTGCTTGAGCGATCAAAATGACATAGTCGCCGACCTGGTGGGGAAAGTATTTTCAAAGAAGTGTCAAAGCCGAAGGATTGCGATTGGTTAAAATCTAAAACTGCCCGCTACAATGAACAGACACTGCTTCGTACGCAAACTGCAGTTATTGTCACAGTGACTTTTTCACTTACTCATGGGATGTCATCAGATGGCAGTCAGGAAACGATAAAAAACAAGTACAGGTACAAAGTACACCTCCCCTACGATAGATAGATAGACAGACAAATCCAACAGCACACGAGATTGCCAGGGGCACCTTCAATGCTCAGGGATGCCACCTTGCAGCACGTGGAGACGGAATTGGGAGGGAGCGGTGTACAATAATTAATTGCGTAATTAAAATAAATAATAAGTGTAAAATAATTGATTTCTCAATCAATTGTCTTATGGTATACCTAAACCACCACAGTTTCATCCGAATATGCAACTTTTTGAAAATTAAGTAATTAATCGAAAAATGAATAATCGATAAATTAATCAAATAAATCAAAAATACTCTGGATAGCCAAATCACTTGGTCACTGTCGTATCCAAATATCAGCTTCCGAGCTCAAAAGGTGCCTCAGATGAGAAAGAAAATAAATATGGAATAAAATTTAAAAAACAATAATAATGAAGTAAAATAATTAATTGCTAAATCAAAAAATAAAATAAAAAATACCGGTTTTGCTGAAGCACATCTTCACTTTTGTACACAAATTTCAGCTTTCTCGCTCAAAAGGTGGCTGAGATATCGGCCGGACAAACCAACAAGAAGACATTGTGCAGAGCACGATACTTGCAAGATCCATAAAACAAATTGAACCTCAAAAATAATTGGTGGTTTAATTCGGTGACCCAATATGCAACTTCTCTTCAAATTTCAAGTCAATGGGATGAAAATTGACAATTTTAGAAATTCCACCTTAGTTGTTGACCTTTGGCCTAAGTTGACCTTTTGGTCCATGACCTTTCGGTCCATGTTGACCTCAAAAATAATTGGCTGGTTGAATTAATTGAACTGAAATATAAATGTTCAAATTTCAAGATTTGAAGAGGATTTATATTTCAGACTGGCCTCCAAAATCTGACTGGCCTATTGGTTCACGAGTCAGTAAGTGACAACTATTGATTCACGAGTCAGTAAGTGACCACTATATTCGTTATGGGTGTGTGTCTGTCTGTCTGTCTGTCCCGAGCATAGCTCCATGGGTTTTGATCCCATCCTGATTAAATTTGGGTGGGAGGTTGATATCATGATCAAGTTGTTTTCCTGAGAATGGGCGTGGTGCGCCCATTATGGGCGGAGCCACGCCCAAGAAACGTGTTTTTAGGGGGTAGCCGATTTCAAGTTACATCTTCTCCGAGGGGGTCTGTCGAATCTGGCAGGGGTTTCGGTGTTTGGTTAGCCCAATGGCACCTACATAGCCCCACGGAGCTCGATTTTTCATTTTCGTCCCAAGGTCAAGGTCACAAGGTCACGAACTTAGAAAATGTCAAAAAAAAAATCAATAAATTGGGCATCGAGCTCCTCGGGTTTTCCACTGTTTCGAATGAAAGTTGGTATGCAAGTAGTGCTCTTCGAGTATGACAACTTTCATCATTTACGTTTTTCCTGATTCCTGCCAGTTTGCCCGTGGCGTCCCCTCGAAAGTCAAAAAATAAAAAGGCAAACCGTGTACATTGCTCATGAACCATCGCTGTCTCCAGATTTGTTTCAGACTAAATCCACATTCCCAAGCTGGCCTCCAAAGCCAGTCACCGACTGGACATCCTCCGTCGTGTAAAGTCATTCCTTGGCCCACCTGAGCTCCTGACCACACGCAAAGCTTTAGTCCGCAGCCTGATAGAGTACTGCTCTCCCCCTGTGGGCTGGTGCTCCTGCATCTCACCTTTCTCGGCTTCACGCTTTGGAAACCAAGGCATTTCGGATCATTGGTATCTCCCACAATGAGGCTGAGTCTTTGGGTCTCTCACTCTCTCACTGCAGGCAGGTCGGTGGTCTTTGTCTTTTGCCGTCTCCTCTCCAATCTCACCCCCCCCCTTTGCTGTCTGCGATATGTCTCCCTCCCCCGATCTCGCCCCCCCTTGCTGTCTGCAATATGTCTCCCCCCCATCTCGCCCCCCTTGCTGCCTGCGATATGTCTCCCCCCTCCCCCCCATATTTCCGCAGGGTGCTCAAGATCCGTCAACAACCCTCTTCTGGTAAAACTACCAAAATAACGAATCAATGCTCACCTTCACTCTTTCATTAATCTTTTTCCCCAACCTTTGGAATAAACTCCCACACTCTCTTCAATCGCATTCTTCCCTCCAGGTCTTCAAAACAGCCGTTCACCACCATCTCTTATCTTCCCCCATCCAAAATCATAATCTTTTCAACCCCGTTAATCCACCCCAAACCCACGTCCTTCAAATTCCCTGCTTTCCTTCCTGAAAGTCCTTGTAATGTCCATCTTGTTTATCCCGTGTTTGTTCCCCACCCCATCCCTCTCCCTTCCACAGTTCTCCTCATGTCCCTGTTCCCCACTGTTTTGTCCTTCCCTCTCCCACCCCTCTTGTAATTCCCCCCCCCCCTTGTTGTGCATTCTGTGTGTTAAGCTCTCATAATAAGCCTCGAAAATGAATACAAAAAAAAGAAGAAAAAAATAAAAGAAGTCAATCGGATGAAAACTGAGGATTTTAGAAATCTCACCGAATTTGTTGATCATGGGCCTATGTTGACCTCAAAAATAATTGTTGGTTGAATTCAGTAAGCGATGAAAATCCTTTTCAAATTTCTCAATCGGATGAAAATTGAGGATTTTAGAAATCTCACCTAAGTTGTTGACCTTTTGACCTCAAAACCAATCGGCTTCTTGCTTATGACAAACTGGACCACATGGTGAAGTTTCGAGAAGATCGGTTTAAAATTGTGACCTGTACGCGATTGACAGACAAACAAGTTTGACTGACCAATATATTTGAAAAATCTTTGATTTTGCAAGTAACAAACAAACAAACAAGAAGAAGATGCCGTGCAGAGCACAATACTTGCAAAATCCATAAACAAATTTAACCTCAAAAATAATTGGTGGTTGAATTCAATGACCAAATCTGCAACTCCTCTTCAAATTTCAAGTGAATGGGATGAAAATTGTCAATTTTAGTAATTCAACCTATGTTGAACTTTTGGCCAATGTGAACCTCGAAAATAATTGGCTAGTTGAATTCAGTGACCTGAAACACATATCCTCTTCAAACTTCAAGTCAATCGGATGAAAATTGAGAATTTTAGGAATACCATCTTAGTGGTTGACCTTGGGCCTATGTTGATCTCAAAAATAATTGGCTGGTTTAATTCAGTGACCAAATGTGCAACTCCTCTTCAAATTTCAAGCCCATCGGATGAAAATTGACATTTTAGAAAGTCGGCCGATGTCCTTTTGGCCAATGTGGAGCTCAAAAATAATTGGTGGTTGAATTCAATGACCTGAAATATAAATCCTCTTCAAATTTCAAGTCAATGAG
>NC_140971.1:2956215-3018715 GCF_056783735.1 Eptatretus burgeri
AAAGTTGTTGAACGAAACTGGATTTTCAACATTTTGCAACTACGAACCCGTCACCCGTACCACATAATGTTGATCATTTTTATAACTTGGTCAGAAATTATCACATTGTCTCATCCTTGACTTCTGAAACAATCTACATCGTCAAATAACGCTCGTGAACCATTGTCGTATTCAGACTTGTATTCATTTATTTTATTTACATGTTTATTGCAATGTTAACGTGGCTTATATTTATTTTACATGTTTATTTCAATTGTGATGTGTTTATTTCTGGCTGTCGCCGACCTTCCTCTGTATTTTCTCGAAGCCCAGGAACCGATCCCTCCTTTTCCCATTGGACTTTGGTTTCCACTATCATAGCATTTTCCAGGAACCTAACCCCCACGATATTTGAGGGTTTACTGTAGTTTCAAAAACCATAAACATTTAAAAACTTCACGCAAACACCAATAAAATCAACAAATCATCTTAAATGCATAATTATTCTACCACAGAATGTTTTAAGATCCATCTTTACATTTCAAGTCTCTCAATCCTTGTACCCCCTACTTCACCTGCTGTTCTTCCTCCTCAGTGAAGTCATTCTTGATGTTGAATGTTTTGCGAATCTCTTCAGGAGTTTTTCCTTTAATCATGTTTGCTACTGTCTTACACGTAACATCCAAAAGGCCTTTGATGTCAAGGTAGTTGGCAGCCTGGAGTGGGGAAAAGAATAAACATCTGTGGCTGGTTAATGTGAAGAGAATGCAGAGTTTGGTTCAGGTTTTCGGGAGGAGGAGGAGGAGGAGGAGGAGGAGGAGGAGGAGGAGGAGGAGGAGGAGGAGGAGGAGGAGGATGGTACAAGGTAGAGAGAATAGAGCAGGGAAACAAACTCACCAGGATGAGTTCAAAAAGCGTTCCTTGATCAACTTTGAGGAATTCCTGATCCCACACAGGAATGTCATCTGTCCTCTTTTCTTTGTTCTCATCATCCTCAGGAGGTGGAGGATCATCCTTGTGATGTGAACACCACTGCACAACCTGCAGCAAGTAAACACCAACCAAAATGCTGAACACAACCCAAAGAATAACTTGTACACAAATTACACCAAGGCATCGATATTTTGATGCAAAACAAAAGGTCGAGTGCAATCCAAAACCAATCCTTTAAAGTTTGGTGGGGGTGGGGGAGACAGAGAGAGGGGGAGAGTGAAAGAGAGAGGGGAAGCAAGGAGGGGTGGGCGAAGGTAAGGCAGCAAGAGGTGAGGAAGGGAAAGCAGATGTTCAGTGGAGCATTAATTACGATTCATACTGTCTCATCGAAATGCTTCTGTATAGAATAACAGTGAAGATGGACACAAAATAATGTCTGAAATCCATTTTATAACAGTCTTACTATAAATACCACCTGGAGAGAGAGGAGAAGAGAGGAGAAGCGAGGAGAGAGGAGAAGAGAGGAGAAGCGAGGAGAGAGGAGAGAAGAAGAGAGCAGAGGAGAGCTCATCGACACTCGAGAGCGTAAAGGAGAGCTTAGCGCACTAAGCCTGGTGGTTGTTTAGCGGTTAGGGTGGCTAGCTTGGGATCTTAGGACCCCAGTTTGAGCCCCTGTCAGCGGTTGAAGTAACACCAGGAGAGTGGAGTTCAAGGTTGGCTTGCACACTTTTGGAGAGCCATGATTAAAGAGGAAGGCTGGCACATTTTGAGAGGCATCTGACTCAGTTGACTTGTGCATTTTGTGGAGAGCCGTGATCAGAGTGGAAGCACGAGGTGCATTGTTTTTGGAGAGGCGAGAGCAGAGGGTGAGCGCACACCGAGGATGACGACACGACCATTGAATTCGTGTTGAGGCGATTTGGCTCATGTGGTGAAGCAAGACTCTGGCCTTTGCCTCTTGGTTGAGTCATGAGAAACAGACCTCGAGCATCGTGTGTCATTAGCAGCTGCACTGGGGCTCTGAGACTTCGTGTTGAATGCTGCTCACGGATTGCGTGGCGTACGTTTGTCCTGCTATGAGAGAAGCGCCATTTTGCATGCGTATGCACGTGCTGGTGGAAACGCCTCAATTCCAAGTCCCAAAAAGACCAGCTCACCAGCTCTGGGCCAAGCGAAGTGCAAGAATCGTTGAAAGGAAGGGTTTTCTTTTTATTTTGTTTCCTCAGTGTGTGTGTGTGTGTGTGTGTGTGTGTGTGTGTGTGTGTGTGTGTGTGTGTGTGTGTGTGTGTGTGTGTGTGTGTGTGTGTGTGTGTGTGTGTGTGTGTGTGTGTGTGTGTGTGTGTGTGTGTGTGTGTGTGTGTGTGTGTGTGTGTGTGTGTGTGTGTGTGTGTGTGTGTGTGTGTGTGTGTGTGTGTGTGTGTGTGTGTGTGTGTGTGGTGCCTCGACTGAAGGACTTATTTACTTTATTATCATCATTATATTTAGAATTATTGTCCTTTTTAAATAGTTGTTTATGTTCATTAAATGTGTTCATTTAAAGAAACTGTATTCATGTATTTGTAGTGGGGTTCGAGGATAAACCCCCCTGTGCATCTATTTCATTCCGCGTGCTCCTCCGCCCGTCCGCCATTGCGCCCCATGCCTTTCGAGCATGTGTTAAAATCTCCGAGGATCAACGTGTCCGCCTCCTCTTAAAAAGGAACCGCTCGGCTGTCCCGGGGGCTGGCGGTGTTAACCTCCCATCACCACAAATTGGGTCAGGGGGTTAACCTGGGCTGGCCACCCCCACGACAATTTGTATGTTTATCACACTCTCACTATCTTCTCCCCCAGGATAGTTTTGCACTTTTCCCCACCTTCTGCCTCAACCCCACCCCCATCATCCCCTGACTGTGCGTTTGTTCCGATTTGCCGGCCACATCTTTTGACCCACGGGGCTCAAACTTGCCATTAAGACCGTTCACTCCCCCAGGGTGGTTTTGCATGATAAACCTCCCCACCAAAGCCACCACCCCACACCATCCCTCCCACAGATCAGCCCCACCACCCACCATGTGTTTTTGCTTCCATCGACTGGGTTCAACCTTTCACCCATGGGGCTCACTCACACTTGGCATAAAGGGTGTCCACTCCCCCAGAATAGTTTTGCTCTTTACCCCACCTCCTGCCCTAACCACCACCCCTATTACCCCCCCCCCCCCGACAGTGTGCGTTTGCTCGAGAAGGAGGGGTAGGGTGGTGTATTGTTGGAGAAGCAGGTCGTAGTGCAAAACTATCCTGGGGAGAGTGAACACTCGTGACACCAAGTTCGGGCACCATGTGTCAAAGGATGTGACTGGGAAATCAGAGGAAACACACAAATCAGAAGGTCAACAACAAAGTCTGATTCTTAATCTTCATCAACGACCTCACGGACTCTAGAAAATCCCTTTATCTGTTTGTTGATAACTCCACCCTCTGCGTGACCTCCATGGTTATTTTCGATATGAAGGCGGGAGCCTCTTCCCTCTCTTCAGACCTTGATATAATCACAAACTGGTCAAACATTTGGAATATGTCTTTAAATCCTGACAAGTCTGGCATTCTCACTATCTCTGTCTGAAAGGACCATCTGCCAAATCCTCCCATTTACTTTCTTAATGAAGTTCAGTCATTCAAACTCCTGGGTCTCACTACCAGCCATGATCTTTCTTGGGCAAACCACATTTCAAAGTTGGCCTTCAAAGTCTAACGAGGCATCTTCGGTCATACAAAGGTCCTTTCGGCCATGAGCCAGACCGAGTAATTTTTGGCCACCGGTACCATCCGAGGGGAATAATGCTCATAATTTTTGGCAGGGTATACATCTCTACAGTCAGAAACTATGTGATAGCATTGCATTGGTGGTAGCCTTTTGTGTGTTATTAGCCCTTTAGTAACCCCATCCCAAAATAAACTTTACTGAAACTGGCGTAAGACAGAAGACATTCTATTTAAAACTAATGGTTCTCTCTTATTATAGGATATATCTTCTTGAAAATTGTTAGGCACGTAGCTCATGTTATTTGCTTTTCAAAACAGTTGTTAAAACTAGCCAAGCATTTAGTGTTTGCAATTACAGGCACTGATAGTCCAGTGCTGATACATTGCAGAACATACATGTGATTTTGTTTTCATAAAAAGAAGTTTTTGCCCATACCCCAATTAATGGATACCATGTTTAAATACGTGAATTTGAAGAAAATTTAATCATAAACTAAAATAACAAAATATATTTTAAGTGAGATGTTTTACTCCAGGGAGTAAAAAGTGATCAAGTTACTTTTGGAGATGTCACCACTACAGTTTTGTCTATGGCACTGAGGGAAGAAGCTGATAGTGACAGAATAGATGTGTTTGACACATACAGGGAGAACTCTATCAAGAACAGTGAGAGATCACTACGAGGTGGAGAGGCCGGCCATCAGCTGCAAAGCATCACAGGCACACATATTGTGAGGCAGTGGAGGCGGTTCCTGAGCACAGTTAATAACAAGACATCTCATTATCTTTAGTCGGTGAATGGAGGAAACCAGAATACAGAGAAAAGCAACAGGGGAAGGTTCTTCATGAAACTGTGAATGACAAATGTTACAGAATCACATCTCAGGACAGTGAGGAGGTGCCAGCTCTTCAGTGCCAACAGGAAGAAGCAGATGGGTGCCTACTTCTCCATGCTGCTCATGCAGCAAGAGAACGCTATCAGGCTGTCGTGATATGCTCAGAGGACAAAGATATCTTCATAATGTCCTTGGCATTTCATGACAAGATTGGAGTCCCACTGTTCCAGAAATGTGGAACTAGAACCCGGATGAGGCTCGTTGACATCATGAAGGTTGCTGCCACTGTTGGCATAGATGTCTGTTTGACTCTCGTTGGGATGCATGCAGAAACAGGATGTGACACTGTCAGTGTGTTTGCAGGCAAAGGGAAGACAAGCGCCTTAAAAATCTTGACCAGCAACAGGGAAACCCAGGACACATTCCTAGAGTTGGGTTATATATGGGACCTCTCCCGAGAATTGATGAACAAACTAGAGGCATTTACTTGCCTCCTCTATGCACCAAAGGCATCATCCACTCAGGTCAATTATCTCAGGTACGACCTAATCTGTGCTAAGAAAGGCGAGATAGAGAACCACCAGCTTCCACCATGCAGGGACTGCTTAGTGAAACACGCACAAAGAGCCAACGACCAGGAGCAATATGGAGACGATATCTTGAACAGGACCCGAAAGTACCAAGTCCTGTTGGCCGAGGATGGAAGATGGAGAAGGAAGAAGGAGTTTAACAGTTGGTGGTGGACTGGATGGAAGGCCAGCCAGCACTTGAGGCGGTCCTTGATTTATTGGCCTGCAATTGTAAAAGGAAGTGTTCACTACCAAAATGTGTGCGTTTGTCAAACGGACTGAAATACACTGATATGTGCAGACTGCCAGACTGTGAGAACCAGGCATCCATCTTTGAGTCAGACGATGGGGAAAGTTCAGATGAGTATATTGAAGTGACGAACTGGATAATGATTATGATTTTTAAGTTCATATTGAACATTTTATATCACTTACAATAGTGCATATGATCAGAGATGTCTTAGAAACTATAAAAGGACCCGTCTTTGGTTCATAAGACGATATGTTTATCAGCAACACATTGGGCCTAAGTAATGGCCTTGTTAATGTGGAACACCACATTTGTGTTTCTATTCTGTAATTTTATGTCCTTCAACAGAAGATTGTTTCATTTTCACCTTTGACTCATTCATCAGATTGCACATGTTTAACCATCTTGCTACTGTCTTATTGGTTTACAGTGTGTAATACGGGTGTTCGATACCTTCATATGTGCATTATTGAGTCTCTCAATCCATTAAATTATGTATTTTTTGAGAAATTACAGGGAAAAACACATGAATCTTGTTCATGAACATGCTATCATTTACCTTTGATTCTTGGAAAGTATCCTTCAATAACAGGGAAAATATGACATTGACCAAACTACATAAATCCATCCAAATTAGGTATTTTTTAATTTGGGGTGGTGTGGGGTAACTGTCTGCTGCACTGATCTTAATATACAACACACAAAAAAGAAATTTAGATTTTTGGATTTCTTCATAAATTTGCAAAACACCCATGTCATTATATTGCTCCAGAGCTTTTATTTACTTTCCACAGTAAATGATAGACAAATACTTTTCTAAAGACGGTATGATTTATCACACAGGAAAAAGACACTGATATGTGTCACCAAGGACATACCTTTGAACTTAGGCATGTTTAAAAGCACTTTTTGTTGAGAAAAAATGATCCGAGCAAAAGGTGAAACAAATTTCAATGTTAATGTTTGACTGATAAAAAAAAAAATGTTGCCAAGTTGAAGAAGGATGTCTTACCTGGTGCTGGCCGTTTTGCACAAAAGCATATTTTAGGGTAGGCATATAAACAGGGTGACAACACAAAAAGCTACCACCGATGCAATGCTATCACATCTTTTCTAACTCGAGGGTTGTATACCTTGCCTAAAATCACAATGACAATTATTCCCCCCAGATGGTACCGACCAACCCAACTGGCTCATGGACTCTTCCTTGGTGCACCTGAACTCCGATCTACCTACAAGGCCTTCACCCACAGCTTGGTGGAGTGTTGCTCTCCGCCCTGGGCTGGCTCCCCTGCCTCACACCTTGCTCAGCTTGATGCCACAGAAACAAAGGCCTTCAAGGTTTATTGGAATCTCCCACGATGAAGCCGAATTTATGGGCTTAACACTTTGACGTCGTAGACATATCAGTGGTCTCTCTGTCTTCTACCGCCTCCTTTCTGGTGTTGCACCTGCTGCTCTTTCAATGGTTTGTCCTCTCCCAGGTTTCTGCAAGGCTGACACGGTCCACCATCAACCCCCTTCTGTTAAAACTACCTAAATCCAGGATCACGACTCACCTCCACTCATTTTCCAGCCTGTGGAAAGGACTTCCACATTCCCTTCAATCTCATTATTCCCTCTAGGTTTTCAAGATGGCTCTTCACCACCATCTCAGATCATCCACAATCAAAAACAATGATCTTTTCTACCCCCTCTAAACAACAGCGTTCTACACCCCCACCCCGTTTGTCCATATCTGCATTGTTTGACCCTCCCATTCTCTTTCTATACTTTTCCTTTTGTTCTGTTGCATACTGATCCATTCTGTGTTCTCGCTCTACCACGAGCCTAGTCTTTGTATAATAAATAAATAAATAAAACTACAAGCAGGCACAACCAACAAAGGGCAGGGTAGTGAGAACAAAGGCAGCACACAAAATAAAGGAACCTGCACCATGTAATGTTACAAGCATGAGAATAAATCCGAGAGCGAACATGGGTACGACTTGTTCAAAACCCGCAACGAATTGAGAACCTTGCGCAAGATGGCTGCGTTGACATTCGGGAGAGGAACTGGCTCATCATCTCCTTCCTCATCCATTCCCAAATCTGCAAAAGGTATGTGGTAATGTGGGGATTGAAAGGGCATATATAAAGTGAGGAAATGAGGTTGGGGAGGAGGAGGGTTGATCAGAATTAATAGGGGAGTGCATAGCAATACAAAGAGAGAAAGAAAGAGAAAAAGAGAGAAAGAAAAAGAGAGAAAGAGAGAAAAAGAAAGAAAGAGAGAAAAAGAAAGAGAAAGAAAGAGAGAGAAAGAAAGAGAAAGAGAGAAAAAGAAAGAAAGAAAGAGAGAGAATGAAAGAAAGAAAGAGAAAGAAAGAGAGAGAAAGAAAGGGAGGAGAGAGAACCACAAATACGTTGGAATAAAAGGAAATGCACAAACACAGTGACAACAACTGGACAGATTGTTACCTTCCAGCATCGTTTTTATTGTCACGGACTGTTTGGCAATTTCAACATCAACTTCAAACACCTCCCCATCCGAGCTCTGCAACTTGATGCTTGGCATCCTCCACAGTGTGAAGCGATGATGCTGGAGAAGAACCCGTAAAAACTGAAAAAAAAGGAAAAAAAAAAACTTCTCAGGGGAAAAAGTTTAAAAGCAACAGGTGTTTCTGCAGATGAGAAGCCTCTCAGGCTCATGTTTACATTACACGGCCTGCTGTTGTTTCCTTGGGGGGGGGAGGGGGGGGAGAAGATGCAGACGCAACATCTCCATTTAAATTTGAACAGCATTTTCATATCGGCTCACTGCATTCAACCACCAATTATTTTTGACGTCAACATAGGTCAAAAGGTCAAGAACTAAGGTGCTTTTTCTCCAATTTTCATCTGATTGACTTGAAATTTGAAGAGGATCTGCAGATTGGGTCACTGCACATTCAACCACCAACAATCTTTGAGGTCAACATTGACAAGGATTTCTAAAAGTGTCATTTTCATCCAATCGACTTGACGGGAGGAGCTGGAGGAGAGGGTGCAGACGAAGGAGGAGAGGGTGCAGACGAAGGAGAGGGTGCAGACGAAGGAGGAGAGGGTGCAGACGAAGGAGGAGAGGGTGCAGACGAAGGAGGAGAGGGTGCAGACGAAGGAGGAGCTGGAGGAGAGGACGCAGACGAAGGAGAAGGTGCAGACGAAGGAGGAGCTGGAGGAGAGGACGCAGACGAAGGAGGAGCTGGAGGAGAGGATGCAGACGAAGGAGGAGCTGGAGGAGAGGATGCAGACGAAGGAGGAGAGGGTGCAGACGAAGGAGGAGCTGGAGGAGAGGACGCAGACGAAGGAGGAGAGGGTGCAGACGAAGGAGGAGCTGGAGGAGAGGACGCAGACGAAGGAGGAGAGGGTGCAGACGAAGGAGGAGAGGGTGCAGACGAAGGAGGAGCTGGAGGAGAGGACGCAGACGAAGGAGGAGAGGGTGCAGACGAAGGAGGAGCTGGAGGAGAGGACGCAGACGAAGGAGAAGGTGCAGACGAAGGAGGAGCTGGAGGAGAGGATGCAGACGAAGGAGAAGAGGGTGCAGACGAAGGAGCTGGAGGAGAGGATGCAGACGAAGGAGGAGCTGGAGGAGAAGGTGCAGACGAAGGAGGAGAGGGCGTAGACGAAGGAGGAGCTGGAGGAGAAGGTGCAGACGGAGAATGACAAAGACCATAGCAGGTAAAAGTGTCAAAGACGATCCATATTGTGTCCGTTTCACGACTTATTCGATATAAATCGTGAGGTACGTCAGAGCGCGTAATTCTTTCACAATTCGATTAACATGAAGCATTTAAACATCGACTCTCCAGAGGAATAACGACACCTGACTTGCTTGTTCCTTTGAAGGAACAATGACGAATATGAAATTGAAGAGAAGTTCGTCTCAAACGGAAAAAAAATCTTTTACTTCAGAGCTCCCCGAATGTAAAGCTTCAGGGAACGGAGAGGCCTCTGAAGGATTCTTATTAATCTTCTTCTTCTTCATCATCATCATTAAATCATTGCATATCTTCTTCTTCTTCTTCATCATTGAATCTTTTCTTCTTCTTCATCAATAAAAACATTGCATCTCTTCTTCTTCTTCTTCATCAATAAAATCATTGCATCTCTTCTTCTTCTTCTTCATCAATGAATCTCTTCTTCTTCATCAATAAAAACATTGCATCTCTTCTTCTTCTTCATCATTAAAATCATTTCATCTCTTCTTCTTCATCAATAAAATCATTGCATCTCTTCTTCTTCATCAATGAATCTCTTCTTCTTCATCAATAAAAACATTGCATCTCTTCTTCTTCTTCATCAATAAAATCATTGCATCTCTTCTTCTTCTTCATCATTAAAATCATTGCATCTCTTCTTCTTCTTCATCAATAAAATCATTGCATCTCTTCTTCTTCTTCATCAATAAAATCATTGCATCTCTTCTTCTTCTTCATCAATGAATCTCTTCTTCATCAATAAAAACATTGCATCTCTTCTTCATCATTAAAATCATTTCATCTCTTCTTCTTCATCAATAAAATCATTGCATCTCTTCTTCTTCTTCATCAATGAATCTCTTCTTCATCAATAAAAACATTGCATCTCTTCTTCTTCTTCATCAATAAAATCATTGCATCTCTTCTTCTTCATCATTAAAATCATTGCATCTCTTCTTCTTCATCAATAAAATCATTGCATGTCTTCTTCTTCTTCTTCTTCTTCTTCTTCTTCTTCTTCTTCTTCTTCTTCTTCTTCTTCTTCTTCTTTATAATCATTGCATCTTCCTGTTCAAATGTAGATTTTCACATTCATTGTTCCTCATCCCATTCCTCTTGTAACTCTTCCTTTCAATGTAAATAGACTTTAAAAACGATTTTACTGAATAAATATTCATTTACCTCACACAAATTGGCTCCAGGACCTTGTTCACGTTTTCCATGTTTTTTTGTTCAATGTTTGAGAATTTATCAAATCACGATCACCTCACGGGGTCTGTGTGTAACCACTGCCATTATCACGGAGCTATGTGGTGGTGGTGGTGGTGGTGGTGGTGGTGGTGGTGGTGGTGGTGGTGGTGGTGGTCGTATGGCAGCTCAGCTGCCGGGGTAGCTATCATTTCTTGAAGCGCGACTGTGTCGCTGATGCAGTGCCCCTCTACCAGTACACACACTGGAACTGGAACTCATTTCGCCGACCTCGGAAGGATGACGGGCTGAGTCATCCCCACCTGGTGTTAATTCAGCGGTCGACGGGGCTTGAACACACCTGCGTCCACAAGTACATACCTGAAACCAAAATTAACAAATGGATCTGTCGGGCGACGTCACGAAGGTCACTGGGAAATCCCCAGCGGAGTCGCAGGTCCAAAACACCGAGACGTGGACGAGGTGAAATCAAGTTTAATCTCTCATCACACGACGGAATCCGACAAGGCCCAAAAAACCATCCGCGCCCCGATGGCCCCTGCTCGGTAACCCCGTGCGCGCAACATGATGGTGCGGTGTATTCACACCGAGCAATGCCAGATGCATTGTGGGATAAATACTTGGTTTGGTGTGGCGATTATTTACTCGCGACGTGAACGTGGTGGAGACTGGAGCGTTTGAACTTACATTTCATGTCACATATTCCGCCATCACCGTCGCTTTGTTTCCTTGTGTGATCATCATCGTCATGTTGCGGGATATGACGTCATTTCCTGTAATTCCCGATGTCTGCTTGAACACAACAACAACAGCGACACCACGTGTATTCATGAGGGTTTGTTGTTGGTCGATGAGGGTTCGTTGTTGGTCGGATCTCTCTCCCGCCCCACCAGGGTTTGTCGAAGTTAATGTTAAACCACTGACTGGACTCAGTTACCTCCTACAACTTGCTGTGATGGAATAAATCTCTCTCTCTGTCTCCCTCGACCTCTCCCTCCCCTTCAACCGTCCTTTCCTCCCTCTTCCTTCCTTCTTCCTCCCCATCCTCCATCTTCCCCCCTCTCCTTCCCTCCCCCCATTATTCTTCCCTCCCGCCTCCATCGTCACCTTCTTCCTCTCCTCCATCATCATCCTCTCATCAGCGAGGAGGGGTGGGGGAGTGAGGGGGAGAGTAATGAAGGGAGGGAGAGTGATGGGGGTGGGGTGGGGGAGAGTGATGAGGGTGGGGTGGGGGAGAGTAATGGGGGTGGGGGAGAGTGATGGGGTGGGGTGGGGGAGAGTGATGGGGGTGGGGTGGGGGAGAGTGATGGGGGTGGGGTTGGGAGAGTAATGGGGGTGGGGTGGGGGAGAGTAATGAGAGCTTGGGGTGGGGGAGAGTAATGGGGGTGGGGGAGAGTGATGGGGGTGGGGTGGGGTGGGGGAGAGTGATGGGGGTGGGGTGGGGTGGGGAGTGAGCAAAGAGAGCTTGGAAGTGGGGAGAGTGATGAGGGAGGGGAGAATAATGGGGGTGGGGGAGAGTGATGAGGGTGGGGTGGGGAGAGTAATGGGGGTGGGGGAGAGTAATGGGGGTGGGTGGGGAGAGTGATGGGGGTGGGGTGGGGGAGAGTAATGGGGTGTGGGGGAGAGTGATGAGGGTGGGGTGGGGAGTGAGTGAAAAGAGGGTGGGGTGGGGGAGAGTGATGGAGGTGGGGTGGGGGAGAGTGATGAGGGTGGGGTGGGGGAGAGTAATGGAGGTGGGGTGGGGGAGAGTGATGGGGGTGGGGTGGGGAGAGTAATGGGGTGTGGGGGAGAGTGATGGGGGTGGGGTGGGGGAGTGAGGAAAAGAGAGCTTGGAAGTGGGGAGAGTGATGAAAGGAGGTGAGAATAATGGGGGTGGGGTGGGGAGAGTGATGGGGTGGGGGAGTGAGGAAAAGAGAGCTTGGAAGTGGGGAGAGTGATGAAAGGAGGGGAGAATAATGGGGGTGGGGGAGAGTGATGGGGTGGGGTGGGGGAGAGTAATGGGGGTGGGGGAGAGTGATGGGGGTGGGGTGGGGGAGAGTAATGGGGTGGGGGAGAGTGATGGGGGTGGGGGAGTGAGGAAACCCACTCTGTGGGAGTACCTCCTGCGCAGCTACCCTTCGCAGGGCAACTCACCGGGTGACAGGATTACGGAAAAGCCTTCGGGACCCCCACTCTTTGATGACAGGAGGAAAAGCACGAGATAACCTTCCTGGTTCAGGTTGTGGTAGTGTGTGTTAGGGTGGTGCTGAGGTGTCGTCCACCAGATGGCTGTCTCCTCGGGTTAACCTCAGGTGGTCCCTTTGGGTGGGTGTATGGAATGTCCTATCTCTAAGAGAGGACGATCATCCGTCTCTGCTATCATCTGAGCTCCTGCATTTGAACATCACTATTGCAGCTCTCTCTCTGAGGTTCATAAACCGGATAGTTGTGAGATCATGGCAGGTGGTTCCACTGACTACTGGTCTAATCTGGTTACCATGCCCAAGGAGTTGCTGTAGCTGTGTCCAATAAGCTGACTCTCATGTTAATTGAGGCAACTCCGGTCAACGAGTACATCATGTGAGAGGATTCGTCACTCCTTGGGTGTCGTTTCCCTGGTCTGTGAACATGCTCTCACTGAGGCGAGTGATCTTACCGTGAAGGACACATTCTCGAGTCTGTGGTTGATCAGTGCCCCAGGCGAGATACACTTCTAGTCTTGGGGGATTTCAATGCATCGACTGGAACTGATAGGGATGGTTATGAGACGTGTGTTGGTCCCCATGGGTCAGGAACTGTGAACCAGAATAACACTAAGTTCCTTGACTTTGCAAGAAGTCATGGACTTAGGGTGGCTGGTTCATGGTTTCAGCGCCAACAGGCTCATCGCTGGACTTGGTGTTCTCGCACTGGTGGTGTGGCAAAGGTGATTGACCATGTGCTTGGTGATAGTCGCTGGAGGATGATCCAAAACTGCAGGGTCTACCGGAGTGCTCAGTTCTGCAATACCGCCCACCGGCTTGTTGCAGCAACTCTGAAGTTTCAGCTCAAATCCGGGAGAATGGTACCATCCCAGCCGAGGCTGGAGATTGGCAAGCTCAAGGATGAGACGGCAGCTGAGGAGTTTGCGAACAAGCTTTGCAGGAATTTTGGGGGTCTGGGTGTGTCAGGGAATGCTGAAGAGCTGTGCAGTGCCTTCTTGGCTGTCATTGGTTGTCTTGGAACGTAACATCAGGTGAAGAAGAACTTTGTCTCCCAAGGGGCACTGGATACTGTCGATGCAATTTCTCAAAAATTATCATTTTGGGTTTGAGGGTGATAAAAACAATAATAAAATGTTGTTAATTAAAACTTGATATTGAAATAAATGTATTCAATCTGAAATGGAAAATGTACTCAAATATGGTATGATTCTATGTGCTTGAACATGTATCCATTTTAAATTTTAATTAACACAATCATCTTTCCTTTGTATTGAAAGATGTCAACCTGTCTATTAAAGATATGATAAGCAGGCCGACCATTCAAATAAGTTTAATTCAGCAAAAGAGAATTGCCGATCATTTAAAAGCGATCTTGCTTTCTAAGGGATTTTTTTTTATTAAAGGCACCAACAAGTTGGACAGAGAATATGATTTTAGTAAAACTGGAATGTGGGTCTAAGGAAATGTCCAGATGTACTGGCTACTCGATTGATTCCGGGCCGAGCTGGACTCATCTATGAGGAGCAGCTGAAGGAGACGGGGCTTTATTTACTAGAAAGGAGGTGGTTACGAGGAGATATGATAGAGATATTTAAGATAATGAAAGGTAAAGATAAAATAAGTGAAGATGAATTATTCAACAGGGTAGACAGTGAGAGGACCAGGGGACATAGCCTGAGAGTAAATAAGGGGAGAGTTAAGGCAGTAGTAAGGTCGGGGACGTTTACTCAGAGAGTAGTTAATGTATGGAATGGTCTCCCTGGAAAGGTAGTGGCAGTAGAAACAGGAGATAAGTTTAAATTCGAATGAGATAGATACCTGGAAATTATGGAGATGGAGGGGTATAGGGATGTTGATAGGATTTTTAGGTAGTTTGAGCATTGATGGGTGATTGTGTGCATGTGTACGGAGTGCTGTTGGCAGGGGTCTTGTCAAGCAGGGTTGTGTGGTTGATGTGTTTTTAACCAAGCCCATGCCCCCTCCCCTGCGGGGAAGAAAAGAAAGAAAATATACCCATCAGAGATGGGGAATCCCCCGCCATTGAAATAAATGTTGACACCCAGCCAGCCGGACGGACGGACGGACGACCCGGATGACAACAATATCCCCCTTCCGCCACGCAGCGGGGGATAAAAAACAGAAAAAACTACAATAACTACAAAAAAACTACAACCCCCCCTCCCCCCCCCAAAAAAAACAAAAAACATTTTTTTCATGAATTAAAAACATTTCTTTGCATTTTCTTCCTTGGATCTTGTGTAGATGGGTTAGTGTGGTGTTCGTGCAGACATGATGGGCTGAATGGCCTCCACCTATGTAGGATTTCCTTGTTTCCTTGTATTCACTAAGCTCTATTTGCTTCAAGATTGTACATTTCCCCAGTGTGTTAGAAGCAGACAGATTTCTACAGCATGTCGGTAGAAAGTCAATCAAAACGCCCAAAAGGGTTGAAGTTTGACGTCATTCTCTCATTCTGTGCGTCATTCTTTGCCGGGAGAGAATCTACACATCTGGGTTTGAAATATATGTTACAACCATTCAACCGAATCAAGCTGGTGGCTGCACAAAGGCTGAAGATGAGCTCCACCTGGGAATATCAAGACCTGACAAACTGTGGCGTCAGCGTTTGGAAATAAAAAATACGATGTCTCACTGGATTCTAAATAAAGGACTTAACTTTATCATGTATTTCAGAGATCTGGAGCAAGACTCTGTTCTGATCACTCCATATGCACATATGTATTTGTGCATATGTATTTGTTTGTATGTTGAATAAATGTTCAAATGTACAGGATGACTTCGAAATTTCTTCTACAATACCATGAACTCGAGTCGCAGGGCCAGGCTTGATGGTAGAGCTGAGCGGTTCAGTGAGTTGAGGCATAAAACTATGTTCGCTGAAGGCGGCCAAGGAGGCCTATGTGCGAGGAATCTGTGAAGGGGTAGAGCATCACCTGTGGTCAAGTGATTGTTGCCCTGCTTACAGAGGAATTTGAGCATTGCGTCCCTCCGAGCCTATCCCTTAATGTACTGCAGTTGAAGTGGAGGGTGGTGAACTCCCAATACAGGGGTGTGGAGTGAAGGCCCGCTGGGCCGGTTACTTTGAGCGGCTGTACCAGGCTGACCCAGCAGCTGTTGAGGTGGGTGTTGTTATCCCACTTAATGAGGAGTCGGAGCCGCTGGGATTATGGGTTTCCTGGGTCAAAACTAAGATTCAGACTTTCAATGACATCTTGGATGCTGCTATCTTGTCTGTTTCTATTTGTGGTGAGGATTTTGAGGTCACAGAGAGATTCACTTACATTGGCAGGGATATTCATGACTCCGCATGTTGTGAGCCAGAGGACGAAAGACGTCTGGGTCGGTTCTGGGGAGTCATGGATTCACTGGATCATGGAGTGTGGCACTGTCGGTACCAATGCAGGAGAATAAAAGTCTGAGTCAAAGTCCTTGGTGCTTCCAGTCTTGCTCTATGATTGTGAGACTCAGCCTCTGACCAAGGATCTGAGAAGGAAACTTAACTCGTTCAGTAACAGGTCTCTTCAGAGAATTCTTGGCTTTCACTGGTCAGACTCCGTCACAGGAAAAAAACGAGCACGAATCTATTTGCAATCACAATTTTATTGTAAAACACAGGAAATGTACAATGTTTTGTGAACTCGAGCACAATTATACCAGTGTGTGCGTATAAAAAAACGAGGCGCACGCATTCACTCGACGAGACGTAAAAACAAGTATGTATACCCACAGCGATATTTACAACCGGACACAATATTACATGGCAATGTGAGTGCTCTGTACAATGAAAGAAAATGCACATTCCACGAGGCATCGCTGGCTTGGTGTAAAAAATAAAATAAACTTTACAAACAATGACCATTGTCGTGGTCTCACGAGCAGCGATCGCACGGAAAAGAACCGGGATGGTGAACGAACCATCCGTGACGCCTGGGAATAAAGGCTCAGGAGCGAGAGGAAGGAAAAAGTGAAAGAAGTTCAAGCGACGAGGACAAAATGGCGAGCACCATGGAACGGGGCTGAGATGAAAAGAGGACGGTCATACGGATGCGATGACGATCATCAAGTGGGCAATGCTGGCGACGCTGGCTAGAAGGTCTGGAGCAAGGCTGGACAAATGATGCTCAGAAAACCCACATGGTGGGAAGATCTGCAGTACGTACGCCGCCTGGACAAGGAAGGCAGGGAAAGAGAATGGGCCACGTTAATGTCGAAATAGCATAGTGTCTCCGCAACACGTGGCGGACCGAAATGGCGGGAAAAAGAGCAAGTGCATTAGAGAGGGATGAGAAAACTTGGAGAAAGTTAATGAAATGTTAAAAGACAAAACAAAACTAGAAGGGCACTCTTTGACGTCATGATGTCGCCAGATATTCCTCAGCCCACATTATGACATAATTATACATACTTGTACCAAGTTTGATTTAAATCCCTGAACCGAGATTAAAAATATTCAATAATTCTGGCTCCCTGATCATGCATCCGATCAGGTTGAAATTTTAAACAAATATTGCCCATGAACACTATAATCATAATTTTGAAGTTTCACGTCGATTGATGAAGCGGTTCAAGAGAATTAATTGTTTTTAAAGATTTTCGTTCAATCCAATACCGATGCCAGACCATGTGACCTATTGATTTTTCGTGAACATCCTGGAACCCCCAAAGCTTGGGGAACATGTGGGTGACGTTTCCCCTCAATCTGTCAAGCCATTCTGGGGGGATTTTTAAAGGTTTATTCTTCAAAAAAATAACATCGCTGCCAAACTATGTGACCGATGACATCATATCGAGGGTTGAGAGACATAATGTTGTAACTGCATTTTTGGTGAAATTGAATAAAATGGCTCTCATGTCTTTCAACAACATTATTTAGCAATTTTCAGGAAATGGAAATTTTCAGTTACAACATTATGTCTCTCAACCCGTGATATGTGGATTACGTTTTGTTCCTAATGGATAGGCGATCATACCTGCAAAGTTTTGCCTCGATCTATTCAGCCATTTTGGAGAAGAAGATTTTGAAGGTTTTTAACGTTAAAAAAAAAACAAAAACATGGCTGTCGAACTACAGAACCGATGATGTCATTAATTTTTTTCCCCTCATACAATTTAGCCCCAGATGACCCTCAAATTTTTTCACCGATCGGATAAAGTGTTCAACGCATGCAATTATGATGTCATAACGAAGCCACCTATGACATCAAAAAAATTTAAAAAAACAATTCACATTTCCCATGGGAAGCACATGGCATGCGACAAGTTTCAATTTTTTCCGGTTTTGAAGATACAGAGGATCCAAAGTTTTTCCTTTTTTCCAACATGGCCACCACAGCACGTGACCTATGACATCATAATTATCATGAAAACATTTTGCATGAGTAGTCGCACCTACGGTGAAAAATTGTGTTAATCTGATAAGCGGTTGCAGAAAAAAAAACAGAGAAAATTAGCAGACAGACAGACATATGTATGTGTGGACAACCCGAAAACAATGTCTCCGGCGACTTCATCAACACAAGCACAAAAAAAACAACAAACCCTTCGGGCTTAAACTTTAATATACACTAGAAAAGTGAAATTGCATATTTGTTTCTATATGCTTTGAAAAGTAAAAAACGACTGAACCAAATTTTGCATGTTACCCATAGGTACCTCAAGTACGGTGTCTGTCTGGGTTACATAGATGGGGGAGGGGGTTCAGGGTGGGAGGAAGACCCCATTTCTCTCGATGTAAATATGTAACACATAGGCCCACCCGGTGGTATGCGGTTTTGCAAATCATTTTCTTGTGCAAAAAAAAAGTTTCAACAACGTAACAATATGCATTACGGTGATGTTGAAATCTGAGAGAATAAATCGAAAATTTCAAAATGTTTCATTTTGCAGCAAGGATGGTTGATGAAAATGGTGTCAGATTTCCAAGCAGATGGAAGATGACCTTGGGCGAAATGATACGGTGAATAGAGCAGAATGTTTCTGAACTAAATCAATGCCTTTTGATTAAATATATCCACGGAATGACAGGTAAAAATGTCTCGTATCATATACTTGGAATATCAGTGGAGTGAAAGAAAATACCTCTTGTGCCTTCTTTTAAACTCGAGGTTTGAAAATCCTGAACAATTCGGCGTACAAATGTCGTGCGTCCGCCGGCACAGCAAACTAACTTTGCATGACCTGCGTCGATACACGGCGGCTCTTTCGAGTTGCAGGGAATTTGGGGGATTCACAACTTTTATACGACGAGCCTCTCCTTCAGAATGTCAAAGCAGTTTCTTCTCTGGCTCGGACAGACGTGGAAGTCGAGGAAAAGGCCCCGCACCACAAATTCCGGTCGCAAGGCAGGCTTTGCATCTTTTTGAGAGAGAACAGAACTGGCTGCTTCAAACACTTGCAATTTGTAGGAAACGGATTTGAAAAAGATTGCAAAGAAAACCTGGGCATTTCTGGGTAACACACACATACACGTCTACAGTCAGGCATTCAAGGTCGGAAGAGCTGGTTTGTTTAATTTAGCTTGCCTGACTACACCCCTACCTCCTAACTGGTGCTCACTCAGCAAGGTAGAGACGACGCGTCCATGTGGGAGACGACGCTTGTTGCTAACAGGTAGTGCAGCATTTGTTGTGATGGGACCCGTTGTGTGCCTCTCCACCTCACAAAGTTAAGGGGTTCAATTTTTATTGAAACAAACTTAGATTGGTCACAAGTAAACAATTTTGTCGTATGCTGTCCTAATGAGCCCAAATAAGGATGAACCTTGTCGGCAGCTCTGCATTCATTTACTATGAATACTTGTAACCTTTTAATATTAAATAGCAGTCTTTGAACACCCCAGTAGCCCCAGAGAGAGTCATTGTAGTTTGGAGGTAACGCAGTGATTGTGCATATATGCACGACATCAGCATCATGTCGGAAGGGCCGTTTTTGTTTTGTTCATAAACAAATGTATATGATCGAAATCAGCCCACATTACTGTTGTGGGTACCAGGAGCTAAGTGCCATACCAGGTATTGCTGCATGCGACCTGACCAACAGGAAGTGCCTGCCACACATTATTCTGTCTGTGGTACACAAAACAGTTCTCATGGTAGACAGGAACGATTTAAGTTTTAAAAACTCTTCTGGCAAAACATTTGCACAGGCTCTGCCTATTATAATTGATCTTCGCAGAGCTACAGCCCCCTACATCTCCGGAGAGTTGACCAGTTCACTCTGGGGATGAGCTTCTGCTCCACGCTGAAGAGGGCCAACAATCCCGAAATACGTGTCCGTAGATGTTCCCTCTCTGGGGTGGACTGGTCTCTGAAATTGAGAATTAAACTCTCTTCCCGGTCTTGGCTGCAGTACAATCTCATTGAGAAGTAGGGTGGCTTTAGCCCTGCTAAGCTCATGCCTAATAGGCACAGCCTATGCAACTCTTTAGACAGAAGAGCTTTAAAATAAAATTTCTATGTATACTAGCGGGGTGTGCTTACAAATTGTGGAAGCATATGAACCTTACTTCCCTATTGTCTCGGGTCGCTCACCTGCATTTGATTATTCAATTTCATTTATTTATATTTTCATTCACGGATGCTTTCCGGCGGTTCTGTGATTTTTTCTTGGTGTACTGGCTTCGACGTCCATCGGCCTGTAAAATTTCAGCTTTTTACGTCACCCAGAGCGTACCAATCTTTAATATCAATCATTGAGTCAGTCACAGTCAGTGGTAAGAAAGAGCTTTACATATTAGATATACTAGTGCGGGCCTGTAGGGGCGGGCCCGTAGGTGCGTGCCAGTATATGCAGCTTCGTGCCTGCAGTATCAGGTCCCCAGCATAAATTGACGTCATATCAAGCGAAGAAGAAGAATTGTGACGCCCCTCTCTCTCGCCCCCCCTGTCCCTCCCCTCTCTTGCCCCCTCTCTCTCCCTTTTATTGCCCCCCCTCTCACCCCCTCTCTTGCTCTTCTCTCTCCCCCCACCTCTGTCCCCCCTCCTCTCTCCCTCCCCTTTTTGCCCCCCCTCTCACACCCTCTCTCGCCCTTCTCTCTCCCCCTTCCTCTTGCACCCCTCTCTCGCCCGTCTCTCTCCCCCCTCCTCTCGCCCTTCTCTCTCCCCCTTCCTCTTGCACCCCTCTCTCGCCCTTCTCTCTCCACCCCCCTCTCCTCTCTCTCCCCCTTCCTCTCTTGTCCCCCCTCTCACCTCCCTCTCTCCTCTCTCTGTAAATGTATTCACAAATGTCTACCAAGCACGATTAATTCCAACCTTGGGGAAAAACAGCTTTCAAACCCTTGGGAAACAGCTGTTTCCCTCGGGAAAATTCAAACCTTGGGAGTGGATAATTAAATAAATTAATAATTAAATAATAATCAAACCATGGGATTAATTAATTAATTCAAACCTTGGGAAAGAACAGCTTTCAAACCTTGGGAGACACTTGGGAAACAGCTGAAATGGATGAGGAAGAACGACATCAAACTTTGAAAAGGCACATACCCAGGTCCCCAGTGTCGATTGTGACGTCATACCAAACGAAGAAGAATTGTGATGTCAATACTTCAAAAATTTTTTTTTTAAATAAACATTAATTGTGATGTCATTCGTGATGTCATAGCACCGTGTCCTGTCATTGGTTCACAGATACATGGCCGTAACTTGGGAACCGCTCGTCCGATCGATATCAAACCCCAAAAAGGCACATCCGGGGGTCCCGGCAATATTCCTGGCAAGTTTCAATGAGATCGGACCGGCGGTCATCGAGAAACGGCGGTCGCAGACAGACAAACAGACAGACAGACAAACAGACAGACACACACACACAGAGATTGCTGGAATTATAGATAGATATATTGCCTTCAGAAAGTATTCACACCCCTTGTTGTGTTACAGCCTGAATTTAAAATGGAATTAATTTTTTTTATAACTGATCTACACAAGATACCCCATAGTATCAAAGTGAAAACATGTTTTTCGAAATTTTTACAAATTAATTAAAAATGAAAAGCTGAAATGTGCATCAAGTATTCAACCCCCTGAGTCAATACATGGTAGAAGCTCCTTTGGCAGCGATTACAGCTTTGCATCTTCTTGGGGACGTCTGTATCAGCTTTCCTCATCTGGATTTGGGGAGTTTCTCCCATTCTTCTTTGCAGATTTGCTCGAGTTCTGTCAAGTTGGATGTGTAACGTCGGTGAACATCAATCCTGAAGTCTTTCCACAGATTTAATTATCAATGGGATTCAAGTCTGGGCTTTGGCTGGGCCACTCAAGGACTTTCATGTTCTTGTTCTGAAACCATTCCAGTGTTACTTTGGCTGTATACTTGGGGTCATTTCCCTGTTGAAACGTGAATCCTCACCACAGCCAAAGGTTTTTTGCACTCTGAAGCAGGGTCTCCTCAAGGATTTGCCTGCATTAGTTGTTCCCCCTATCCTTACAAGTCTCCCAGTCCCCACTGCTGAAAAGCATTCCCATGGCATGCTGCCACCATCATGCTTCATGGTAGGAATGGTGTGAGATGGGTGATGAGCTGTGCTTGGTTTCTGCCACACGTAGCACTTTGCATTCAGGCCAAAGAGTTCAATTTTCATCTCATCAGACCGCAGAATGTTTTTCGTGATGCTCTCCGAGCCTTTCACGTACCTTTTTGCAAACTCCAGGCATGCTGTTAATGTGACTTTTTTTTTCCAGGAGTGGCTTCCGACTGGCCACTCTATCATAAAGCCTAGATTTAAGAAGTGCTGCAGAGACTGTTGTCCTTTCAGCAGGTTCTCCAATCTCAGCCAAGAAATTCTGTAGTTCTGTCAGAGCGATCATCATCCTGAAATGGCCTACATGTCTTGAATAAGAATGCTCCAGGCAGTTTAACCAACACTTTCTCTTTATTAAAAACACTCCAAGTGAGGAAAAAAAAAACCATGCCTTTTCCAGATGCAACCACACGTCCCACCAGACAGGGCCATGCCGAACTTCACGTGCTTACAGCGGAGATAATGCGACACATGAGCAGAGCAGAGATATGCATAAGCAAAATATGTATTTGCTCGAAGCAAAACATGGGCATGAATATAAGTTTTACATTCAAACTTGGTTACATCACACACGTGGCCTGATTTTTATATGTAAACCACCACAGCAATTAATTGAACAAATAATTACGTCAACACGAGAACCAGGGAAGCCACCTTGGCTCAAAATATTGTCACATTGTTGTTGAACAATATCATAAATGTTGAAAATCTGTCAAAAATTAAATAAACCGACTGCATAGTACATCATATACAGACACTAAATTCATGGACCAGACTCTGGCAAACGGATAGGGACACAATGGAAAATACCATGAGAGTATAAAATTCACAATCAACAGAACAATGAAGGAATTCACTCTTCCCATTCTGGTATCAGCAGTACGACCTCAGCAGGTAGATATGGAGCTTGCCGTCCTTCGTGGTGCAGATTCACACTTTTCGAACCCGACCGTCTGTACTGGGCAATGTCTCAATCAAACATCCCTAGGGACAGTCGTTCCTTTGCACATCCACATTCAGCAGAACGATGTCACAGACACAAAGGTTTCATTTCTTCGATTTCATTGCATACGGGGCTGCAGGGTCGGAAGATATTCTTTGCGCTATCGTGACCAGAAGGTATTCGCCAAATGCTGCACACTTAGCCACCGATAGCCGAAGATGTCTGCAGGATGACCAAAATCGCCTGGTGATGGATGACCAGGAAGAGATGTCTTGAACTTGCACTTCGAGAAACACGCGAAACATTGTGTACCTAATAAACGTTAATGCTTGGTCGCTAATACAGCTATGGAACGAAAATCCGGATCATTAACCAACTCTGCAGCAGGTAAAGTGGGTTTAACAGGTTGGAATCCCAGAGAAATCTTGGCCCAGACAGCCATGATGACTCCATCAAGTCATAGGCTTTTATGAGCAAGTGACCAGGTCTGCCGGGTTAATGTTGGTTGCCACAGAGTTCCATTGAGAAGGTGATGTACTTTTATTGATCCTTTGAACACAGTTGGCCACAAACACCAAGAACTGCCCAGATTCGTTGTTTATATGTCCGAGCACCACAAGACTGTCTGTGTCGAAAGTGACCGAGTCGAGTTCTCTATCAAGCTCGTCAGTGAAAACGTTGACCAAATCGACAGCCAGAACAGCGGCACAGAGTTCTAAATGCGGAATACTTGGCTGCAAGTTTTGTTGCAGGAAAAGCAAGGCTGGCACCACCACAAAGACTTCACCGTTGCTGTTGACAAAATAACTGCAAAACACCAACTGCATCAGTTGATGCGTCTGAGAAAACACGCAAATCACGCCATGAGTTTTCAGACATTGTATTAGGACAATAAGCATGCGGAACGATCAAGGTGGTGCGTGCGGTGAGAGAGAGAGAGGCACACCAGTTGTCCCCATGGTTTTTTGAAATGTTCGGGGAATGGTTCATCCCATCCAAGTGCAGCTCCGGCATTGCCGGGTTAGGTCATCTGACGCAGCAACATCTTTCCAGTAATAACCACAGGTGCTGAGAAACCGAAGGGGTTGTAAACGCTGTTGACTGGAGAAAGAACTCACCCTTTGTGAAGGCCTTGTCCATGTTGGGAACAATGAAGATGATGGTATCTGTTTCCAAATCTCATGACACTCCAAGTGACCGCTGAACAGGTAACAGGTCAGCACCAAGGTCAAGGTGACGTAAATCCTTAGCATGTTCACTGTTTGGAAAGTGAGCCATCACTTCCATGCTGTTGGAAGTGATTTTGTGCAGATATAGATTCGCAGGAGACAACGTCGCCTTGGTACGAGTCAGAAGGTCTATAGCTTCAACAGGGAAGTGATGATTGAAGTTCATCATCGAGGTGGAAGTTCTTTTCCACGCAACGTCTTGCGTCGCATCCGTATTTTTTCTTCACCATTCGACGCGGTTTTCACGGAGTCCATAGGCATTAATGATGGGACTTGGACTGTTCGCAAACGTGCACCTTCATGTGAAATTCGGAGATGTCTGCTTTGGGGTCATTGTTCTTAACCAAATAAATTGCAGAAAGTCTTTGTGATCCTCACACACATAGAAACAATGGATCATTTGCTCTACGTTGGCCATGATTGTGATGGGTTCCTGTCTGAAGCGTGCCAATACCTCGAGAAGACTACTGACGTCTCAAACAGGAAATCGTGCCTCATTTAGCGATACATCACGGAAGGTGGCACTGCCATCGAACACCACACGAACATAGTCAGGTTTGGGATGGAATACAGCAAAACGAGGAAGATACCATTGCGGTGGTTTTGCCTTTGTTCCTGGTTCAAGAGGCTCAGCTCGAAGTTCCTGGTTTCTTATCTCGAAGCTTGCAAAGGGACAAAGTGGTTGATTGCAAGGGGTCGATTGTCTGGAAATTTCATATCGTCTCTGAAGGGTAACGGAGCCACCCAATTGCCATCGGTCATGCCTGATGATTCAGTCTTCCATGATCACCAGAAAACAGTTGTCATCTATACAGTGACCTAGCTTGTCATCACTTGTTGTTTGCTGAAAGACGTTACTGCCGACTCATGAAGGCAGACATTATCTTCTTCTTAGTACGTGGAGCTTTCACTTTAGTAGCCAAAGTACGTGATCCATCAACATATCCCGACGAAACCATCAGACTGAGGTCATTTTGAATCTTTGCATTGCATCGAAAATGGCGGAAAGGTGGCATTGTGGGTTTCTTTATAGTTGAAGGACTGCATCCTCGAACGATCCACAAGGTGAGGTGGAAGCCTCGCTACGATTGGTTTGAAGATCAGAGATGTGTCCAAAGCTGCAAGTCTGGGAAGAGAACTCTCGTTTTTGGCAGCCTCTATTTCCTCGATGGTGTCGCTAAACTTCTGCAAAATTTTGCGGTGACGAGGAGAAAGTTGAGGCAAAAGTTCCAGCTTCTTTAGCAACAATTGTGTCACTGCTTCATCGCTGCCGAATCTTTCTTGAATGGGATTGCAGACCTGCTCCAAACCGACATCGGAATTAGAAATGTAGACTCGGTGAAGACACTCCACGAATGCTTTGGATTCTGAACCATCAGACATATGTTGAACCAGGAGGTTAAGCTTTTCATCGAATGCTAGCGGTACTCCTCTGATCATGTTCTGGAAGACCACACTCCATGTCCTGAATTTCTCAGGCTCATCATCAAACACAGAAATCTGATTTGAAATGAAGTCTCGACAAGACAGATAGTTTACACAGTCCTGCATGGCAGGCATCACTGTTGGCATGATTGATGGCTTGACTTCTCGACCCAATAGTGAATGGCTAGACACTGACAATGTTGTTGCCGGATGCGTGTTGTTAGTCCTCAACATATGCGGCTACCGCATGGGTGTACATTGAATTTGGTGAAAAATAACCAAATTGGTTATCGGTTGTAATCCCACTGGACGGCGACGCAAGGTCAGTATATACAGTGGGATAGCGAGTAGGTGGCAACCGGAGCTGGGTTTGACCCACGTCAAACACAGTGGGGTTCGAATTGCAACTAACACACAGCCTTGAGAAGGATAACGACATGAAGGTTGTGTGTAAGGCATTAGTTGATGTCTGGTGAGTTGCGTATGACAGACCAGGAGCTGAGAGCTGGCATCGCGTTACACTGAGCAGACAGAACTTGCCTCTTGGACACGTTTGATGTCCGAGTTCTCCATGGATGCTGGTGCTGCAGCATTGATGGCTGGTGAGAGGGGAAATGACACTGGTTTGAGCGACATAGCTGGGTCAGTATGTACCCGGGTATCCGGTGGAATACCTTCAGTATCATCTTCAGACAATATGGATGGAGGCAAAGATGTGGCATTCCTGGACAACAGCATTCCCACCTTCTCCACACGTGTAGGTAATCCAGTTGCTGAAATGTTGCCAAATCCACCCCAAAACAGAGCGTCAGACCGCTTCCAAACGGACCTGAGCCTCTTCCTACCGCTTAATCGGTTCCAGATGCATCTGTTGCTGTGTCGCTTTCAATCGTTGCTGCATCTGTTGCTGCGTAGCTTTCAATCATTCCTGCATCTGTTGCTGCTCGAGATCACTCGGTTGCTGTGCACCCATCAATTGTTGCTGCGTCTGTTGCTCTTCGAGTAGCAATCAAGCTTTGTCCGATTTACATCCCATAACAGCTCTGACAGAGGTCTCGGCTGTCTCTGCTTTAGCCTTGACCAAGAGCGAAGAACTGCAAGAATTTGACGAAACCCGGGAGCCAGCGACAGACCGCGTGTGAAGCGAGCTCGACTTGGTGGCTCTTCTTCTTCCCGGTGATGAGATGAGTGTGAGGTCAGGTTTTTACTATCCTGGAATGGCCTACATGTCCCGATTCTTGAATAGGAATGCTCCAGGCAGTTTAACCAACACTCGCAGAGGTTTAAATTAATTTCTTTATTGAAAACACTCCAAGTGCGATGGTAAAAACCGTGCCTTTTCCAGATACAAGTACACGTCCCACCTGACAGGGCTGCGCCGGTCTCCCCGCTTGCAGCGGAGACGATGCGACACATGGGCGGAGCACGAATATGCGTTTTACATTCAAACTTGGTTACATCACAGTCATTTAATTAGGTTCTTGGTTACCTCCCTGACCAAGGTCTCTCTTGTCCTGTTGCTCAGTTTGGTTGGATGGCCATCTCTAGGAAGAGTCTGGGTAGTTCCATCTTTTTTCAATTTCCTAATGATGGAGCTCACTGTGCTCTTGGGAACTTTCAACACTCTATAAATTGTTTTATTCCCTTCCCCAGTTCTGTGCCTCCTCACAATTCTGTCTTGGAGTTCTACGGACAGTTCATTGGAGTTCACGGTCGAGTTTCTGCTCTGACATGCACTGTCAACTGTGGGACCTTATATAGAAAGGTGTGTTTCTCTTTCTAAATCATGTACAATCAATTGAATTGACCACAGGTGGACCCCAATCAAGGTGTAGAGACATCTCAAGGATAATCAAAGGAAATCGGACACACCTGAGCAAAATTTGGAGCGGAATAGCAAAGGGGTTGAATACTTACTGATGCAAGACATTTCAGATTTTAATTTTTAATTGTTTTGTAAAAATTTGGAAAAAAAAATTGAACTTTGTCATTATGGGGTAGTTTGTGGAGATCAATGACAACATTTTAAATTTAATCCACTTTAAATTCAGGCTGTAACACAACAAAATGGGAAGAAGTCAAGAGGTGTGAATACTTTCTGAAGGCACTGTATATATCTATGTATATATTGTCAGAGATTATATCCCTGTGTGTTGTATGAGGCGACCAGGGTTGCGTCAGGAAGGGCATCTGGCGTAAAAACCGATGCCAAATCATTATGCGGACAACAAAACGAATTTCCACACCGGATCGGTCGAGGCCTGGGTTACCAATGACCGCCACCGGTACCGTTGGTCAGCAGGGTACCAGTGGAAATTGTGCTACTGCTGGGCGAAGGAGGAAAAGGAGATGGGGAAGGCGAGTCCGGAGGCAGTGGGAGAGGGGGAAGGGTAGAAGTGTGGAGGTGAGAGTTGGAACTCTGAATGTGGGGACTATACTATGACTGGCAAAGGGCGAGAGTTGGCTGATATGATGGAGAGAAGAAAGGTGAACATACTGTGTGTACAAGAGACCAAGTGGATGGGGAGTAAGGCTAGGAGCATTGGAGGTGGTTTCAAACTGTTCTACCATGGTGTTGATGGGAGGAGAAATGGTGTCGGGGTAATCTTGAAGGAAGATTATGTCAAGAGGGTATTGGAGGTGAGGAGAGTGTCTGACCGAGTGATGAGTGTGAAGTTGGAAATTGAAGGGGTGATGATAAATGTCGTCAGTGCATATGCCCTGCATATGGGGTGTGAGATGGAGTACAAAGAAGATTTCTGGAGTGAGTTAGATGAAGTGGTGGAGAGTGTATCCAAGGATGAGAGTGGTGATTGGAGCAGATTTCAATGGGCATGTTGGGGAAGGGAATGAAGAGGATGAGGAGGTGAGGGGTAGGTACGGTCTCAACGAGAGGAATGTGGAAGGGCAAATAAATGGTAGTAGAGTTTGCAAAAAGAATGGAAATGGCAGTGGTAAATACGTATTTCAAGAAGAAGGAGGAACACAGGGTGACGTACAAGAGTGGAAGAAAGTGCACACAGGTGGATTACATCTTAAGCAGGAGATGCAACCTGAAAGAGATTAGAGACTGTAAGGTGGTGGCAGGGGAGAGTGTAGCTCGACAGCATCGATTGGTGGTCTGCAGGATGATTTTGGAGATGAGGTTGAGGAAGAGAGTGAGGGCTGAACCAAGGACCAGATGGTGGAAGTTGAAGGAGGAAGACTGTTGCGTGGAATTTAGGGAGGAGGCGAGACAGGTGTTGGATGGTGGTAAAGATGGGTGGAATGATTGGGCAACTACAGCAGAAGTGGTGAGGGAGATAGCTGGGAAGGTACTTGGTGTGACATCTGGACAGAGGAAGGAAGATAAGGAAACTTGGTGGTGGAACGAGGAAGTACAGGAAAGTATAAGGAAGAAGGGGTTGGCGAAAAAGAAGTGGGATAGTCAGAGAGATGAAGAAAGTCGGCAGGAGTACAAGGAGTGGTGGCGAAAGGCAAAGAGAGAGGTGGCAAAGGCTAAGGAAAAGGTAAATGGCGAGCTGTATGAGAAGTTGGATACAAAGGAAGGGGAAAAGGATTTATACCGATTGGCAAGACAGAGGGACCGAGCTGGGAAGGATGTGCTGCAGGTTAGGGTGATAAAGGACGTAAATGGGAATGTGCTGACGAGCGAGGAGAATGTGTTGAGAAGGTGGATGGAGTACTTTGAGGAGCTGATGAATGAAGAAAATGAGAGAGAAGGTTGGAAGAGGTGGAGATAGTACATCAGGAAGTGGGGTGGATCAGTAAGGATGAAGTAAGGACTGCTATGAAGAGGATGAAAAGTGGAAAGGCGGTTGGCCCAGATGGTATACCAGTGGAGGCATGGAAGTGCTTAAGAGAGATGGCAGTGGGGTTGTAAACCAGATTGTTTAATAAAGTCTTGGAAAGTGAGAGGATGCCGGAGGAGTGGAGATTAAGTGTATTGGTTCCGATTTTCAAGAACAAGGGTGATGTGCAGAGCTGTGGAAATTACAGAGGAATAAAGTTGTTAAGCCACACCATGAAGGTGTGGGAAAGAGTAGTGGAAGCTAGGTGGAGAAGAGAGGTGACGATCTGTGAGCAGCAATATGGGTTTATGCCAGGAAAGAGCACCACTGATGCGATGTTTGCTTTGAGAATGTTGATGGAGAAGTAGAGGGAGGGCAAGAAGGAGTTATATTGTGTGTTTGTGGATTTAGAGAAAGCTTATGATAGGGTGCCAAGAGAGGAGTTGTGGCATTGTATGAGGAAGTCGGGAGTGGTGGAGAAGTATGTGAGGATGGTGTAGAATATGTATGAGGACAGTGTGACAGCGGTGAGGTGTGCGGTAGGAATGACGGATTGGTTTAAGGTAAAAGTGGGATTGCACCAAGGATTTAAGAGCCCTTTCCTGTTTGCAGTGGTTATGGACAGGTTGACGGACGAGATCAGACTGGAGTCCCCACGGACTATGATGTTCGCGGATGACATCATGATCTGTGGGGAGTAGGGAGCAGGCTGAGGCGAGCCTCGAGAGGTGTAGGTACGCACTGGAGAGAAGGGGAATGATAGTCAGTAGGAGTAAGACCGAGTACATGTGCGTAAATGAGAGGGAGGGTGGTGGTATGGTGCGGTTGCAAGGAGTTGAGGTGGATAGGTTTAAATACTTGGGATCAACTGTCCAAAGTAACGGAGAGTGTGGTCGAGAAGTGAAAAAGAGAGTGCAGGCAGGATGGAGTGGGTGGAGAAGAGTTCCAGGAGTGATATGTGACAGAAGGGTAGCTGCAAGAGTGAAAGGGAAAGTATATAAGACGGTAGTGAGACCAGCTATGTTGTATGGTTTGGAGGCGGTGGCGCTGACAAAAAGACAGGAAGCGGAGCTGGAGGTGGCAGAGTTAAAGATGCTGCGATTCTCGTTGGGAGTGACGAGGATGGACAGGATAAGGAATGAGTATATTAGAGGGACAGCGCAGGTAGGACGGTTTGGAGACAAAGTGAGAGAGGCGAGATTGAGATGGTTTGGACATGTGCACAGGAGTGAAGCGGAGTATATCGGGAGAAGGATGCTGAGGATGGAGCCGCCAGGTAGGAGGAGAAGAGGAAGGCCAAAGAAGAGGTTCATGGATGCGGTGAGGGCGGACATGCGGGTGGTTGGAGTGTCAATGGAAGATGTGGAGGATAGAGCGAAATGGAGACGGATGATCCGCTGTGGCGACCCCTCACGGGAGCAGCCGAAAGAAGAAGAAAAGAAGATATTGTCAGAGATTACCCGGCACTGCCTGGGAAGGGTGGTGGTTGGGAGGGGAGGGAGGGGAGGGCTGAGTGAGCTTTTCCTGGTGGTAGTTTCGGTCGTGAAAGAACAAAAAATGCACAAACGATTTTTTTTACAATATTTCAATGTTTTCAATGCTCATGTGTGAGACCTCTACTTAGTTTTTAGCTTATCTGGAATTGAAATTCCATATAAGGTATTGTCATCATGCACTATCCATCCGTCCGTCTCCCATTTTTACTTCTCCGGCTAAACCGCTGGGCCGATCCAGCTGAAATTTTGCCGCAACGGTCTGCTCCTGACTGGTTATGGGGATTGCAAATTAATGGGGACAGTCACGTGACTTAGTAAATCAAAATGGCCAACTTAGTAAATTTCTTCAAAAATCTTCTTCTCCAGACCCACCAGTCAGAATGCTACCAAATTTGAGTTACAACATTCAGCCAGGGCCTAGATAAGCTGCAGGTTCAGTGGTCCTATTCCCCCCCACCCCGCAGCTCCTCGTTAGGATGTGGCTCCTCGTTGTATCCATGACCTAACCCTCGGTACCCCCAGCACGTTTGCAAAATTTGATGAAGATTGGCCCAGCCATTTTTTAATATGATTTTTCAGAGCTACACAAACATACATACAGAGGGGGTGGAGGAATTTGTGTGAGGGATTTTTTTTTGGGGGGGGGGGGGGAGAGGGGTAGCTTAAAACCTTGCCTAGATTTTGACGTTTCTACACCTAAAATTTGCAGTCGCTTGGTGCTACGGTTCAAAAGAATAACCTACAAACCCACAACACATTGCTCACATGTACATTTTATTTGTAAAGAACATAAATGATGTTAGATTAGTACAGCATGTATTTTAAGGATGTAAATGTTCAAAATGTCCACCACCAGCTTCAACGCAATCTTGAGAATACCGTACTACAGACCGACACAAACGTGTGCACATGATGCTGGTGAAATAGCAGTGCAAGCTAATTCAATCTCATCCTTTAACTCTGTCAGGGTTGTTCGCTTTCTAGTGCACACAGTGTCGGTCAGAGTACCCCACAAATAAAAGTTTAAGGGTGTAGATCAGAAGAACAGGAAGGTACTCCACACCTTCTCTTCGTTATACCCATCTTCCAGGTACATGAGTATCAAGTCAACCTCTCACAACGTGGTGGTGCTCAATCTTGTTGGAAATAAAACTCTTCCTTGGTGTACATCTCAAAAACATCTCATCAATGCAAGGCAGAATGTTTTCCCGAAGCATCTTTAAGTAGGAAAGATCAGTGACAGTCTTCTCAAAGAAAAAGAAAAAAAAAAAAACAAGGTCCGACCAGTCCTTTGAGAGACACCCCGCACCACGCCGTTAACCCCCGGAAGATTTAACACCTTTACTTCAATCAATTGTGGATTAACAGAGGACCGGGAAACATTTGTGCCGATTGACATCACCATTGAGTTTGAAAGTCGCTTCATCCATCGAGTCAGGAAAGGATTCATTGTCATCATGCATCCATTTTAAAAATAAAAAAATAAATAAAAATTCACAAAATTCAACCCTATGATCTGCATCGTCTTCATTGAAGGCCTGCACAGAGTCTCGGTATGTGCGGCTTCGACTTGTCGGCTTCAAAATCTGGTGTACACTGGTTTTGGGAATACCGGTCTGACGGGAACACTGCGTTAACGACTTTTCTGGCAAACACATCAAAAGTTGCAACAGAGTGACAGCACTTGCTTCATCACTTCATCCTTAGTTCATCAGTCTGCGGAGTGGCCCATGTACACATCTCAGGGGCAGATCCGGAGGGGTGAGGGCGAACCCGGCACAAGCTCTTTCCGATAAACCCCTCGGGGGAATGTGGCCTCCCTAAACCCTTCCCTTCCCGTCAAAAGACATCTTTTTTTTTTCCACATGCAATGAGGTGTATATAACTGAAGGTATGGTCTCTCGGAATGTGGAGAAGTAAACTGCGTTGTGCAGTGAATTTTTCGAACAATTTCTACTGTAAAGACGAAATACATAATATACGGTAAAGTAGGTAAGCCAACCTCGTATTGCATGGCGTTTCAAAAGTTTTAAATGCAAAATCTGAAACGATTACATTGAAGAAAATGCTCGAAGTATTTAATTATGCTTACGTTTTTGAAATGTACGAACACATTGTAGCAAACATCAGGGTCTGTTAGGTCCGAGACGTTGTTGAAAAAAAATGGATATCAATTCGGTGTTTTCAGTGTAGTTTCTGTTGTTGTCATTTTAATTTCCTGAATGAACAACAACAACAACGATGACGACGAAGGCCGAAGCAGAACAAAGACAGAATTTCCAAAAAAAAGACAGATTTAAAGAACCATGATGTGCATACAGAAAAAGGTAAGAAATAGTTAAACTGTTACAATTTGCCTGGTGTTGGCTTAATGGTTAGGGTGATGGCCTTGGGGTTCTTGGATCCTGAGTTCAAATCCTGCTCAGCTGTTGAATTAATACCAGGTGGCGTTGACTCAGCCCGTCTTCCTTCCGAGTTCGGCAAAATGAGTGCCAGCATGCTGGTATCCTGTGTCGAAGTGGCGACCCGTCCAGGATTGCGCCCAATAGCCAAGGAGACGACTTAAGCAGCACCAACGCTCTGCACAGAGGATGGTCCCAATGGATGGATGGATGGATGGATGTTACAATTGGATTTTGTAACTCCGCTAACTGGTAGAGCCTTGTCAGTGTGTTGGAATTTAGGAATGATGATTAAGATTATAGTCATGCTGTTGGTAATATTATCTTTTGCTGGTTTGGTCTTTTTATGCATCATCATTATGAAGTATCCATTGAAGAAAGAGAGCAGACCGTGTGTTGTAATGTAATTTAACCGCTGCTTATCGAAAACAAGAGAACACGAATTCTTATCCGAGCCTGTGAACGTTCAATTATTAAGTCTTTTTAGCAAACTGAATCAAAATCAGTTAATGAATGGTAAACATTCTGAAATGATAAACAATTAAATAACCTCGCTCTGCATGGTAAAATTATATTTTTCAATACAATGTAAATTTTTGCACCCCCCTCCTCCCCCACTAACCTAAAATCCTGGATCTACCCGTGCATCTTTCACTGTACCATCTGCTTCAAACTTATTACTTAACCTTCAAATGGTTGTACGTGTTGGAGACTCGGTTTCAATTTCATGTCGCCAACGTCTTGCCACCTCGAACGGTCTCAATTTTCCAATAACACTTCAAAATCGACTTACGTCAAAATGTCAGATGCAATTCCGCAATTTTGAATTCACACCCACAATGCAATGCGTGAATTTACATGATAACACCAACACCGTATTATTGGCATCACACTTCTATCCACATTTCTAAACGTCTTGTCAACATTCAAGGTGTGCGCATGTACATTTTTTTGGAACACCTTGTATACCATGTACATCTCTGGGTATTCAGACCACAGACGGGTCGGTCCGCTTCCACACCGTGTGCCACCTTCTGCACAACTGCCTTTCCTGTCTTGTCGTTCATTTCTCAGTTTGATTAACCGTGGTCCACTCAGCAACTGGTGTGAGTACCCGGAGGAAGTCTCGGACAATATAGCGAGTCAAGCTCACTTTATCCTGAACGATGCAGTGCAGGTCCCATTTTAAAGTGGTTTGACATTTGAGCGTTGGTCAATGTGCAGCCTCCTGCTTACCAAGTTCAGCAAACGATGTTAGTTTATTTGGTTGAGAAGAAATGGAATAAATAAATAAATAAATAAATAAATAAAACCATCAACAATTAATATTTTTCATCAGTATCACTTTAACCTAAGCCTGGTGTTGGCTTAGTGGTTAGGGTGGTGGTTTGGGATCCCAGGGTCCTGAGTTCAAGCCCCGTTGGCTGCTGAATTAACACCAGGGGGTTGACTCAGCCTGTCATCCTTCCGAGGTCGGCGAAATGAGTACCAGTATACTGGTCCCGGTGTATGCCCCGGTTAGAATAGGTGTACCATATCCCTGTGTGTCGTAAGAGGCGACCAGGGTTGGCGTCAGGAAGGGCATCCGGCCATAAAACATTGCCTCAAGAAAAAGCCTAACCCCTGCACAGCAGGGAAAAATGGCTGTAAAAACGGTCAATATAATAAAAATAATAATAGTATCACTTTAACCCCCCCTCCCCCACCCGACACAACACACCGCAGCGGGGCCAGGTGGCCAGACGTGTCTCGCATGACGACGCGAGGTGAAGTGAAAATTTCCCTCCGGAGAGGAAGCATGCTACTCCAACAGTGAATGTGTACGAAGGTAACAATCAAAGGGGACGACATGTGTAACTGAACTTTAACCTGAGATGAATCGATAGCCATGGTTGGCCTGTTTAAACATCTACATTTGAACACGTGGTTCAGGATGCTGGAATCCCAGGTTCAAATGCCATGTTCTGCATTAATTTGTCGAACGTATACCGGTGTCTTTGATATCCACGTAAACGTACACCGTTGTCCCCCCGACGTCTTCAACTACACGTGATGCATGTACAAGCTCCTCTACGAGCCTTTTCTCACCATTTAACATAAAAACATGAAAAATACGTTTGTTCAAACGGCGGTTATTTATCATTCACTTAAAGTCATAAAATGTACTATGAGCAGAGAAAGCAAACAAAACATTTTGAAAGTGGACTTTTGTGCTGTTCACCTGGTTCGTGCCAGGCCCAGGTACGTTAATAATACCAGCAGCTTGTTTTTGCTGCAGGTAGCTGATGAAGCCCGTGCGTAGAGCTTCCGTCTGATTGACCAAGTCTTTCTTGTCTCGCCCACATGGCAGTGCCAGCAGCAGGCAGTATTCATTCTCCACCTGGCACACAAACAGTTTACAATGCTTAGCTTCATGCCCCCGATTCAACACGTTTTTGCTTCACACAAGCAATTTTTAGCTTATCTGGAATTTAAATTCCAAATAAGGTATTGTCATCGCGCACCATCCGTCTGTCTGTCTCCCATTTCGACTTTTCCGGCCAAACCGCTGGATCGATCGGGTTGAAATTTGGCAGTAACGTTCCTCTTCTGACAGTTAACAGGAATTACAAAACTCGTTCCGGTCACATGACTTTAAAATGGCCTACTTAATAAATTCCTTCAAAAATCTTCTTATCCAGACCCACCAGTCAGAATGCTACCAAATTTAGGTTAGAACATGAGGATGGGGTCGTGATGTTAAATTGTGGAGGTCATGCCGATCACCTGACCGTAGGTGTGTCAAAATGGTGGACTTGGTAAATGTTTGGGAGAATCACGTAAATTCCTTCAAAACCCATCTTCTCCAGACCCACCAATCAGAATGCTCCTAAATTTGGGTTACAGCAATAGGCCAGGGTCCAAATAAGCTACAGGTCCAGTGGTCCTATTTTTACATCCTGCAAGCCATTTTGCACGTCCTCTGGTAACCCCCTTCATGCCCCTGCTCCACCCCACTTTATCCCAGCTCCCAGCCGTACCATCATCTTCTTGGTGACACTTTCAAGCTGAGAGGCTTCGAGGCGCATGCGCTGGGCGATGCGCAGGGAAGGCCCGCTGTCCTGCGACGGCAGTGAGCGATGTGCCAGCACGTTGTTTCCTCCTACAAACTGGAACTGAACCAATGCAGCATCGTTCTTTAAAACGAGCAAACCCTGCCATACCGTGGGGTATCGCTGCACACACACACACACAAATTAAAAAGTAAGTGCTGTACTAAAAGTTAAAGTAGTTGTTGTAGAAAGGAACTTAATAATTAAGGAAGTGGGGGAGGAGAGGAGAGGGAAGGGGAAAGGAGAAGCGAGAGAGAGGGGTGAAGGAGAAATGGGAGAGGGAGGGGAATAGGAGAAGCGGGAGAGAGAGGGGGGAAGGAGAAGCGGGAGAGAGAGGGGGGAAGGAGAAGCGGGAGAGAGAGAGGGGGGAGGAGAAGCGGGAGAGAGAGAGGGGGGAGGAGAAGCGGGAGAGAAAGGGGGTAAAGGAGAAGCGGGAGAGAGAAAGGGTAAGGATAGGGAATGGTGGGGGAGGGGAGGGGAGGGAGGGGGGAGGAGAGGGGAGGAGAGGAAGGGGGGAGGGTAATAAAGCTATCAAAAAGGAAAAGCTATTCTCAGCCCAATGGAATTTACTACAATCCTAGAAAGCTACAGGGGTCAGGGGTGAATGAAGGCCTGATTGGGTGTCACTGCGGTAGTATGTCACTGTCACGGACTCTCCATTTCATACGGGACAAAAGAGTTGTTGTGACTAAAATACTGCACTGTACTTCAAAAAAATAAAAAATAAACAAATAAAAATGAAAAAAAAAACATCCACAAAGAAGTACCTGATCAATAATAATCATTTGTTGTCAAATTGTGCTTTCCTTGTATGCTACGGGTATTTAGAGAACAGAAAAAGAGTTCATTTATTTGGAATGATAATATACGAGCTAAAGCAGTGAGATGTAGGGGTACACCAAGTGCAAAGAACGTACCATCGATATCCGAGCAGGGAAGACGAGTTACAAGCTCTATATTCTACACCTCTGTTCTTTATTACAAGGCCCGCGGCCACTGGTGACCTAAAGTGCGGCCCCTGAAATGCGGCCGATAATACACAAATGTGAAAACACCCCATCATAATCCGCCATAAATACTATCAAATTGACCCAATGGTTTCAAATGAGTGTTCTAGTGTGAAGCATAAAAGTAACATCACTCCATCGGGATATGTTTGCCGTGTACAAACAATTCTGCTTGCAGCCCAGTGAACCACAACGAAGAAGAGTATGTGGAGGCGGGGCGCAGTAGCAGCCATTATGGAGTCCTGCAGGCGGTGTGGCGGCTCTCACACCGATGTCTTATCGGCAAAAATGCCCCCCCCCTCTAAATAAGTGACGATCACTATTCTACACTAAGTCACAATGCTTGCAGTGACAGGAAAGTGGTTGAAAGTAAAAATAAATTCGATATCAGCAACATTTGTATGACAGTGCATTAATAGACTGACCAAGACAGTCCATTTGTCAAGTAAATATGGCATTTACCCTTAGCAAAGGCTGGTCCACTGGCTGTGGAACAGGAGCAGCAGAGGGCACTTCTGGAGGTGATAAACGTTTGGTCTCAGAGATACAGCCAGGAGGTTGTAAATAGACTACCGGAGGTGGAGATTGCTGGGCCTCAAAACCACGACCGGTCTGTTGCAGGTAGGCCACCGGCGGGCAAGCCAAACTCGATAACCTGGGTATAGTCGGTACCCCGACCTTGGTTTGAAGGTATCCGGTGCCGACTTGATAGCCATGCAGCACATCCGAATGGCTGCGCTGCAGTTGTGCCGGTAACGCTGCCGACAGGTGCAAATCCACCTGTGGACAAACAAAGAAATGACGTCTAAACATGATGATGGGTTCGAGCAAATATTTTTCATCATGTTCTGTACAAACAGCTAAGTCCATATGGTGCCCAAGAGTAGGATGTGTTGATGATATCGGTCTCGGTCACAATTGGAGGCAAGAAAGCAAAGGAAGGTGGTGACAAGTGAGGACCGTTGAAACAAGTTAAAATGTTTTGGAAAACCCCGTTGATTGCACGACAGAAAACGCATTTCACATGTACATTCAAATAATACACAAAATACAAATGAAGTTGCATTGCAGGTGAAGGAGGAGGCACTTCCTTGATAGTTTGTGGTTTAATTTTCTTGTATTTACTAAAGCAACAATTATTTTCCAATGGCTGCCTTTGACTGTTTAAGACGCAGGGTGTTCCGAGTATGAGGTTTTTTTTCCTGGCTCATCCAACTTGTCTACGAAATCGGAATGATTGTGTGACGTTGCAAAACTATGATGAACTAATAAAGTTGATCCTTTAAATTTCTCAATTGGCAGATGACATGAAGCTTGGGGGTAAAGTCGAGAGCAAAAAACAGGGTGGTCAGGTTAGGAAAGTGTACATACTTTCAGATATTGGGCAAAAGATTGGCAGATGTAGTTTAACAAAGAAATGCAAGGTGATTGGGATGAGTAAGAATAATAAAAATAGGGACTACATGATACAAGGCACTATCTTGGAGCGTGCCACATGGGAGAAAGATCTGGGGGTGGTAATGGATATGGGAGGTAAGCATCGATTGATTCTGGGCCTGGCTAGACTCAGCTATGAGGAGCGGCTGAAGGAGATGGAGCTTCATTCACTAGAAAGGAGGCTGTTACGAGGTGATACGATAGAGATGTTTAAGATAATGAAGGGTGTCGCCAAAAGTACAGAAGAATTATTCGGCACAGTAGAGAGTGATAGGTCCAGTAGACAGCCTGAGAGTAAAGAAGAAGAGAGTTAAGATGGTAGCAAAGCAGGGGTCTTTCACCAAGAGAGTAGTCAATGCATGGAATGGTCTCCCTGGAAAGGTGGTGGCAGCCGAAACAGGAGATAAGTTTAAACTGGAATTAAATACATACCAAGAAGCATTGGGGATGGAGTGGTACATGGAAAATAGGAGGACTGGTTGGTACCTGAGATATAGATTGGTGATTGTAGACCTGTGTCATGATTTTGTGGTCTGAGAAGGTCTCATCCGAAGGTGAATGTGCCGTCAGTGTTTTTTCATTCATCATACCACAACCTTCTTCACCCCTCCCACACCCCACCCCCAAAAAATTACATAAAAAAGAACAACAATTGAAACCCCTGGTGATGTCCCTGTGCTGCCACACTATTCTCTTCTTCAATCAAACTCCCCCACCTCTCCCCACACTCCATTCCCAGTTGAATGTTGATAAACTGAACTCTATTGTGTAGCTGCTGTTCATTTGGATGACGTTACAAGTACCACCGCATGCTGAAGGTAGCATGAGGGCCGATCAATGGGGATAGAAGAGAGTTTTTATTCCCGATGAATTCATGGATGAAAGGAAGACTTTATGAAAGATACCATGAGAGCTTAAACTTGCATAAATGAGTATAAACACACCTTGAGCTGTTGAATCATACAGTGTTGAAGAAATAAAATGGAGGCGGGGAGGTTGGGGGTGGGGTGTAAGACACAACTACATCGTGTTGAAGAAGTGGTGGTTAAAGATAGGCCACAGGCTTGGCTGTTGCTGATAATTTTTAAGTTAGTGGCGATGGCTCGTGGCTGCAGGTTAAATGGATGGAGGATATTCGAAAACATAACAAGGTTGATCAAGTGCTCGTGCCGCGTGAATTTGGGTGTCGTCATGCCCTCACTCAACCCACCTTGGATTGCGAGCGGACCGCCGTAGCCAATTCCGAATGAGAGGCGGCAGAAGGAGGCTCCGAACGTCCGTGAATAATGTGGTCCATTTGAGAAGCGGCCAAGAACGAATGGCCGGCGGTCGACACGTCCGTGCCACCTCCCGTTAGGACACTGCCAAAATGAGAAGGGCCAAGGCCCTCTGTGGCACCGCGGGTGTCACGGGGGGATTTGATGCACGTGGCTTGCTCAACTTCAGCCTTGGGAAATGGGGCAGCAGACAAGACGAGTGTGTTAAAACACCTGACAATCCGTGGTGTCATATCTCACCCTCCTGCCCTTGGCAGATATTTTGCTATCATTGGACCAAAACGATGGTTACAAGTTCAACCGGACCAAATGCAACAAGTTAATCTCACAACAAAAAGAGTTGGATATTTATCAAAGGGTCTGATGATGGGCTTGTTTATTTATTTATTTCTATAAACAAGAAAAATATTTTTGATCTTTTCACTTGTGATGCAAATGTCTGCCAACTTGAGGCAATACGCAACTTTCAAAATGATGTATGAATGCTAAAAACGAGGCCTTTTGTGCATGCGCAGTTTGTGTGCTTCAATAACCCGGTTCTGCTTATCCAGGCACTTCTAACCTGCCATTACGAGCACGGAATCTGCAATGCAGAGTCTTTTATATATTTTAAATTTTTTTTGGTATACAATGTCAAGGCTCGTATAAAAGTAAACACACATAACGTTTAACAAATGGAGCAGGAGACAAGAGGGGCGGCACAACACAGTGTGGAACAGACACATGAGGAGATCTGTGGAAGGGAGAGGGATGGGGTGGGGTACACAGGGTATACAAGATGGACACTACAGGGACTTTCAGGAGGGAAAGCAGAGAATTTGAAGGAGTTTGGGTTGGATTAACGGGGGTAGAAAAGATCAAGGATTTGCATGGGGGAAGATAATAGATGGTGGTGAACAGCTGTTTTGAATACCTGGCGGGAACAGTGGGATTGAAGAGAGTGTGGGAGAGTTTGCTCCAGAGGCGGAAAAAAAAGAGGAATGAAAGAGTGAAGGTGAGCAGCGATTCTTGATTGTGGTAGTTTTACCAGAAGGGGGTTACTGGCAAACCTTGAGCACCATGTGGAAATATCGGGGAGACAGATCCCAGACAGAGCAGGGGGGGGGGGCGAGGCCGGAGAGGAGACGGTAGAAGACAGAAATACCACTGACCTACGTGCGGTGAGAGAGTGAGAGACAAAAAGACTCAGCCTCATCGTGTGAGATACCAATTAAATAATCCTGAATGCCTTGGTTTCCACAGCATGAAGACAAGGAAGGTGCGAGGTGGGAGCACCAGCCCATAGGGGAGAGCAGTACTTCATCAGGCTGCGGTTGAAAGCCTTGTACGTGGTCAGGAGCTCAGGTGTGCCAAGGATCATTAAAAAATTGGTGCGGCCTGTTCCAAGTCAAGACATTGTTGGGCTGGCCAAAAAATAATAATAAAATAAAATAAAAATAGGAGCTCAAGACCCTTGCGAGCTGACAGAGGGTTGACCAAGATGACGCGTCAACATCTAGGAAAGGCTTATTTTGGTTTTACATGATGAGCACCCCCTAAATTATCTTCAAAAGGGGTGTTTAAATGAACCCAAACACCCAGTTTTCATTCATGCACCACCTTGGAGTCCCCTGAGTATGCATGCAAAGTTTGGGGCCACGAGGTTTCATGGTTTTGGAGTTATGGAGGAGAAGGGTGAAACTGACTGACTCACATCGACATTTTTCATGATTGGTTGATTTATTTATTTATTTATGTATTTAACATGGTCTACGCTCATGGAAGAGCAATGGCACAGAACAAAGGGAACAGATTTTGACTAGTTTGTGATTTTGTCAAGGTCTGATGAGAGGGAATAGGCTGCTGCCCATCTGTCAGAAGGATGAGAGATGTCAAGGCAGAGTGGAGTCATCAGCACAGAGATAGAGGATTTTCCAGAGAGTCAGTGAGATCATTGATGAAGATTAGGAATAATATGGGCCTAGAACATTGCCTTGGGGTACTCCAGACTTGACAGGGAGAGGAAAATAAAGGGTTCCATTGAGAGACACATGGTGACAACAAGAGTGGAGGAAGTCGTAATCCAAGAGTGGAGTTGGCCTTGGATTCCATAGGCAGACAGTTTGGAGAGCAAGGCAGGATGCCAGACTGTATCAAAAGCTCCAGGTATGTTCATCAGAGAGACAGATCTGATCTCACATCTGATATTGAGGGCCTCCACCATTGGTGGGAGAGTAGAAACAGCACGTCCAAGGGAGAGTGACCAGGTCGGAATCTGAATTGACGATTTGAGATGAGGCTGTTGGAGAAAAGGAATGATTTTATGTCAACTGTGGTGATGGATTCCATGACCTTGCTGATGATTAAAAGTACAAGAAGCTAATTGGGTTGTCGTTAAGGGAGATCTGTTTTTGGACCTTTTTATGTAATGTTGGCCGATTTCCATTTTCCCATTTGGATATAGGAGACCAGTCCTGAAGTGTTTAAAATAAATGTGAATGTGAAGCACAAATGTAGAAGCAGGTCACACTTTATGACCCATGAATACATGGGGTCCACAAATAGTGGGGTCCAACAGCATATATTTATAACGACACTCACAGGCCATTTAACTCCTGCTCTACCACCCCCCCCCTCCCTCCTCCAAAACATGATTAAAAGTAAATATCGTTTTAAACTTACACTGTGCATTGACAAGCCCCAGATATGACTTTCCTGTCTGTGTAAAGAAGCACAAAGGTTTTACATAATTAAACTTTTTTCACTTCCATCATAAACTCGAAATAAAATTATCACATTTATCGATATTGGCGTGCCGTCACATGTGCCATCATGCTTTTGGGGGAATTTATACATATATGGCATAGAGGATAAGAATGTCAGGAAAAAAAATATCGGATACTTTCACATGGATTACAAGGACGTGAGGAAATAATCCGGAGATTGAACAGAATTTTGGACTTTAGCCTGGGATCCCGGTATCACAAACATTCCCAGAGGCTACGATTCAATTCAGGAATAACTGGCCTGCTATTAAAGGAGTTAACAAAGACAAAGGGACGCTTTGTCGGGAGTACAAACAACACCATTGTGTGATTTGCCTTTCTGCATCCATCTCAATTTCAATAAAATTGAAGTTTTCATGACACAAAAGACTGACATAAATAAATGATCTCCCAAATAACAGCAAAAGAAAGTGATGAAATCAAGCCAAATACAACGGAAAAAGAACCTGAGTTTGTGCGTATCATGTTGTGCCAAGTGCAATGCCCTTTGGGAGCATTTATGGAGAGAAAAGGCTGTGCTTGCGAGTAAAGATTAATTACCTGTGAAGGAGTTAAGCTCCGTGTAGTGGGACTGAGAGCAAGACCGGACAGCTGACGATATTGTGCACCCACGAGTACTGCTTCTCCATACGTCCCACGGTAGTCAGTGAAGCTTTTATTTCCTGAAGCCAGCATACTGTGACCAGTCAGCATCATTTGTACACCCCCGCGATGGGACTGTGAGGATGGCAGGCCGGTCAACTTGCTTCCGGCTTCTTTCCCTGATGGTTTATTCCCACTTGGAGAGGACTTGGCCTCAGGTTTGCTGTCAGGTGTACAAGAAAGACGTGCCTCTCCATCATGCGGGCAAGCTGAAGACTGATAAAACCGCCCCTCTCGAAGCATCATCTCCTGACTGTATTGATCATGGCAACCTCCTGTGGGTGTCATGACGACCACCTCGGGTCCTGTCATCCGTGTGCCACCCTGCCCATATGCCACCATCCCGTGATCATTTTCAATGCCTCCTCCCCCATTGCGAGTTCCAAACGTCTGCAGACGTGATGTTCCGGTGTGCAGTTCAACATGGGGTATGCTTGATCGAGAATAAGAGGCTCCTGCAGCACCCATAGTCGAAGATAAATGTCCTGGAGAAATAACAGAGGTGGCTGCTGTAAGGACACTGGCAACGACACCACATTGTGTCGAGCTGGGGTCGTTTGGCCGCAAGTACGCTGCAACAGGCACCGAAGGTGAAACCTTGGAAAAAGAGGGTGACAGCCCACTGGAAACCCGTGGGGAATGTGGCTCCTGCTTGAAGGCCTTCGCTTCAGGCAAACTATGTCCTTCAGACTCCAAAGTCTTTGTCTGAGTCATTGTAATGACTGAAGCCTGCTCTGCCGAGCGACGTCCTGGAATACTGGAACATGGAAAAGCAGAGCTCAGCTTGAGGCTGCAAGGTGATTGGTTTGTAAGTGGTGGACGTTCCTCTGGCTTTTGAAGGGTCACGTGGGTAGAAAAATGTGGAAGATGATGTGCAAAACTTGAGGCTGGTGACTTGTAAGACAGGGAGGCTTGCGATATCTCTGACGACTTTCCAATGGATTTCGGAACTGAGGGGACAACTGCAGCTGACTGATTACCCACAGTATCATTGTCAAGAGAAGTGGCAGCGGGTATCTGACTGATTGGAGCACTCACACGGAGCGGACCTTCTGTTTTCTGTCCAGAGTGGCTAAGCAAGACTACTGTGCCTTCTGATGTTTTCACTCGCAGCCTCGCCCCAGATACTGCTGGCCCTGTTTCAGTGGTTCGAGTATTGCTAAATGGCAAGAACGACATTCCTGCCGGGAATGTCCGGCCTGCAGATGGCATTGTTTGATGCCTGAGAGTAGACGTCGAAGGATATGGGTGGGTAGGAGCAACTGCTGTGGTGGCAATTTCATTGGGAGACGAAGCAACGGTAGATGGTGGAATGACTCCACTTGTGCCTTCCATGAAAGCTTGCTTGAAGCGTTGCTTTGGAAGAGAAAGACTTACAGGAAGTGAAGGATTCGGGTCTTCCTGCTGTGGTGCACAAAAGCGCACCGGTGGACTTATTACAGAGCGAGGTGAAGACACCGGCCGCCTTTCATACCCACCTGAAACTACCTCACAATGAGATGGACGTGAAGCCTCCACCAGTCGGGTTACCTCGCAAGATCGTGCATAAGCTTCAGGCAAAGACGATCGTTTGGTATCAGCAGAATCTAAGGGAGTAGGATGAGTATCCTCAACCTGGGAAGAAAGTCGTGGCTGAACCAAAGCACTTGTGACAACAGTGGAGGTCACAGTGGAATGCACTCCACTTCCTGCAGGAACATACTTTGGTTCCATGAGAATCTTACGCAGAGTGCTCGAATTAGGATCTAGGTCTGAAGCCTTTGTATCTGGTGGGGGAGCTGCTGGAGGTGGTGTTGACCGTGTAGCAGTCAATTCATCTGGTCGTGAAGACAAGGGCATAGCTCCACCAATTCCCGGCACACCAGCTGAAAATTTTGGTGGTGGTCCCCCTGCCACAACAGGCTGCAAGAGCGACCGAGGCTTGTAAGATGGATCACTTGCGAAATCTGGAGGAAGCGAAAGTGGTGGTGGCTCTGGAAGCAACAGTCCACCACGCACAAGGGTGCCCACTGTACCAGTGGAATGGTGGAGTTGGGTCGTGCTGTGTACCAAAGGAGGTCGTAAGATGTTACCAGGCACGCTAAATACAGACTTTAAGTCTGGGAAAACAATCAATGGCTGTGAAACAGATGGTGGATCTGAAGGCCGTACTATTGCTTGATTAATCTCAGTATTTGGTAAATGTCGACTAGCATCAAAAGGGAAGGTTGCAAGTATCGTCTGACTGGAGACCGAGACAGGTGAATCAAACTGTGGTTTGATTTTTAGGTCATCTTTCTCAGGAATAGAATCTCGTATGTGTAACTGTCTATCACCGCCACTTCCCAATGCAGTACCAGATGCAGTGGGTTCCACCGATTCGGACTTTAAGGCCTTAGTATCCAAAATATCACTCTTACGACTGGCACTGCCTCTGCGACCACGACCCCGACCACGACCCCGCTCAGGCCGCGCTCTCAACCTTCCTGATGACAATGTCAGCGTTTCACAAGGTTCCTCAGCCTGCTGTGCAGCCACTGCTGTAGCCTGCGATTCGGGAAGCTTAGCCACCAGCTGCTGCTTGACACGTGGCGTCAGAGGTTGCAAATGGGCATCTGTTTCACATTGCCTGGATGCGGTGCAACTTTGGGTAGCTTGCCCACCAAAGACCTCAGCTTCTGAGCTCTTCTCATCCCCCATTATTGAATCAATGGCTGCTGCTAGCTCCGTTTCTGAGGGCTTCTCCTCGGCCCCTTCAAAGGATTGTGCAGTTGCTTGGCCAGGCCCAATACCAGTGACTGCTGCTGAAGCATCAGCCAGCCGCTCAATATTTTCCACTGCCTGCTCAAGCTCTGTTTGCCGAACCTCCACCGTTTCCATGGCTGTAACTGACCTCGATGTCAGAGTCGTCTTGTCACATTGTTTCTTATCCTGGCATCTACTATATGTCAAGGATAAATCATCATTTTCTTGGAACTCTTTCTCCTCTTCCAAAGGACAACCTTCTAAATCCAATTCATCAACAACCTGAGGTTTCGTTCCTTTCGATCCCTGAGAACTGTTGTGGCGACTGCCGTTTCCACCACTCAAAATTTGACTGCCTGCTCCCCGCCGTGTCACACGCCGCTGTACTCTGGTTTTCCTCCCAGATGGAGCTACCTCTGCTGTCAAAGCTGGCTCACTTGTTGCTTCATTGCTAGAGTCTTGTTTTTGATCATCACTTTGAGATGTATTTACAGAACAAGCAGCCCTATGATCTTGACCAACACCATTGTCTGTTGCCTGTCTGCCACCTTCGGATTGTATGCTTCTTCGTCGATTTTTTGGTGGTCGACCACGTCTAACTTCTCTGGCTGGTTGCTTTCTACGGCTTGGGCGTCCAGAATTGCATGTCGTTTCAGTATCTGTCCGCACGGTGGCATAGACAGACTTAACATTGCACCTTCGGACACGCCCAGTTTCAACTGCAGGAGTCGTAACCAGTTCAACACTTGCATCCCCAGCATTACTACATGCTCCTGATGCTCTCGCAGCATCGGCAGTTTTTCGTGCCAATCTTGGAGAAACTCTGTCCATCTCAGATGCTCGATCTAGATCTACGTCTGGACACATCATTCGGCGCAACTTGTCAGCACTTCCAATTCTTTCACTCTTTCGTGTAGCAGTCCGCTCCTCTGCGTCTTCAGCAGGTACTTCAGAGGTACCAGCATGTTGGACACCAATACGAGGTCGTTTTGTTTTTGCAGGTTTGCGGCATTCTCGTTGCTTCAATCCTTCTGCACCAACGCATGCTTTGCTGGTTTTCTGATCTTCATTTACAGGTGAAGGAAGAGAGACTACCATCTCTTTACTTTTATCACACAAGTTTGGAAGGTCAACCTCCATTTGCATCCCATGGCCCTCATGTAAAGACGTTTCACTTACATTTTCTGAAGTGGCACCTGTGTCAACATGGGTATTTGTCAAAACATCTTCCTTAATCAAATTGGAGTCTGGCCCAGCAACTGGTGAACTTTGCTGCGCTGCCTTTCCCGGCAACTGTAACAGTTTGTCCAATCCCTCTCTGGTTGAACTTGAACCACTTTCTTTGGTTACTATCGACTTTTCACTTTCATTGTTGGTTACTATCGACTCTTTGTAAGCTACTTCTGTGGTCCCTTTATCATCTGGTAGCATTGGATTTTGCAGCTGAGAATTCACTTTTGATGGGGTTGGAAGCAATTCCTTGTCATCAAGTGACTCATCTCCACACAGTGAAGCATGTCTGGGTGATTGAACAGAAATGTCTGCCACCTTGATACTTTCACAGCTTGGGGAGACAGACATATTCCCCTCTGGAGTTTTTGTGACTTCATGGTCAATTGGATTGCCACGGGTGCTTTGAGACAAATCCATCATCATGGCTCCACATTCTTCTTTGCTTACGGCAATTTTAGATTCATTTGTTGACAAGCGTTTACATTTTTGTCCAGAGGCTTGCAAGCAATGCAACTCTGCAGTATCCAACCTTGCATCCCGAACTGTGCGTTCAACAACCGACTCCACAGGGTCAGTGTATTTAACCTTCTTTTGGCTGGAAGTGACTATCCGACAATTATTATCACTTGGTGGCTGTTGCTGCTCTTCCATCCAATCAGTTTTAATCTTAAAAGAAGGAAATTTTCCAGGAGAGATGCTGGATTCAACCACACTGCCAGATACGCCTCTAGGTTCTACACGGTTCTCTAATACTGGGGTGAGGTGTTGGTTGATAGGAATTATGTTATATTGAAGCATGGGTACTCTCGGCTCCTCAGCCTTGCTGGCTAATGTCTGAGCATTATCTCTGCTAGGTACGATGACCTCTTTAAATCTGGCTGCACTTACTATGCCCTCTTTGTTCCTCTGTTCTTTGTGTTGCAGTCTTGTCAGCTCCACATAGCGGCTATGAAACAGGCCAACCGGCTCCGGCCCACTTAAGGCTTGATCCCTGTTTCTGCCCTCCTCAGCAGTAGCTCCTTCTAATGCCACCCGGCTTAGTGCGATTCCTCCAGTTATGACTGCAGCTACATCCACTGATGTGTTATCAATCTTACAATCATCCTCTCCACCCCAGCGAACAACATGTTCAAGGCGTTTAGCATCTTCCTCGAAGATTGAACTGTGCAGGAAGCGGGATGCAAATAGTTGCTGTCGCTCCTCAGCTTCCTCTTTCACCTCTGCTTTTTTCCCTCCATCTCCAGGCCCACCATGTCGCTTCTTCTTTTTCATGTACCATGGTGGAGTAGGCTTTGCAGGGCAAATACGCTCATTATCTCTGTCAACGAGACGCTCCTTCTCAAGGCCAAGGTTTTCCACTTGGAGCTCAGATGTGGCACCTTCATTTGCTTCCATACCACCTCCTCCAAAAAATGACAGATTCTCATCCCGTGAAGAAGAAAGTGTTTTTGCTCTCTCAAGCAGGGCCTTCGTATCTGGTGTGATTGAATGATCCAAAGAAAAGGAATAGCTCTTCATCCTTTTCGGAACACTGGGCAAAACTAGAGAGGGAGAGGGCTGCTGTTGAGGGACACGTACAGTGCTGGTGGTGGGACGGTCCAAAAATGAAAGACGAGCAGGACATGTTACTCCCCCACTGACACTGCGGTCACCATTCTCATCATCTTCAGAATCTGTGCGAACCTCCCCAGGTTCCAGATCAGAAGGTGCTTTCTTTCTCAAGTCGTCACACCTCACCATGTTACAGGGCAATGACACTATAGATGATTCATCTGTTCGACCAATATCTCCCACAGGCTGTGGAGATACCTCCTCCATACTTAAAGGCTTCAAGGATTCTCGAGCTTCCTCAGATAGAGGTTCGGTGCCATCATCTGCTCGAGAGTCACGATAATTTCGCTCAGGCCTCTGCAAGCCTTTACTCGAAATATCAACATCAAGGCGTCTCCTTTTAAAATGGGGTTCAGACACAGCTGTTGAAAGAGCGGAGCTTATCCCTGGTTCAGGAGAAGGCAGTGCCAGCAGCAGAGGTGAGGCGGGTAGAACAACTGATGAAGTCATCGAGGCATTTCCTGCTTCAGATTGCCGCGTTGCATCTTTCTCTCGTTGGCGTATACGTGACAACTCCATCTGCTTGCGAAAACTTTGTGAGTGGTCAATATTTATCCCAGAATCTGTCCTACAATTAATCCCCTTACCTGGAGACCTGCTTGAGACCTGCAATATAGATTCTAGTGCCTTAATTGCATGAGATGGTACAGAAAGATGCATAGGGGTAGGTGGTGGGGGTGGAGGAGGAGGTGGTGGTGGTGGTGGTGGTGAAGGAGGAGGTGGCGGTGGTGGTGGTGGTGGTGGTGGAGGTGGCGGTGGTGGACTGCTCATTTCCATTTCCTGTGGTTCGTGCTTCAGTTGACCGAACTCAACTTTAAAATCCACTTTGACAATATGCAGACTGAGGTCTATCTGTTTCTCATTGAAAAATTGCTTATGTTCTAAAGATGGCGATGAAGTCACTGAAGTTGCCAGTAACTCAGCAAGGCCTGGCCTGAGCAAAGATGGTGACAGTGTTGAGCTTGGAGAGCTATGCCGCTGTTGAAGACACTTGATCGTACGTGTAACAGACCGATTTCGATGGTGCTCACTATGCCGATCACATTGTCCCATGTTTTCAATGTCTATCTGTTTTTCACAGCTGACTATCTCCTCACGATGCCCACCATCCTGTTCCCGTGGTCTCTGCCATTCAGCATTTGCAAACCTTCTTTTGCGTTCCTCCATCCGACGGCGATTGGTTTCAACTATTTCAGTGGTAGGTTTTTCATCACAGCGACTTGGACGGCCTCCAGGTCTATGACGCTCTCGTTCTGTGCTTGTGCTTTTGTTTTGGCCAGCACTACCTTGGTTTATCAAAGTCAATCCAGGTGAGGGAACCTCAACCAAACTGAATAATGATGGCCTGTCTTTGTTTGGTCGCAACCGCCCACATTCTCCTTTTATTCCATCAAGCCTCAAACTTTCTGTCCTGTAAGGCTCGATTACAGATCGAGAAACCTCAGGGTCCAATTGAGATTGGTTCTTCGGCTTACTTACAAGTGGATCACGATCGCTAGGCCGCCCAGGTTCTCTCTCTTTGGAGGAGTGTCGATCCACGTTAGTCTGTGAAGAAGAGACAAGGACCTCAACTTTCGGGCGACAACCTGTGGTATCTTTTTTATATCGATCTCTTTTTGGACGTTTATTCCGTGGGTGTCGTCCATCTCGAGCATGCTCTTTTCTAAGTCGTGCGTCCACCTCCGAGTCAGAAGAAGCTGAGCTTGGCCCTTTCCATTGTCTGCTTTCGATACCACGGACAACACCATCACATCGATCATTTGCACTCGCATTCGAACCTCGCCGAGTAGCACCACCCCCATCTCCTTGTTTTTCCCAGTCAGCAGCTCCTCCACGACCATCTTTATGATGACCGCGCTCCCAAGCAAGAGACCAACCAAGCTTGTCAAATCGCTTTTCTGAGCGAAGGGCCTTCTCGTCCAAGGTGACCAAACAGTTGCTCTCTGGTTCAATGTCATAGCCACCCACAATCATATGACTATCTGGATCTGTGATAGATGGAGTAACAACCACTGATGGAGGCAGTGGAGGGGGTGGTGGCGGGAGTGGAGGAAGTTGCGGTGGAGTCTGGCTATTGGTATTCCGGGTAGGACTGAAATCTCGCACCCTGCGTTCACCACTCGCCCCATCCCTGTCACGGTCTCGGTCCCTCCGATAAGCAAACTCCCGTGCCTCTTGCTCAAATGTTCCCCTAAATTCACGGAAATCACATTGGTCATCATAATAATGAGGATCGTAGTATTCAAAGTGGTAAGGGTCCCATTCAGAGTAGAATTCCCGTCGTGTGTGGAATTCACGCCGATCATCCTCATGAAAAACAGTTGCCGTGTGCAGTGCCTCGAAGTATGATGCCCGGTCAGCAACACAGTCGTGGTACGCACCTCTCCGATCATCCCTGCTGGCATAAAAAAATAAGCCGATCAAAACTTGCAATAGATGTGCAACTATGTAGTCCATCCACTCAAAACCAGAGAAAGGCAGAACATTAAACTTGATGAAAACACTCTTTGAAAACTATTCCTGTTTTTCAAAAATGATTCATGTACAGTATTCACCAAAAAAATAAAATCTAATTATTCAGAGTATCTTCTTCTTCCTCTTTCGGCTTGCTCCCGCTAGGGGTCGCCACAGCGGACCAACTGTCTCCATTTTGCTCTATCCTCCACATCTTCCATTGACACTCCAACCACCCGCATGTCCGCCCTCACCGCATCCATGAACCTCTTCTTTGGCCTTCCTCTTCTCCTCCTGCCTGGCGGCTCCATCTTCAACATCCTTCTCCCGATATACTCCGTTTCCCTCCTGTGCACATGTCCAAACCATCTCAATCTCGCCTCTCTCACTTTGTCTCCAAACCGTCCTACCTGCGCTGTCCCTCTAATACACTCATTTCTTATCCTATCCATCCTCGTCACTCCCAACGAGAATCGCAGCATCTTTAACTCTGCCACCTCCAGCTCTGCTTCCTGTCTTTTGTTAGCGCCACCGCCTCCAAACCATACAACATAGCTGGTCTCACTACCGTCTTGTATACTTTCCCCTTCACTCTTGCAGCTACCCTTCTGTCACAAATCACTCCTGCAACTCTTCTCCACCCACTCCATCCTGCCTGCACTCTCTTTTCACTTCTCTCCCACACTCTCCGTTACTTTGGACAGTTGATCCCAAGTATTTAAACCAATCCACCTTCCCCACCTCAACTCCTTGCAACTGCACCATACCACCACCCTCCCTCTCATTTACGCACATGTACTCCGTCTTACTCCTACTGACGAACATTCCCCTTCTCTCCAGTGCGTACCTCCTCCACCTCTCAAGGCTCGATTCAGCCTGCTCCCTACTCTCCCTACAGATCATGATGTCATCTGCGAACATCATGGTCCATGGAGACTCCAGTCTGATCTCGTCCGTCAACCTGTCCATCACCATTGCAAACAGGAAAGGGCTCAGAGTCGATCCTTGGTGCAATCCCACTTTAACCTTAAACCGGTCCGTCATTCCTACCGCACACCTCACCGCTGTCACACTGTCCTCATACATATCCTGCACGATCCTCACATACTTCTCCACCACTCCCGACTTCCTCATACAATGCCACAACTCCTCTCTTGGCACCCTATCATAAGCTTTCTCTAAATCCACAAACACACAATGTAACTCTTTCTGGCCTTCCCTATACTTCTCCATCAACATTCTCAAAGCAAACATCGCATCAGTGGTGCTCTTTCCTGGCATAAACCCATATTGCTGCTCACAGATCGTCACCTCTCCTCTCAACCGAGCTTCCACTACTCTTTCCCACAACTTCATGGTGTGGCTTAACAACTTTATCCCTCTGTAATTTCCACAGCTCTGCACATCACCCTTATTCTTGAAAATCGGAATCAGTACACTTAATCTCCACTCCTCCGGCATCCTCTCACTTTCCAAGACTTTATTAAACAATCTGGTTAACAACCCCACTGCCATCTCTCCTAAGCACTTCCATGCCTCCACTGGTATACCATCTGGGCCAACCGCCTTTCCACTTTTCATCTTCTTCATAGCAGTCCTCACTTCATCCTTACTGATCCACCCCACTTCCAGATTCACTATCTCCACCTCTTCCAACCTTCTCTCTCTCTCATTTTCTTCATTCATCAGCTCCTCAAAGTACTCCATCCACCTTCTCAACACACTCTCCTCGCTGGTCAGCACATTCCCATTTGCGTCCTTTATCACCCGAACCTGCAGCACATCCTTCCCAGCTCGGTCCCTCTGTCTTGCCAATCGGTATAAATCCTTTTCCCTTCTTTTGTATCCAGCTTCTCATACAGCTCGTCATATGCCTTTTCCTTGGCCTTTGCCACCTCTCTTTGTGCTTTTCGACGCCACTCCTTGTACTCCTGCCGACTTTCTTCATCTCTCTGACTATCCCACTTCTTTTTAGCCAACCCCTTCTCTTCCTTATACTTTCCTGTACTTCCTCATTCCACCACCAAGTCTCCTTATCTTCCTTCCTCTGTCCAGATGTCACACCAAGTACCTTCCGAGCTATCTCCCCTCACAACTTCTGCTGTCGTTGCCCAATCATCCCACCCATGTTTACCACCATCCAGCGCCTGTTTCACCTCCTCCCTAAATTTCACGCAAGAGTGTTCGTCCTTCAGCTTCCACCATCTGGTCCTTGGTTCATGCCTCACTCTTCTCCTCAACCTCACCTCGAAAGTCATCCTACAGACCACCAATCGATGCTGTCGAGCTACACTCTCCCCTGCCACAACCTTACAGTCACGAATCTCTTTCAGGTTGCATCTCCTACTTAAGATGTAATCCACCTGTGTGCACTTTCCTCCACTCTTGTATGTCACCCTGTGTTCCTCCGTCTTCTTGAAATACGTGTTTACCACTGCCATTTCCATTCTTTTGCAAACTCTACCACCATTTGCCCTTCCACATTTCTCTTGTTGAGACCGTACTCTCCCATCACCTCCTCATCCTCTTTATTACCTTCCCCAACATGACCATTGAAATCTGCTCCAATCACCACTCTTTCATCCTTGGATACACTCTCCACCACTTCATCTAACTCACTCCAGAAATCTTCTTTATATTCCATCTCACACCCCATATGTGGGGCATATGCACTGATGACATTCATCATCACCCCTTCAATTTCCAACTTCACACTCATCACTCGGTCAGACACCCTCCTCACCTCCAATACCCTCTTGACATGATCTTCCTTCAGGATTATCCCGACACCATTTCTCCTCCCATCCACACCATGGTAGAACAGTTTGAAACCACCTCCAATGCTCCTCGCCTTACTCCCCATCCACTTGGTCTCTTGTACACACAGTATGTCCACCTTTCTTCTCTCCATCATATCAGCCAACTCTCGCCCTTTGCCAGTCATCGTCCCAACATTCAGAGTCCCTAATTATTCAGAGTATAGTGTACTAAATTACACCTCTGGAATCAAGAACAACCAAAAATATACTCGCACACTGAGACGATTTTCATTCTCTTTCCCTATAATTATCTTCCAGTGTCTTCCCTGGGTGGCCAGACATTGTTCCCAAGTCAAGCAAGACAGAGGAAAGTGACTGATGCAGTTCTCCTAATTTTTTTTTTTTTGCCCATATTCAATTGCAACCAAGTGCAACTGAACAAAGGGAAAAATGATCATGTCATATTACCCTGAAGAACTATTACCTCTTGCTCCAAATGACAATTAAATATCCCTTAACCAGCATTGTAAAAGAACAAAACATACCCACTTGATAACAAAGATGAACAATCAACTGCATCAAACTTAGCACGCATTCCAGAGGTTTTACATTTTCGAGAACCAGGGATGAAACATCTATTGTTCCAAGGAATTGCACACCTTTTGTTAAAAAAATAAAAACCTGGAGGCACCTCGTTAAATCTGTCCCTGGAGTATGCTACCTCTAGACCCCTCTTCCCTCACTTCAATGGGACCACAACCAACTCCGTTCATGAGAAGGCCGAACACCTCAATTCTGTTTGCTTCCAGATCTTGTCCCCAAACCCCTCACTCCCTGTATCTCCCCGACACTTTCATACCCAACCGCTCCTGGAGACCCGAGAGCTCGACTCTGCAACAGGTCCCGACGGGATCAGCACAAGTGTGTTAAAAACCTGCTTGGTCACTCTTGTACATGCTCTTTCTGTTGTGTTTACCCCTATCGTTTGCCTTAGGTTAAGTTCGGTCACCTTTTAAGTCAGACATCACTGCGTTACACAAACATGGTGCAAAATCATATCCTCTTATCTTCAGGTTTATTAGCTTACTTCCAGTTATAAGCAAATTATGGAATCAATCATTCATCACTGTTGACATCAAATCCTCCCTTTACTCCAACAGCCTGATCTCAGGTCATCAGTTCGGATTCCAACCGAGTCATTCCACCCTGGACATGCTGCTTTTGTTCTCCCAACAATGGATGGAGGCCCTCAATCTCACATGAGATCAGTCCCATCTCTATGGACATATCTCGTGCTTTGAAGGTCTGGCATGCCGCCTTGCTCTCCACACACACTGCCTATGGCATTCAAGGCCTCCACACATTGTTTACCTACATCTTATTCTCTCAAAGCTAACTCGTGATCTTTTCTACCCTCCTTAAACCCCTCACAAGCACACCCCTTCCTTTCCAGGTTATCGTGTTCTCCCCTCTATCCCTCGCTCTCCTTTTCGTTTTTTTGCTCCATTTGTTTCAACTCCGGTTTTTCCCTTCCTCTTCTTGCTGTGTTTGAGCTTGATTTCAGTTTATTCATCCTGTGTCCTCCTTCCTCTCTCCTTGCTATTATTCTTCCTCAAAGTGTCCCTCTACCCTGCTGTTTGGGAGTTTCCCACTTTTCCACTACGTTCTTTCAGTCGAGTTATTTTTCTGTACTCAAGCTCTTTCACGAGCCTCACCTTGGTGTACTTTTTTATTTCAAGAAAAGTCCTTCCCCTCACCTCCGCTCAGAGTAGCTCTCATGTTCACGGATATACTCATGGACGTCTTGCCCAGAGCGCTCCATGCTCTGATAGAAGGCGGCTTGGCTGTCACGATTCGCGAAGTCCACCTGAGTGAAAGGAAAACTTTACGTGAGACAAGGAACAATTTTTTCCAGGAGATTAAAAGATATGTTCGAAACTTACTTCGATCATGAGGTTCCATCTTGTTCATCTTTATTTGCATTGGCTGTACATTAAATACAACGATTACAAAGTATATGAAGGGTAAACTTATCCACGCTTGGAATCGGAATACTCATTCTCTCCCATGTGCACGGATTTTGCACACAAAAAAATGTCATTATTTAATGCATTGCATAAGTTGCCATTTGTCTTGCTAATCAAATAAACTTACCATAAAATGCAAAATATTCCTCTTTTTCCCATTTATTCCTCTTCCCCCCCCCCCCCCCCCCCACCTGTGGAACCACCTTCCACACACTTCAATCTCATTCTTCTAACCAGTCTTCAAGACAGCTGATCACCACCACCTCAAGTCATCCCCCTGATGATATTTTCATGAATAACCATGATATTTTCCACACCCATTAAACCACTCTCCCAACCCTCCCAAAATTTTGCTTATGTATCCATATTGTCCACCCGTTGCACTCTCCTCTACCCCTCATCGTTACCTGGATCCCTTGTTTGTCTGTCTCCGTTTACTTTCTCCCTCTGCCCTGCTGTTTGCGTTTCCCCTTTATTTTGCTGTTGCCTTCGTTACAGGGTGTGTCATGATCTGGTGTGTGTCCTCGTTCTTCCACAAACCTTGACCACATATTAAAAATAAATAAATAAAAGAACAACAAATAATCACCATAGGCACATGTTCATTTCCACAATACAGCAACATGTCTGGGTGTATATTTTATGAAAAGGAGAAGTAAGGTGTGTGTGTGTGTGTGTGTGTGTGTGTGTGTGTGTGTGTGTGTGTGTGTGTGTGTGTGTGTGTGTGTGTGTGTGTGTGTGTGTGTGTGTGTGTGTGTGTGTGTGTGTGTGTGTGTGTGTGTGTGTCAATCAAGCTTTATTCAAAAGTGTTCCTGCTATCGTTAGAACAGAAATGTCACCATTGGAAAGCGAATAATCGATTTGCTTGGAACAAACATTTGTGTCCATTTAATCATAAAACTGCCTGTTTAAAAAGTCCGTCTTTCCAGGAGGGAAGAGGAAAAAGTAGGACATGGAGCTTCAATGTAGCAGTTCCAATGGTATGGACAGCAGGAACCCTTCAGAATAAAGCGTGACGGACACGGAAAGAACACACAAAAACTCTGTACCGTATATAAATACTTTTTGAAGCAATAGAGGAACATATAAAAGTACACGGAATCCTGTAAATCTCTCAGTCTCACCCTTGTGCTCAGGAAAAAAGAACCCACACATCAATTTCCAAGCTCGGTCACTGGAAGAAGTTCAGTCTCCCAAAACCCCTAAACCTCACCATCAACCATGATCTCACATGGGCACACCAAAAAGCAAAGCTGGCCTCTAAAGCCAACCCGCAGCCTGGCAATCCTGATCAATGCAACAGGTCTGACGCTACACTGCTCCTCCAGGATGTGCGTGTTCCTCCAGCAATTTTCTCCTGGTTAAACTCCCAAAATCCAGGTTTTCCGCACACCTCTTTTGTTCCTCTTTTCTCCTGTTTGTGGAATTGCCTTGTACCATCCTGCATCCCTACCCATGATCAATTCTGCTTTAATTAACCCTCTTTCGTTCATTCTTTCCTGTTATTGTGTCCAACTGTGGTCCCACTATCCCATTGTCAGGATGTTACCGTTTTACTCTCCATAAACTTTGCTCTTCCACAAGTCTAGATTTAGTACACAAAACTTGCTTAAAGCCATTTTTTGGTATCAAGTCTTGATTATAATAAAAAAAAAAAACCCCAAATCTTCACCACTATATTTTTTGGTAACAAATGTTCAACACGATAAACAAGCAGTCCTATAATGGAGGCCGTAGGGATGTGGAAGGTGCTTCAGCAACACACAGCTTTTGTCTCGGAATCATCTGGTTAAGTAACCCCATTATCCCCTCCACTGACAGACATTGCACACCTTTATGCGATTCCCAGACATTTTGCGTCCCTTTGTGTCCAAAACGGCAGCCTGGGCGCTCTCAATGTCGCTGTAAAAGACAAGTGCCATGCCTCGATGCCGATCCAACACAACCTGGCACACAAGAGAAATGACGACTGAGTGGATGCACCGCAACGTGGGTGAAAAACCGACATGCTGTAACCTGTCCGTTTCATTTCTCCGTCTCAACGTTACAGTTAATCGTCTGCACAAGCATTTGTCTCAAACATCCTCAAATCGATTTTCACTTTGACAAAACACGGTGATGTTTTGGAAGTCATTCATAATCATCCCCCTCTTCCTTCACGTGTGCAAGCGTCTCCCCCAAGTCTTATCTCATGCTATTCCTTCCAGGACGTCACGTCTCATGCTTGACGGTGCTGCAGTCTGCAAGGAATTAAAATTGAAAAGAGAAGAATTCTGTGAAATAAAATGTTGTCAGTAATCGTGGAAGGTGGAAACAAGTGTTCGTAAACTCTGTAAATTTAACAGGTAATGCACATCCATAACATAAATAATTTGCCGGTGTCTGTCCCTTTGTCACGTTCCGCATCATGCATGGTCACAAAATTTTGTACTACAATAAATAATCTTACAATTTTGCTTGGAGCATTCAAATATGCTTCCAACTTTTATTCTGTTCAGCCAAGGAGAAAGTAAGCCTTTCTCAGTGTTTGCCATGCCGGATGATGTCATGGGATTCCGTTGTGCAGCGCTTCAAGCCCAACCGGCATGGGGTCGTTATTGTTCTCTCCATTTATTTTGTACATCATGGGATCGTTGTTACCCCACGCACACAAAGCGAAAAGTGGGATGAAGAAATTGGGGAATGTCTGTTCGTCTGTCTGTCCATAAACGTCAGTTTGTGATTGAGGAACAACTTATTTAAATTGAATGTTATAATTTGAACTCAAATCGTAACATGAATCGGAAAACAAACCAGACGTTTAACGGTACTTTGGCTCTGAATTTGTCCCCATCACACGTGCATAGAGAAGAGTGAGATTGTTTTTAACCCTGTCTGCCTGCCTGGCAGTGAAACAAAATTTAAAATCATTCCAAGCAGGAAACTTACTGTTTTCAAGGACGTTATAAAGGATACAAACAACAGGCACGAAGAACTAATTTAACGCGTTTGATGGGGTGATGTAATAGACGTTGCATAAAACGGCGGTAAAACCGGGAATCAATTAAGTTATACGATTTTTACAATGTGTATAGTACTTAAATTTAATGTTATACTTAACACTGCGGAACACACATCGCCTTCTTATCACTTCCATGAACCTCTAGTTCAGCAGTACTTGGACATGTTTAATAAGAACACTGCATGGGGTCAACTTTCTGGTTATTGTTGTTGTTATTGTTGTTGTTGTTGTTGTTGTTCTATGGCTCTCTCATTGTCTCTCACTCATTATTGGTGTGTATATCCATTAGTTAATAAATAAATAAAAAGATGGGGAAGCATGTTGTGGTTGGTTTTCCACTTTCCTTGTACAAATTGAGGCCTAATTCCACAGGGATATTTTTGCGGGATGCAATTTATCTTCTTACTGTTCATCAGACAAAATTAAATGAACGTTACCTGGAAGTTTGTAATTGACTGTTTTTCAGACTTGTTATTCTTGTTTAAGTGTGTTGAAGAAATCCTTGATAAATGGTTTACTGTGGCTTAGGCCAAGGTCACATTTGCCACGGCGGCCGTGGGGTCTCCAAAATTTACGGCCACTAGCAATTATACGGCGGCCACAGTATTTCCATGGTCACACAATGTAGCAGTCACATATGTTTTTATTTTTCGGGGAGCCGCACGGTGTATTTAGGCCTCAGTCACATTTGCCACGGCGGCCATGGGGTCTCCAAAATCTACGGCCATTAGCAATTATACGGCGGCCGCAGTATTTCCACGGTCACACAATGTAGCAGTCACATATGTTTTTTATTTTTCGGGGAGCCGCACGGCGTATTTATAAATTGAGGAGACCGAAAACGTGGGTTTGCCATACGGTCTTTGATTTGATGTCGCACGGTGACCTTAGGGCGTTCCTGCGGCGGCCATAGAATTTTCAAGGCAGACGCAAGGTGCCTGCAAGGCGACCGCAGGGGGGCCGTAAGGCGAACGTGCGGCCAGACAGACGGTAACGAATGGGTTAATTTTCTCTTTTTTTTTAACCAGTTTTTTTTTTTTTTTTCGGCTTGTAGAATTGCTACAGCGAACGTAGAAATGAAAAAAGTTATAACTCCACATTATAATTCCACGGCGACCTTACAGCCTGCAAAATATAGCCATACGGCATAGGGCCACCCTGAGGCCACCTCAGAAACTCTGCGGCCGCCGCACGTTTCTGTCAATTCAGAGGGCGTAAGGCCGCCGTAACCTCGCCGTAGAGCAAATGTGACTTAGGCCTTAGGTCTTAGAAATTGTGGAGACCGAAAACGTGGGGTTGCCGTACGGTCTTTGATTTGATGTCGCACGGTGACCTTCAGGAGGCCCTGCGGCGGCCATATAATTTTCAAGGCAGACGCAAGGTTGCCTCAAGGTGCCCGCAAGGCGACCGGCCGAAGGCGAACGTGCGGCCAGATGGACGGTAACGAATGGGTTAATTTTTCTTAATTTTTTTTTACCATTTCTTTTGTTTCGGCTTGTCGAATTGCTACGACGAACGTAGAAATGAAAAAAGTTATAACTCCGCGTTATAATTCCACGGCCACCCTGAGGCCACCGCAGAAACTCTGCGGCCGCCGCACGTTTCTGTCAATTCAGAGGGTGTACGGCTGCCGTATCCTTGCCGTAGAGCAAATGTGACTTAGGCCTTACACACTTCAACTTCCCGAGAGAGGGAGGGAGAGGTGATGTAAGGTTAGGTGAGGTGAGATGGGTTGAGAGAGAGAGACTGGTGACGCAAATGGTGCCTTTATATAACAGTACTAGAAACACCTATTCCATTCGCAAGCAGTTTCGAAGAGATGGGGTGGTGGGAGGAGGGGGGGTGGGGGGTAAGGAGGGATAGTGGGGGAGGTGGGGCAAATATATTTTGTGCTGTGGGTAATAATCTCCCTGACCCTGGGGAATACAATCATGTATGCAAAATGTTGTGGAGATCGGCCCAGCCCTGTTGTTTTTTTTTAATGATTTTTCAGGTGTAAACACACACACACACATACAAAGAATTGCCTTATTTTACATCGTGGGATCGTTTTACAATGTACAGTACATTTCGAGATCAATGATAATGCTGTGCTACACTGTGAAATATCTTGCCAATTGCAGCGCTGGTAATAACAAGCATGTAACAAAGGGGAGCCTGTACATGATCAGCATCAATTGGAAAGTGACAAACACCCACGCAGACACGTCACCACCACCTGAACCGACATCACCATCCACACAGATGCTGCGCAAAAGACGTCAATTACAATCATATCTCAGGATTCTCACACTTCTCTTCCATCACAAATATCTTCTCACACAGATGTACATGTACCCAGGAGGGAGCCAAAATGCAAATGGACAATGCGGAAACGGCGAATGCCGAACCATGAACCAATAAATTCCACATTCCTGTGACACTTTCAGTCAAACGTCATGGACAACTGGTTCGTGAAGGACTTGGGGGGAGGGGTGGGGGGGAAACATACTGCAACTGACCCCTAAAGAAGTAAGATGGGTAATATTTCTATGACAAGCAAATATCACCAGTCGCTTGACCGAAGGTAATACTAATGGGGGCAGGGTAAAAAAAGAGTGAGAGAGGGGTGGGGGAGAGTGAAGAGGTTGAGGGGAAAGGAGAGAGGAGGGAAGGGAATCGAGGAGGGGTGGGGGAAAGGGAAGACAGTGTGAGGTGAGAGGAAGGGAAGAGAAACCGTGCGGTGGAGCATTAATTACGATTAATTGTCTCATAAAAATGATTCTGCAGAGAATACCAGAGAATATTTAAATAAAATGATGTCTGAAATCCATTTTCTACCGGTCATACAATAAACACCGCCCGAAGACAAACTCCAGTCCAGACGTGTCTGGAGACAAACACTGCCCAGACGCGTCCGGAGCCAAGCTGGCCAGACACAAACACCGCTCGGACACATCTGGAGATAAGCTGCCGTCCGGACATGTCCAGCGACAGATAGACAGAGCGAGAGCGAGAATATGGGGGAAGGGGAGTTAGCAGAGAGAATATATTATGCTTTATGAAGAGAAAACACACACACACACACACACACACACACACACACACACACACACACACACACACACACACACACACACACACACACACACACACACACACACGATAATTTTAAGGGAATCGACAGGTTGGAGTCAGTGTAATTACCGACTTCAGTACGTACTGTGTACAACCCAGAAACCTTGAGTAGCTTT
>NC_140971.1:3023715-3038715 GCF_056783735.1 Eptatretus burgeri
GCTCTCCGTGTGTCGTGTAAATAAAGTGCTTGCATGTTGAACTGTGCCTGTTTCGCTTCGTCTCCTTCCTTTTAATTGACCCTCCATCCTGCTTCACGTAAAGGGTTCGGAGTGGGCTTAATACGCCCAGTAATTAATCGGAACCGTCAAGGCCGACGATAACATGGCTCGGTTATCACTGAAGCAGGGAACGGACCGCTTAAGCGGTTCGTGTCCGGAGTCGGCCTGTGGCGTGGTGCGATCGCCCGGTCGACCATCCGCGCAGGTACTTAAGTAGATCGAATTTGGCGAGCAACCCTATCCTGCACGGGTGGGCAATTGGCACGGTCGTGGTGGGGTTAAACCCCCACCCGTGACTAGCTCCCGGCATTGTTCCGAGAGGGTCACGACAGAATTGTCCATTCTGGTGGGCGAGGCGGCCGCGATTCGAGTCGCGTGGCCGTCCGCGAATTCGCAACAATATATACATATACATATACATATACATATACATATACATATATACATATACATATACATATACATATACATATATATATATATTTGTTGTTGAAGTATCTTTTGCCTACCGATCGGACATGGGCTGTACACATGCGCTGGGTTTGGGGTTGGGCTGTACACATTTACTCACCGATAAATAAATGTGTGTGCTTTAACAATTTCTGTTTTCCCTCAGCCCTTCTTCCCCCCACTCCACACACCCCCCACGCCTCAAAGAAAAATAAGAAATTGCATTAATGCCACGAAGCTGTTTTATGTTCTTGGATTGTGGTGTTCTCTGATGGGGTAGAAATGTATTCATTCTGGAAATGACGTGGAGATACAGGATACATGGGCCGAGTTGGCTTTTTGTGCATCTCAGTTTCCTTGAATTTAACCGTACCATTAACAGCAACTTAACACAAAAATCTCACGTGCGCACAATCCTACAGGTTACTTCTTGAAGAATACGAGCCACCAATTGAAATGGAATTTGGGACATTGGGACATTCAAGAGATGACAGTGTAGGAACAATGAGTTGAGGATCACTGAACCCAAGGCAGCGTGATGCACAGAGAAAAGTTAAGACAAAGCACAACCACCTACCTTGATTACATGCCCGTAACGAGAAAAGTGTCTCGATAAGAACTGTTCTGAGGCACTCGAGCTGAGTCCATCCAACCACACGCAGTTTGTGGGCATACTCTTACCAAATCCCAACTACACAAGGAAAAGAGCACAACATTCAGAATATGAATTAATAATCATGACATGGATTACATGCCAATTATGTATTGTTGTGGGAACGGTCATAAGGGGGTAATGTGAGAAAGACACACTAGTTATGTCATTAATCAATATCTAACATAAGTGTATGGTTTCTGTGTAAAACGATAGGACATGTGTAGAAGTGTATGCAGAAACTGATAAACGTGGCTCATTCCTTCCATAATGTGCCGAAAGCCCTCCCACAATTCCTCCATTATGAATCCTTTAAATAGTTTCCCTTTGTAATCCGTTTATGTGTTTGCTTTTATAAATATTTACAACTCTGCAAGCCAACCAATCCCCACCCCACTCGAGGAAGGCGAAAGCAGGGCCTTGCGGCCGGGCATAAAGGTAAGAGCTATGCCACGAATGGCAGTCATGGACAAGCTCGTGCAGCTCAATACCACAGCAGCCTCTAAAAGCTGTGAGAAGCTCGACAGGGAGTCAATAAGCATACAGATATACACAATCGTGAGATAATAAAAGGCCGGGGGGAGGGGGAAACAGATATACAGAACAGTTGGGTTGAGTAGTGTGGAGACCAGTGAGTCCGAGTCAGATCGAAGCGCAAGCAGGATGACGGAGAGGGCTGCATGCGAGTTTGGTAAAATATTAACAACAAACTGAGGATGACAGTCCGAGAGTCAGATGATAGGTGCATGCGTGCGAGTTGAGCTGGAGCCACGAGCCCGACGCGACCTTGCCTCCCATCTCCCTCCACCCGAGACCCCCCCCACCACCCAACTTGGCACAAGCTGAAGGTTCCTTCTGTCTCGTGATCTCTTCCTGTCTTTAGTGTGTGTGTGAGTGACTGGGCCCTAAGATATATCGTGCAAGCTATCAAAGTCTCATGGGAATTATATGTAGAGATATAATTGATCTGTGTGTTTGCTTCTTGTTCTTCACCACCTTCATTTTTTAACTCTTTAAACCCGAGCAGCCGTTTTACCAGCTGCTATTCAAACGTCCATATACCCTACCATTATACAAAACTCCATATTCCCAAGCAGTCAGATTTTTCTTCAGGGAGCACAGGGTGGGGGAGCAGAAAGTCCAAGGAGCTTGGGGTTCAAAAGGTTAATATATCCTGTTTTCCCCCCAATTGCGAGATGGCCTGGTGCGTAGTTCGAATGGGAAATGGTGATTAACGGCACGAGTTACACCACAACCATTATAAAATTGGTGTAAAAAACAGCTCTCGTTTGGAGGCTTAAAATGAAGCTGTTTACCCCATGATATAGCTCGGCCCTCATCCTTTAGATGAGCGAACCGGCTGGAGGCGGCAGATCTCAGTTTCTGTGCATCGGAAACCAAAGTAAAAATCTGTTCGGCTATCATTGCATTTCAACGGATGGCATACAGCCTCCGTGGACCATCCGTCACTAAATTGGTGACCTACTGGGTGGAAGATTTGACCTCACGTTCACCCACGGTCGAACGTTACAATATTAAACGCATCACTTAGGTTGGAATGAAAACTTACAGCTGCTGATACCTTATGACAAAACAACACAGGAAACTTTTCTCTCATGGATTATACACAAGAGCCTGCAAAGAAAAGTGAGCAAATCAGGGACAAGTAGAACGAGTGCAAAAGGGGGAGGAGGGGGATGAAGAGGGGGTTGGGAGTGGGAGTGGCAAGAGGGAGGGACAGCACAAATTAAGTGAAAAGGTCACACACTTTTAAGCGATTGTTGTCGAGATACTCGCCATCCATTTTGCGGATAGCCTTGCAGACGCTGCCAATATCACAGTACTGCAAAAAGGCGTACTGTGGCACACCATTCAGTTTCTTAATGTCAATATCCTGTGGGATAAGGAAAAGGTACTGAGTGCAGTGACCAGATCAAACTACAACAATAGGCCTATCCCTTTCTTCACCCTTTATATACTCACCACAATTTCCCCAAAGCGTTGGAAGATGTTGCGAAGATCGGTGTAGGTCGTGTTTTTCTCCAAGTTTCCAATGAACAATGTCCGTGTTGCTTTGGGATGGAACTCATCGATGCGATCATCAAGGGGACGCAGTTCATTTTCACTTTCAGTCTCTGCACACATACCATCAAACGATTATTGCATGTCCCAAGCCCGCCCCCCCCACCACATCAAGTCACAAATCATGCGAGGTACCACCCCCCCTCAATTTCTCCGCCACAACCACACCGTGCCCCTCTCCTCTGCTCAATGAATAGTGCCCTGCCCCACGCGTCACAAATCACACTGTGCCCCCCCCCCCCGTGCCATAAATCACGCTGTGCCTTGGCAAGACAACTCAGAGGCTTACCATACCACTCCTATAATCAGCACCATGCCACAAACAGAATACACACCCATCACAGATCGTCTGTTATAAATTTGGATGGTCAATAAAAGTGAATGGCAGAAAAAACAAATGGCAAAATTAACGTCTTCTTTGAAGACGAGCTTACTGAATGATGCAACGCTCTGCCTGTGAACCGACAGAACGAAAGTTTGCAATCGGATCTCATGCCGGCCGATAGATACCAATCAGATCAGACAAAACTGCTTAGTGACGGAGTTTGCTCCATCAAGTACCTGGCCCGGTCCATGCGGTGACCTCTATCTGCATGCCAAAGAAAAGTTTCCCACGCGAGGCAGCGAGTGCTTTCCCACGATCCTCCAGTTGTCGGAAAAAGACGAGACCAAAGCGAGCATCACCCGCGCCATGCATCTGCACGGACGTCACTTTGCCATACTTTTTGAACTCGTGGAAGAGACCATCCTTGAGGCTCGAGTCTGAAAGACAGTGATACACATGCCACATATCAAATCAAACAACATGGAAACGTTTCATCGCAAAGGAAAGTTCTCAATTTCCGATCACAACCATTTTTATCATTTTCGCCCGATCGGACTCTGAGCCCCTTCCCAAATCAGTGGGCGACATAGTAGCGGCCTTGTAGCAGTGACAAGCATAACAATCATGGCGCGAATAAATACTTTCACAGAGCACTATTGTACAAACAATCCTTCTCACGTACAAGTTTCATTTTTTCACAGTGATCTAAGTAAGGTTCAGGGAGGAGGAAGCATCACATGCAAGACTAAGACATGAGAATAAATTGGTGCGCAGGACAAACATAAAACGAAAAATGGGACTTGAACCTTGGTTTCCCACATCATAAAAACCAGAGGTTCCGATGGGAACACCATTAGGCTAACCCACTTTTACCCTGCAATAGCACAACTTCAATCATGCAACAAGCAAATCGTCGTCGTCTGATTAATTTAGCCGTTGGACGGTTGTGGAATCCATTGCTTCACATTTATAGGCCTTCCTACTGTGCGAATCCAAAAGCATTAGTAAGTACCACACACCGTGCCCTGAACACGTTTTCCCCCACAATACGATTAACATTTAAAAAATAAATGTGCTTATGGAACACAAATGTTTTCGAGTTACCCTGTTTCACCGAAAAATCTGAGCACTATTCTCAAGATGCTGGGATCGCATGTACAGTGTCGATTTATGTCATGTACAAAAAAAAAAAAATCAAGGCTCATAGAAGAGTGAAAAGAGATAAATGAAAAAGGCAACGTACTGACGATGGAGTAGTGGGACCATAGTTGGACAATAAACAAGGAAATGAACAAACAGGTAAGAGGAGGAAAGGAGAAACAGTAACCTGAAAGTAAGAAGGTTGGGTTAATGGGGATAGATCTTCTTTCCTCCATGTTAAATTACACCTTGCTGTAATACAACATAATAGATACGTACACACACCGACGCAACACCAGCACTACGACTGCCAGTCTGGATTTGTAGTGCATATTCCAGGCATGGGTTGGACCCACCTGTAGAACGGATGGGAAGATTCTGAACCCGGATTCCAAAGCTCTTTCGTGGTTCGTCCTTGTCCTGCAAAGTGAGTGAGCCTGACGGGACCAATGAAGGTGCCGGAACAGCCGCCGAGGATAAGGAACGACTTGGAGAGCCATTGCTGGAGGTGCTGCTCGAGTCACTGCTGCTGAGGGTAAGAAGTGAGGCAGAATCATTCATTCAACTCTCAGCACAACATGGAGAAGAGGAATTTTTTTTTTTTTTTAAATTCGGGAAAAACGGGGAGATTACGAAAGGTAGTAACCAGGGGAAATTGGAATAAAATAGAGGATCAGTTACAAAGAGAATCACGGATTAAAACAGGAAAACTGTCTGCAAGGCTACTGTTCGTAGCTCAATGGAGTACTGTTCTCTCCTATGAGCTAGCACCCCAGCATCACATATCTGTCTCTACTGGATTCTGTGGAATCTAAAGCTCTCACCATTATTGGAATCTCCCGCAATGAGGCCAAAGCACAAAGTGCGATTTCACATCACAGGCAGGTCGGTGGTCTCTCTCTTTTCTACCGTCTATTCTCCAACATTGCTCCCTCTGCTCTCTGTCCTCTAACCCCCCCCCCCCCCCCAACTACTCCAAGATGCACGCATTCTTCCAGTAACCCCTTCTGGTTAAACTTCCCAAATCCGGGCTGACTGCACATTTCAACTATTAGATTCTTCACTTCTCCTATCTGGGGAACCACCTTTCAGAGGCCGTTCTGTCTGTCTCTGTCTCTCTCCCTTTCCACTGCAGGGATTCAAGCAGGCAGTGTACTGCCACCTATGTCATCCCCTATCCTGACCCATGATCCCAACCGTTGCTGGGTTGTTGCTATCATAGTCGTCGGCGTCTCCCCCCCCACCCCCCCCTTTTCTCCCATTTGTTTATTGCCTTGCCTGTTGTGTGAAATTGTTACCCCACTACCCCACTGCCAATGTAACCTTGCTCTTGTATGAGCCTAGCTCCGACAGGGGAAAAAAGGATGGTGCAAAGTAAACAAATGAAAAACAAGGACAATGAAAGGGTATAGTTTGCATTTCATACATGTGAAGTAGAAGGGAAAGGGGCAGAGTTTGCAGAACATGTAGATGGGAGAAGTTGGGGAAAAGGCTGGCAATAGAGGGAGTCTCAGTCATTGTTCTGGTGTACAAGTCTCTCTCTATCGAGTGCAGCCTGTCTGCTGGTTGCATCATTGGTTGGACGCGGCTATGCCGCTGATGCAGTGTCCCCCTTACCAGTATACTGGTGCTCACTTTGCTGACCTCGGAAGGATGATAGGCTGAGTTAACCTCCTGGTGTATTAATTCAGCGGCCCAACGGGCTTGAACTCAGGACCCGAGGATCCCAAGCCGCCACCCCAACCACTAAGCCAACACCAGGCTCGGTCTACAAGTAAGAAACTAGAAAGAGCAATCAGAGATTGCAGACCCTCACCAGAACTTGTTTTGTGGGGTGTTTGTGTACTGGTGTGTGGTGTATTTTGTGTGACATTTGTGTACTGGTGTGTTACCTAATTAATAACAGACATAAAACTGCCACTTTACATCTGCTGGCAGTGATGACCGGGTACCAAGGTGTCCCGCTTTGATCGGACACCTGCCCCTGACCAATGACGTTTTTAAATTATTATTCAATGGAATTCAGAATGGGATTAAAGTAAATTCAATTAAAATCAAATGGAAGACCAAATAGGTACAAGTCCTGCATTGGAGTAATCAGAAGGAACCCAAACAAACAAAGAGCAGTCATGAAGTCATCAGGAGGAACCTGGATGGGATTCACATTTCAGCTGTTACTCCTCGACCCTCAAACCCATCCAGGCACAGCCAAGCAAGCATAATTCAATATATATATATATATATATATATATATATATATATATATATATATATATATATATATATATATATATATATATATATATATATATATATATATATATCCCAGATCAAAAATTAAATAATCCTGTCTACCAGACCATGCATCCAATCAAGTTGATATTTAAAACATGTATTCTCCATCCCGATTGGATCATAAATCTGAAGTTTCACATCAATTGATTAAGCAGTTCCAGAGAAAACATTAGTCAATATTTTACTTCAATCCAATATGGTTGCGAAACCATGTGACCTATCAATTATTCCTTGACAAATTTGTACAACCAAGGCTTGGGGAACATTTGTGTGAAGTTTCCCCTCGATTTGTCCAACCGTTCTGGAGAAGATTTTTTATAGGTTTTACGGCAAATCCAATATGGCTGCCAAACTATGTGACCGATGACATCATATGTGTGAACCTTTTGTTCCTCATGGATAGGCGGTCATACGTGTAAAGTTTCGCCTCGATTTGTTCAGCCATTTCAGAGTTGAAGGTTAAAAAAAAAAATATATATATATATATATATATATATATATATATATATATATATATATATATATATATATGGCTGCCGAATCACGTGACTGATGACGTCATTAAAAAAATTTCTGTGGACCATTTTATCCCGAGATGATCCTCAAAAACTTTCATACTGATCAGATGTGGCGTTCCACATATGCAATGATGACGTCATAACGAAGGCACCCATGACGTCATTAAAATAAATAAATAAATAAAATCCCACTCATTCCCCATGAGTACTTGTCATGTACCAAGTTTCAATTTTTTCCTTGATGCGGTTTCAGAGAAACAGAGGTCCAGATTTTTCCAACCTGGCTGTCACACCACATGACCTATGATGTCATAATTATGATTAAAACATTATACACAAGTAGTCGCACCAATGGTGAAAATTTCATCAATCCGACAAGCGGTTGTGGAGAAAAACACGAAATCCTGTGCAGATAAACAAACAAACCCAAACACAATACCCTCTCCGTTGGTGAGAATACATCGAACACCTTACCCCACACAGTGTTGAGAAAAAAAGACATAGGAATAGTCTTTTAAACTCTGAATTTGCGTTTCATCCAAGCCACCATTTGGTCTGCATCTCGATATTCCCCAACACTGACGCTGTGAGCGACAAATTTCATTGGTCAAGGTGGCATCAAATTTTGACCAAGTAGTGCGAAACTAGAGGCGTTTGGAAGTCCCAAGAAGGCGATTTGTGTTCCACAGTGTTCAAGTATATAATTCAATATAAATAAAATGAAAGTTCAAAAGGTTGTACAAAAAAAAAAAAAATAAAAAACTTTTTCTCAAGTTTTCCACTGTTGATGCAGCGTCTATTACACCGCCTTATTTAAAAAAAAACACGTTACATTAGTTATTCGTGCCTGTTGTTTGTGTCCTTTATGAAGTCCTTAAAAACAGTAAGTTTTCTATTTGGAATGATTTTCGATTTTGTTTGACTGCCAGACAAGCAGACAGAGTAAAAACAACAGGACGAGATTCGGGACAATTTTCCAACGTCAAGGCCAAAGTACTGATACACTGCAGGTTCGTGTTTGCAATTCATGTTCAATTATTCCTACAATGATCAAAATGTATGAGTCATTTTGAAATAATCATTCCCCGATCACAGACTGTCGTTGTAGACAGAGTGAACCAATTGCTTAACCCCGCTTCTTGTTTTGCAAACTGGGTAACAAGCAATTACTAGCAGAATTGCATCAAGGGTGAGAAACTAATGTGGTGGGTTAAAACTGCTTCGGATCAATCACACAAAAAAGGATCTTCCTTTGGGAAGAGCATGTGACAGGTACAAATCAAACCATGGACAGACTCTCGCATGAGAACCACGCCGTACGGGATGTACACCACTACCATACTGGTGCAGTTCTCTGATGCAACCATACAATAACGGCCACTCTATCACAACACCCTGCAAACCCACAGCAATCGTCACTACCACTACCGACTGTAAAAAACAACAAAAAAAAAATCACCATACAAGGCTCTGTTTGTAATGGCACCGTGACAAAAGCTTGGAACTGGATATGAACAAACGTGATAAGGTAAACATACCCTCCTTGCACATTCCAATTCCTATTGCTGATCATTCAACTTGGGATTTATGTCTGTTTATAAAAATGGAGTACAGGATCATTCAATAATGAGTTTTTGCACTGTTGGGCCTTTCCCTTTTTCACTCTCTTCAACTCAGATGTCATCAATTTCATGATCACCCAAATCAATAACGGCAGACAGGAAGGTAAAGAGGTAACGCATTTACCTTTCGAGCCATCTCACATGACTACTTAGATTCTTGGCCCAACTAAAAACTCTTGGATCGTGTTTGGCAGGCAGAGCGTTGCATCACAAAGTACCACGTTCCTCAGAATGACGTGAAGCCGGATTTTCCATGTGCTAGTCATCGTTAGTGGACGTTAACGATCACACGCTGTCTTCCGTGAGTAGTTAAGTAATTGCTCGCGGTGAACAAATTACTAATTCCCGCCTCCTTCAGTTGAACGTCAGGCCTATCCAGCCAGCCAAAAACATTCCCTGCCAGCCACACAATATGGGAATAAATAGGCCTGCTAAAATGGTAGTCGTACACCAATTGTCATCACCACTATAACGGCATGAAAATGTTCAGATTGTTGGGCCATGCAGTCTCGGTGACGTGGACTTGTCTGCTCAAAACACTCAAAGACTTCAAACAGCAATCATGTTCTGTTGGTGCAGCTAAAGGAGCAAATGACGAGCTGTTTTTCACATGATGCAATGTACATTGTGCTCATGCGTATTCCCTGCCCAGACACAAACTAACGATTTTTTTTTTTAATTCTCTAATACCCACAAGGGAGATGCAAACGGGTAATCAATACCTTGCGGTATGTACACCAGCGGTCAGTTAAACCGACGTTCATCATGTGGTGCGCATCAAGCAAGCTCGTCGACGATTGAAAGCCCTTTAAAAGAGCCGACACGAGGCTATCTGGTGAAAGCATTCGCCGATGGAAGAAGAAAACAAGATGAGGAAGAACCAAGTTTTTGACCCTTGAACAGAGCATATGGATATTGCCGTTCCATTTTTAGGGTAGCTGACGAAGCCGAGATATTCTGGGCCACCGTGTGCAGACTGTACAGAACATTAAAAGCCCGGCACGCAGCCAACCTCAAATACAAACTCCAGTAACCTTAACGGGAGTCCAAACCTCCCACACAAGCAAATCGGATGAGGCTCGAAGTGATGAAAGCTCGAGTTCCGACGTAAAATAAAGGGTGTGCATCTATCTCGCACTGAGTGAAAAGTCCCAGGGATGGAAGGGAAAACCGGTTTGAGCAGGTATCAACCCGCGTGATACAATACCAAGACAATGGAATGGTGGGAGGGCAGGGTGGTTGGAGGGCAAGACGGGGTTAGGAACGGGTGAATGATGAGAGGACTTATATGGTGATGGTGTAAAGGTTTAAAAAAAAAGAAAAAAAACCCAAAAAGAAGACATTTACCTGCACCTTGAAACAGGAATGTTCAAAATACGTCAACAAACATTGTAAACTGGCATCACACGACGCACTAGTACCACTACCCTGACTTTCATGAACAAACAAAACAAAACGCTTTTTGACCATTTCCCTGTTTTTTCCCCCAGGGGGTCCGCTGAATGATGGTATTCCTTCACACGGATCGATCCACTGCGTCAGTTTCATGCAAACCCAAATATTCGACATATTTTGTGACATTTTCATTCCAGGTATTTTAAGGACGTCCTCTTGGCTGTCTTCCTTTGACCACAAGCTCTATTAATAGATTTACAGCTTCATCTTCTGAACTTTGTTTGCACATGACCACCCCAACCAAATCTTCTCTTCCAAGGTTCTTGTTCACTCGAATTGATTTCTAAGCTCCACTCATTCGTTCTTCTTCTTCCACCCCCCCCACCCCACCATTTGGAACCAACTTCCACAACCTCTTAAATCTCATTCTTCCCTCCAGGTCTTCAAGACACCTGTTCACTACCATCTCAAATTGTCCCCAATGCAAAACAATGATCTTTTCACCCCTCTCTAACCCCCACCGCATCCCAATCCCTAATCTGACTCCTTCCAAATCTCCAGTTTTTTCCTTCCTTAGAGATTCCTTTTGTATCCATCTTGTCCACCCTGTGTGTCCTCCCCTGCCCCTCACTCCTCCCCACACCCATTGTTTGTCCAATCTCCCTCTATTTTCTCCGCCAACCCCGCTGTTAGTAGTTTCCACTCGATTTCTGCTGTTCCTTTTGTTCCGTTGCATTGTGATCAGTTCAGTGTTCTCGCTCTTCCACAAGCCTTGACTTTCTATAAAATAAAATAAAAAACACAACTCTTCCTTACTTCTGAACGCAGAATCCTTTCTTTCGGAGACGATCGAATTCATCACATCATTCTAATCTCAAGCCTTTCCGTTCTTTTTACATCTTCGATCCACATTGCCCACGTTTCGCTTCCATACATCAACGACGGTTTGATAAACGCTTTATAAACTCAAACTTTAACACGTAATGCAATGTCTCTGTGCTTCATGATACCGCCGAGTTGTCCCCACTTATTCCAGGCTCACTTGATTCTTGATCTAATGGCTAATTCTGCTCCTCATGATGGCTCTGTCAAGTCTGCAAGGGAACAGAAACTTTTTACCTTTTCTGAATTAATTTCTGAGCTCGGGATCATTTAGCTTTGTTCTTCATCCTTTTCTTGTAATGAATGATGCTCACATATTTTACATATGAAAATCCCAGTTTTTGTTTCCAAATTTCCTGTGATGCCACCGCACCTCTTGTGACACCATCTTATAACAATGGTCTACACTGAATTAAATTCCGTTCAAGGTTGTCGGCTGCTCGCAGCCGCCGGGGCAGTACCACCACCTGTCCCTTAGGAGCCTTCAGCGGAACATTGGTTCTGTTTCAACCTCTTGGGGCAGGCTGCTGGATTGGAGGATAGAGGGGGTTGTGGGTTTTTGGGGATTCTTTCTACCTTACGGTTGCATTCTTGGTTCTGCAGGGCCTGCAAGAGGGTATCGTTGAACTCAGTATTCCAATGGGCTTGCCGCCAAAATGCTCGAGGCTTGAACTGTGCTGTAGAGCCCTGGAAGCTGCCTCATCATACGATGCATAATCTCAGGTCCCCTTCTCTGTTAGTTCGCTGAACAACAAAACGGAATGTCAGGAGGGCAAAGTGGTTGGAGGGTGGAGTCACACCGAGGATCGGATTCTGGGAGGCCCTTCTGTGGCACCTTCGTTTTTATTAATGGCGACATGTAAACCTTTCTTCTCTATCACACTTTTCTATTTTTGAAACATCTCTTTTGCTTCTTTTTCACTTTCAGCATTCAATAGCATGTCATCAACGTAGAACAATGCATGTTCAACGTAGAACAATGGGAATCTCAATCTTTCATTCTTCGTCAGTTCTTCAATGAGTATTACAAACCATTGTATTACATGAGGGATCAGTTTTAAATCTTCTAACTCGACTTCAAACGACTACTTTTACCATTTCTTCAGGCACGAGCTGCCTTCTGAGAGCCCACTCAAACAACTGCTCTTGGTACTCGATCATGCACTTCTCCAAGTACACGTAAACATGATGCAGTTGCCTTTTCTTCTCCAAATACTTCTCTTGACATTTCCTGAAAATAAAAATTGCTTCCTTTGATCTTCCCGGCATAAAGCAAACGGGTGGTTGTTCACATTCACCACTTTTCTTCGCATTCTTTCAACCACCAGTTGAAAAACTTCCAATGCCTGTTCAGAGTTTAACTCCTCTGCACGAGGGGGGGTCTCCAGAGTACGGGGTCTCCCTTCATCTTGAACAATGACACAATGGTGCAATTTGCCAAATCTTCAGGGAATCAATCCTTCTTCCGAGACCTTTCCACACAACTTAGTCAGCCAGTCGATTCCGACATATCCAGCGACCTTTACCATTTTTACCAAGAATACAGTTTGGCCCATTGCCTTTCCTTTATTTAAACTTCTAACAGCCAATTCAAATTCTTCTTCTGGATCTTCAACTTGATTACATTCCAGGTCATTCTCCCATTAATTTTCTTTATAAAAGAGCTTCGCAAAGTAAGCTTTCCATTCAGTCTTTCAGGAACACGAATTTGAAAAATGTTCAGGGTGCCGGTGATAACTTGCCCACTCTTATGAAGGATACTATAGGATCTGTAACACTCACCAAGAACCAGTGCTGGCAAACAGGTCTTTCAGCTTAACGTACAGAAGGACGGCGGACACACCGGTGCCTTACCCCGCCTGTGAAAGGTCTGGACGAGAGTTTATAGCTGGGTCGGGATTCAAACCCAGGAAAGACAGCTCAGAGGCGAATGCACAGATCTCCTCTTACAATAATTTGTTGTTGGCCTCTCTCCTTGCAATGTTTAAAAAGGGCACAAGTTCATCCCAATTGTGTCCCGTATCGTATGTTAAGTTTATCAACAATATTGGAAATGTTAATGGAAACACAGACAGGATGTGCACAAATGATGAGTAATTGGAACTGACAGATGTAAATAAACTGCCTTCAGGAAGTATTCACACCCCTCGACTTCTGTCACATGTTGTTGCATCTTCTGTCACATTTTTTTTTATCACCGATCTACACAAAGTACTCCATAATGTCAAAGTGAAAACATGTTTTTCGATATTTTTTACAAATTAATTAAAAATGAAAATTTGAAGTGTCTTGCATCAATGAGTAGTTAGCCAATCCCAATGTCATAAGTAGGGAAACGTTAGCTTAAGAATTGTCTCGTTTGAATGTGCACCATGTACAGGGGGTGGTGTGTGGTAATAGTTTGGGATTACGGTGAAGGAAATTGTGCGTATAACTTCGGTGTCAACCTCGACCGGGTGCACCGGGAAACTTTAAGTGAAGGGGCGGAGCTTGGATTGCCTGGAGAGTGAGGGGTGGAGTGCTTGGTGCCTCCCAAGGGATGGAGCATTGCCCTGGGAGAAGAGAAGGAGCCAAATCTGATGGTTTGATGTGTCCGAGGGGGATCGACAGAGTTCTGAGGTAAGAAGAGGAGGACTGTTGAGGTCTGTGAACATGCTGACGAGAACGATCGACGTCTGAGGAGATGGACCATGCTATTCTATATGTTCTGATCTGCTCAATGGTGATACCTAACCCCCCCCCTCCCACCCGCCCCCTTCCCAAACAAACGTAGCAATACTTATTGACACAAGACAGTTCAGCTTTTCATATTTAATCTATTTGTGAAAATGTCAAAAAAACACGTTTTCACTTTGTTATTACGGGGTATTTTGTGGAGATCGGTAACAATTTTTTTTTTTACATTGAACCCATTATAAATTCAGGCTGTAACAACATGTGACAAAAATCGCAGCTTGATCTCTCCGACATCCTCGCGAGAATCCAGTCCATGCAAGTGCTTAAAAGTGTGGGGGCCAGCACACACCCCTGATGAACTCCAGTAACAACTGGAAATAAGTCAGAGATGGTACCACCACATCTCACAGCACTCTCAGTACCAGAATATAGTTCAGACATCAAATCGATCATTTTTGTGGCACCCCACGAAGACCTAGAATCCTCCAGAGGGCATCCCGATTCACTGAATCGAACACTTCACAGAGATCAACAAAGGCAGCAAGAAACCCCTGCTGAAACTCTCATCTGCGTTCGGTGAGGACCCGGAGAGCAAGGAAACGGTCATTCGTTGACCTCTTAGGTGTAAAGCTCGATTGCTCTGGGCGCTGGTGCTCAAGCAGATGGTGGTGAACCCTTCTCAAGAATTATCCGAGCAAAAAACTTGGCCGGCACTGAGAGCAGCATCACCCCTCGGTAGTAGTTGCACTCTTGGCGATCACCCTTCCCTTTCCAGAGAGGGACAACAAGGCCCCTCTTCCAGTCAGTTGGGATGATGCCTGTGTTCCAGGCAGAGCACAGAACTGCATGCAATGACACGAGTACAGCATTTCCACCAGCCTTGAGAAGTTCAGCATGGATGCC
>NC_140971.1:3046215-3048715 GCF_056783735.1 Eptatretus burgeri
CCAGGTCGCCACGCTTCGGGTGTACGTCGTGCGGGGGAGGGGACCGTCTCTCCTCGGCCGAGATTGGCTGGCCCGCATCAGGCTAGACTGGGCCGCAGTTCACCTTGTGCAACCCGTGCCGAGCCGATGGGAGGATCAGTTGGAGAAGATTCTTCAGAGACATCAAGGTTTGTTTGGCGACGACCTTGGGAAACTCAAGGGCATGGAGGCAAAACTCTTCCTGAAGGAGGGGGTGGTTCCTCGGTTTTGTAAACCACATCCGGTGCCGTATGCCCTGCGGGACAAGGTCAAGGGTGAACTGGATAGGTTGGATGCCTGTGGAGTGATCGAACGGGTGTCGTGTTCAGATTGGGCCACCCCGGTTGTCACGGTGCTGAAATGGAATGGAGACGTCCGATTGTGCGGGGACTTCAAATCCACGGTTAACCCGGGGCTTAGCGTGGAGCAATATCCACTGCCGTCAATCGATGAAATATATGCGCAATTGGCGGGGAGTCGATACTTCACGAAGCTAGACCTGCGTGATGCATATTTTCACCTGCCGATGGATCCCGGGAGTAGCGAGCTTTTCACAATCAACACGTGTCAAGGACTCTATCGATATACCCGACTCTGTTTTGGGATTGCTTCGGCCCCAGCTTTGTGGCAGAAAGCCATGGATCAGGTTTGCATTGGCCTGCCCGCTCAGACCTACCTGGACGATGTGCTCATTGCGGGGAAAACGCCGGACGAGCATCTTGCAAACATTGCCTAAGTGCTGACAAAACTAGAACCGTGCGGCCTGCGCTTGAACAGGGACAAGTGCGCGTTCTTCAAGCAGCGCTTGGAATACCTCGGGCACATCATTACGCCGGAGGGGCTGTTGAAAGGTCCTCGGAAGGTGGAAGCGATTCAGCACATGCCACCGCCTCGCGACAAGACGCAGCTGCGCTCGTTCATTGGTATGGCCCAGTATTACCAAAGGTTCGTGTGAGGGCTCAGCTCACAACTTGCGCCGTTAACACGGTTGCTCAGGAAGGACGAGCGCTGGGCTTGGGGGCCTGCACACCAGGCGTCGTTCGACCGCGTCAAGCGGCTGCTCACAGAGGATACGGTCCTCGTGCACTACGAACCTGCGCGTCCGCTCCTATTGGCATGCGACAGCTCGGCATATGGCATCGGGACAGTGCTCTCCCACAGGATGGACAATGGTTCCGAGCGGCCTGTTTGTTTTGCATCCCGGACCCTGTCCGCAGCAGAGCGGGGATATGCCCAGATAGAGCGCGAGGCTCTCAGCCTCGTCTGGGGTGTGCGGAGGTTTCATCAATACCTGCTGGGCGGCATTTCACTTTGCAGACGGATCACAAGCCGCTTCAATTCATCTTGAGACCCGAACGCGGGGTGCCGGTGGTGTCTGTTTCTTGGTGTTTACGATTATGATATTCAGTTCCGAAGCACTGAGAAGCATGCTAACTGCGACGGGCTCTCACGCTTGCCGTGTGTGGAGGGTCCAGCTGCGTCTGAGTTGGCCGACCGGGTCGACGTGTTCGCGCTGGGCCAGGTCCAAAGCGGGCCGGTCATGGCTAGACAGGTCGCGGTGGAATCGGCTCGTGATCCGGTGCTCGCCCGTGTCGTCCAGGCGATTTCTACGGGGAATTGGAGCGATCTGCCTTCGACGCTGGCATTTCAAACTTTCACGTCACGCGCATCGGAGCTGTCGCTGGTCCAACGGTGCGTTATGAGGGGGATGAGGACGGTGATTCCACCGAAGTTCAGGCAGCAGTGTTTGGAAGAACTGCATGTCAGTCACCTTGGCATCGTGAAGACCAAGAGTCTTGCTCATAGCCTGTTGTGGTGGCCGGGGTTGGACAAAGACATTGAGCAGTTGGTTAAGCGTTGCGCCACGTGCCAGACAGATGCTGATAACCCGCGTCGAGCTTCGGGGCTGTGGCCTGCGCCAGACAGAGCCTGGCAGAGGGTCCATGTAGATTTTGCGGGGCCGGTTAATGGCAAAATGTTTTTGATTGTGATTGATGCATTCTCGAAATGGCCAGAGGTTGTAGTAATGCAGCATACATCAGCAAACATTACAGTAGAGAAACTGCGGACGATCTTTGCTAATAAAGGGTTACCAGAGATCCTGCTCTCTGATAATGGTCCGCAGTTCATCGTGGGTGTATTTGATGAGTTTATGCGCCAAAATGGTACTCGACATCTGAGGTCCGCACCATATCATCCTGAGACGAATGGGCAAGCTGAGTCGTTTGTTAAGATGTTGAAACGGGCTTTGCGCAGGGGGGGGGGGGGGGTGTTGCACCTGTGCAGGCGGTGGTCGATGTCTTTTTGCTCCATTACAGGAACGCAGTTCATCCTGTCACGGGTGATTCGCCTGCCATTCGTCTCTATGGATGGGCATTGCGGTCCAGACTGGATTTGCTGCGACCTGGAGGGTCGGTGAGTGGGGCGGTGTCGCGTCCGACGCGGCTGCGCAGCTTCGATGTGGGACAGCGGGTGATGGTGC
>NC_140971.1:3053715-3056215 GCF_056783735.1 Eptatretus burgeri
AACGAGGAGACTTCAACTCTCATTTCCAGCTTCCAGCTGGCTTGATGTCGGTCATCACACCGCCGTCAACGGTATTGCAGCCATGGCCTTTTGTAACACTTCAAGCCTCACACAACATTAGATACCATCAGGTACCCGTGGAAATTCCACGTCATAGAAAACGAAACTTCAACAAACAACGTTCCCCCATCAGCTTATTGCACCGTCTCTCGGTCACCGACAGTCAGGCCGTGCCATCCCTCGGACATTACCAGTCTCCATTAAATTTAGGCCAACATATGGCGGGTGCAAAGTCACAGTCGAAACAACGTCCAATTCACAATCCGTGGAATTGTCACTCTCAAGTGATTCTGAATCGGCTAATTGTGTTGACAAATGATCCTAAATCAATTAACTTCTTTCTTTTGCATAAATACAATGTTAAAATGAAATAACAACGCAAACACGTGCGACTGGGGACCAAACCAGCGACCATTGTCAGGTGCTGCATCGTGGAGCACTCTCTTCCTCCGATGGTCAGGTACACCACCTAACTCTGGCCCCCAGCTTGTCTCTCTACACGGCTGTGAGGGTCCAATAAAGACTCTGTTTTTTTTCATTTTGCGTGTGTGTCTGCGTGTGTGTCTGCGTGTGGGCCCGTCATTAAGTAGAACTGAATAAGTGTTTTTGGATCATTGTAAATACTTCTTGCATATTCACGTTAAATCTTGCTTTGTGTCTTCATTTACTGTAAATAAAACTTGTTAGAAATGCCCCCAGTTCGTTTCCGTCCCTTCTTGCATTGGTCCAGCATGGTTCGGATCTGAGTTTAGCCGGGTTTTTATACCCGATAATCCGTTCATTCCAGCCAGCACGGCTTTGGCAGTTTCCGCTCGGCTGCACCGGAACCGGAGTTGGTAGTCGGAACTCTACCGCAGTCGGTAGAGTGACCCGGTTCGAGCAAGACGTGCCGAGGGCGTGGTTTCCCCGGTAGTCGAAATCGCGTAGTTAATTAGGTAAATTGGTTATAGACAAATAGACCCTATGCTACGCGGTTGAAATATTGGCGACCACGGTCGGTTAAACGACCCGCCAGCTCACTGAGTTATCCGAGTGACGGCCTACAATTCCGGGGAGTTTGGTGGGAGACGACGCAAACCCCTCCCCCCCCCCCACCTAGTGGTCGTTCTCGCCACCGACCCCCAGCCCACAACAATATTAATGTTATTACAAAACAATATTAATACTAATAATATCCCCTCCACCCAAGGATTTTGTCGTTGCCGTGGCATTTTGTGGAGCACCCCCAATGGGAATTTGTTTTTGTTTTTTTAATTTAAAACCACAAATACGTATGATTACCTTATCAAATAGTCACTACTGCTGTTTAACACGAAGCTGAAAGGGAGAAAACACGACGTTCTTCAAGCATTATATGCTTAGCGCATCGCTCACAGACAAACGCACCTGAGCCGAGATCTACGGTAATCGAAATACCCCAGAGAGGAGAACAACATGACTCTTCCGGCCACTCACGTACGCAGTGGGTGTACTAGTTTATCAAGTTTGCTACGACTCGGCCGGGACTCGAACCGCTGACCTCCCAGAGTGGATGCTCTAATCATTACACCACAGTGTGTGGTATATTTGATTTAGAACCTATACGCTGCCACACTCTGCTTGATCTAATAATTTTCAACTTTCCCGTTAACCTTTCCTGCTCGTTCCCGAGTCTCTCATATCATATAGTCTTTCTCTTAATGTGTCTCTCTGTGTGTCTATATGTCTAAGGACCTACCAAGATGCTACCGTGTCTGGCGGTTTAATCAGGCAGGTTAATGCGAATTGCAGTCAATCTCTTCCACCGACTGGTCCACGGCCCAAATGAGGTCTGAGTGCAGTCTTTGATCGTCCAAAAAAAGATGGCTGTTGGACAAGTCTGACTCTTCAACACACTTCTAATCTCTTCTTTGGTTAAGGAGAGGATGGTGCAGCAATGGACACTGCCCATGCAAAGGTTCACTGTCTCAAATCTGTCTTTGCAGTAAAGGCCAATGTCCCTAATCCCTCTTTCCCTGCACGCATTCACCACCTCAATAATAAAATATAAAGGTCTAAAAGGTTGTAAACCTTCCGACGACTAAGGTAGAGAAATTCCGAGTCTCTCTATATTCTATATCTCTGCAGCCCCTGACTGCACCGGCATCCCAACACTCAAAATCTGTTCATCTGCCATGTCCTCATGTTTCTGTTCTTTTCCATGTCATTTTCCTCTGAACACCTGCTGGAATCATGGAAATGGCCAACAATACCCAGATTCAAAAGAATGATGCCAAAGAGGACCCTCCAACTCAATTATAGACCAGTCAATCTTCTCCCGATCATAAGCAAAGTACTGTGAGACCCCGCTATTCGTGGATTCGCTATTCGCGGACCTCGTGTATTCACGGGTCATAAAGTGTGACCTGCTTCGACATTTACACTTCGCTTATTCGCGTTTTTAATTTTTTAAACAATTTAG
>NC_140971.1:3066215-3073715 GCF_056783735.1 Eptatretus burgeri
GAGACACACAGACAGAGAGAGAGAGACACACAGACAGAGAGAGAGAGAGACACACAGACAGAGAGAGAGAGAGACACACAGACAGAGAGAGAGAGAGACACACAGACAGAGAGAGAGAGACACACAGACAGAGAGAGAGAGATACACACAGACAGAGAGAGAGAGAGACACACAGACAGAGAGAGAGAGACACACAGACAGAGAGAGAGAGAGACACACAGACAGAGAGAGAGAGACACACAGACAGCGAGAGACACACAGACAGAGAGAGAGAGAGACACACAGACTGAGAGAGAGAGACACTCAGTCAGAGAGAGAGAGAGACACACAGACAGAGAGAGAGAGACACACAGACAGAGAGAGGGAGACACACAGCCAGAGAGAGAGAGACACACAGACAGAGAGAGAGACACACAGACAGAGAGAGAGAGACACACAGACAGAGAGAGAGAGACACACAGACAGAGAGAGAGAGACACACAGACAGAGAGAGAGAGACACACAGACAGAGAGAGAGAGACACACAGACAGAGAGAGAGAGACACACAGACAGAGAGAGAGAGACACACAGACAGAGAGAGAGAGAGACACACAGACAGAGAGAGAGAGACACGCAGACAGAGAGAGAGAGACACACAGACAGAGAGAGAGAGTCACACAGACAGAGAGAGAGACACACAGACACAGAGAGAGACACACAGACAGAGAGAGAGACACACAGACAGAGAGAGAGACACACAGACAGAGAGAGAGGCACACAGACAGAGAGAGACACACAGACAGAGAGAGACACACAGACAGAGAGAGACACACAGAGAGAGATAGACAGAGAGACAGACAGAGTGACAGACAGAGTGACAGACAGAGTGACAGACAGAGTGACAGACAGAGTGACAGACAGAGTGACAGACAGAGTGACAGACAGAGTGACAGACAGAGTGACAGACAGAGTGACAGACAGAGTGACAGACAGAGTGACAGACAGAGTGACAGACAGAGTGACAGACAGAGAGACAGACAGAGAGACGTGGGTTTTCGATAAATTACAGTGGGGAAGGGCAGTGTTTAATATGCTTTGGAATGTTTAATCTGCGTCAATCCAGCAGGACACTTTATTTTTGCAATACATGGTCTAGAATTGTGGAAGAGCAAGAACACAGAACAGATAAGGACACAACATAACAAAGGGAAGAGCAGGAGAAAGGGGAAACGCCAACAGCAGGGTAGATGAAGAAGGTAGCCTGAAACGGACAAACAAGGGATGCAGGTGACGATGAAGGTTCAGTGAGAATGCAAGGGGTGGACAAGATGGACACATAAAATTTTGGGAGGGTGGGAGTGGTTTAACGGATAAAGAAAATATCATGGCTTTGGATGGGGGATGACCTGAGATGGTGTTGAACAGCCATTTTGAAGACCGAGAGAGAAGAATGAGATCAAAGAGAGTGTGGAGGTAATTCCACATATGGGAAAAGAGAGGAATAAATGAGTGGAGGTGAGCAGTGGCTCTGGATTTAGGCAGTTTCCCTGGGAGTGGTTTCTGGTGGACTGTACGCATCCTGCAGATACTTGGAGAGGGGGTGGTGGGACAGAGTACGGAGGGGGCAGAGGGTGAAAGACCAGAAATGAGGTGGAAGAAGACAGAGAGACCGCTGACCTGTTGGCGATGGCGATGTGATAGGCTCAGTTTTATTGCGAGAGATTCCCATGATCTTGAAAATCTCAACTTTCAGGGCGTCAAGCTGAGCAAGATGCGAGGCAGGGGAGCCAGCACAAAGGGGAGAGCAATACTCCATCAAGCTACAGATTAAAGCCTTGTAGATGGGTAGATAGGAGCTCAGGTGTGTCAAGGAAGGATTTTGCACGACATGGGATGTCCAGCATGCATCTGGCTTTGGAGACCAACTTTGAAATGAAGCTTGCCCAATTAGATCATGGCTGAGAGTGAGATCCAAGAGTTTGAGTGACTGATCCTCCTCGAGAGGGTTGTTGAGAAAGTCGATGGGAGGGTTTGCGACCCAGTCCTTTCAGAAAGAAAGAGAGCAAGAGTGTGGGATTTCTCAGGATTGACAGACATGTACCATGTGCCAAATGTTTGACCAGTTTGTGATTTTGTCAAGGTCTTAAGAGAGGGAAGAGTCTGCTGCCTGTCTGTCAGAAAGATGAGGGATGTCATTGGCAGAGGGTGGAGTCATCAGCAAAGAGATAGAGGATTTTCCAAAGAGGCAGTGAGATCATCATGGAGATTAGGAATAGGATGTGGCGTAGAACATTGCCTTGGGGTACTCCAGCCTTGACAGGGTTCCATTGAGTCACGCAATGGCTATGAGAGTGGAGCAAGTTGGAAATCGAAGAGTGGAGTTGGCGTTGGATTCCATAAGCAGATAGTTTTGAGATCAAGGCGGGATGATGCCAGGCCGAATTGAAAGCTCGAGATATGGAACTTCATCGGAAAGCCGATATATATTTATTTTCCAAGTTTATTACCTCCACCACCAAAGGTGAAGGAGGTTGTGCTTTCACCCCTTTCTGTCCGTTTGTTCCTTGCAAAATCTAAGATTTTTCAAGGATTCTGTTCAGTCGCTTTTGTTATCCTGCCAAAACGAAGTTTTTGCAAGATCTGTTACTTGGTAAGTTTTTTTTTGTTTGTTTGTTTGTTTGTTTGTCTGTCATCATTGGATTTTTCACCTTTATATCACTCTGTAGAGCACAATTCTCATCGGAAACTCTCGTGGGTACACATATCGTAGTATTATTACAATACCCTTAAGCAAACATAAAGGTCAAGGTCAAGGTAACTTTGCGGTAAATCATGGAGGTCGACGAAACCCTTATTTTTTGAGTAATTTTAATCGAATCATCTCCAAACTTTATGGGAATGTAGTATATGGTCTGGCACTCAGCTGATTAGTTTTTGGTGGCGATTGGCCTTGACCTTCATGGTTAGCGCCTGAGGTCAAACATGTTTGACCCCAAGGTCAAATTTTCAAGTTTTAGGAACCATATCGTGTAGTACCTCAAATTAAACACCTCGATGAGTGCTTTCTAGATATGTTAAGCTTCAGACATTATGACGTCATTTGGTGACGTTATGAGGCAAACGCATATTTTTCATGGTTACTCTGTAGAATGATTCTCATCGGAATCTCTCGTAGGCAGATATTCCTCAAGGAGTCGCTCCTGGTGGATAGCAGCTCTGTTCACCTCAGTGTGACCTTAAAGAAGTCACACGTGGTCACCTTTCGGCAAGATACTGGTCACCCTGCGGGTGACATTGTTTTTTATTCTGTCTGTTTGTATATCGCCTACAGGTCACAATTTAAAATCGATCTTCATGAAACTTCACCACATGGTAGAGTTTGTCCGAAGGAAGCTGCCCATTGTTTGAGATCAAAAGGTCAAAAGGTCACCATAGGCCAGAGGTCAACAACTTACGTGAGATTTCTAAAATCTTCAATTTTCATCCGATTGACTTGAAATTTGAAGAGGATTTTCACATCAGGTCACTGAATTCAACCACCAATTATTTTTGAGGTCCACATCGGCCAAAAGGACATCGGCTGAATTTCTAAAATTGTCAATTTTCATCCGATTCACTTGAAATTTGAAGAGGAGTTGCATATTTGGTCATTCAATTTAACGAGTCAATTATTTTTGAGGTCAAATTTGTTTTATGGATTTTGCAAGTATCGTGCTCTGCACGTCGTCGTCTTCTTGTTTGTTTGTTTGTTTGATTGTTTGTGTGCAGGATATCTCAATAAGTTGTGGATGGATTCGGATGAAACTTGGACACGTTGGGTGCGTGACGAGGAAGAATTGATTCAACTTAGGTGAAGATCCAGATCCGGATACGATAATTATTTAATTTTAAAGTGTTTCTTCACCATTGACAGATATAGTAGTGTATCGCATGATATTTGAAAAATGTATTGGGCCCGATATGTTCTCGTGAATCAGGCATTGCGTGGTGGAGGTATGCGCTCTACCGAATGCCCTTCTAGTTTCAATTATGACGTGTTAATTTTTTCAATTGTGATGTGTTTATTTTTGGCTGCGGCTGATCTTCCTCAATATTTTCTCAAATCCCTTATTTCCATCGGAAGTTGGTTTTAACTATTGCAGTTTTGAATATCGTGGCATTTTCCAGGAACGTAACCCCCGTGATATTTTAGGGTTTACTGTATATATAACCAGTTTAGGGCAGATCAGATCTCAAAGCTTGCCTCCGATTTCTCTGGAGAGCTAAGAAGTCCCTCGTCTGCCGTCCTCAACTTACAATGGTGTACAAAATCATCATGCGGAATGTCATGGAATACGACTCCCTTCAGTGAAGTTGTGCTGTAACTTCCATTCTTGTCCTGTTGAGACTCTGTAACCTAAGGCCTTCTGCATCATTTGACTCTTGCATTAAGAAGCTGCCTAAGGATCTGTTTCTTGCTCATCGTTTGAAGACCGATGGCCTTGCAGTGTTGTTCTGCTCTTACACGAGTCTTGATGCAGTGCACATAGACATCCATTTATTACATACACAAACAGTAATTTGCATCTCCCATTCCCCCAACAACCATGCGTTCCATAAATGTTCCTCCCATCCCCTTTATTCTTGATTCTTTCCTCATGGGCTTTGGCTTTTATACACCAGCAATTATTCGTCAATGTAACTGACAATTCCCCATGCAGACAAAATAACTAGCTGCATATCTAACGATATGCACAGGCCATTATGGATGTGCTGTATAATAAATCACAACACCATCACCACTCACCTATCTGAGGAACTGGAAGAAGATGAAGATTGGGAACCAGAAGAGGATGAGCGAGAACCACTGACAGAGTTGTGGGAGCGAGAGGTTTGACGTGCACGAGGGGACACCGTGGCGTTTTCCGAACGCGGGGAGTGACCGTCACTCGGTTGGTGACCTCGTCTACGCCGTCGAGACCTGCCACCGCTCAGTGCTGCACAATCCTCATTGTGTCCCTCACGGTAGCGGCCCGATTGCAGGTTTTCGTAGCGCACGGAAGCATCTTCGTAATGGCTTGCTGGCGGGCTCGCATGGCTGCGGCCGCTGGAGTAATAAGCTGGGCTGCGGTAGTAATCCCCGTCGTAATGGCGACCGGCGGTGGCACTTCGCTCATACGTGTTGGATGACCGCTCGTGGTGCGTGTAGGGCTCGTAGGAGGGCCGATCACCGTGCCTGGTGGGGCGAGACCCAAGGAGAAAACTTTAGTTGTCAGATACAAACTGCAACGCTCCAATCCAAGACAGACAAAAAAAAGCAACAATTTCACTCTGTCGGAGTTAATTAACAACGGAGTATTAAAGTCACGTCAGCAAATGATGTGAAAACAAAACCTCCCTGAAAATCATCTTCTGTGGATATCCAGCCTCGCAATAAAAAAAAAGAAATAAAGAAATAAAATAATGTATAATGTCAATGTGTAAGCAGATCGAGATCAAACAAATTTTGGAAATGCTTTGTTGTAATTGGTGGAGCACGAGCACAAACTGAGCTTTGAAATCGACGCAATTCGGACCACACAAAGAAGATCGAGAGAAGCAGCACAAAGAAGAGCAAAGAAGATGTGATCTTACGTACACTGATGGGACTCAAACAAAGCTCAAGCGTAAGAATGACATCACCGCCGAACTGAGAAAACCTGTAATACCGAACAGCACCCACCCCCCCACATGTTGAGGGCACGTTTGGGTGATCATTTAACAGCCCCATAAACAAGCTCGTCTTGCCTTTCGGTTACAAAACCATGACACGAACCTTGGTCAGGCTGACGTGCGACTCTCGACGAGCCTCGAGTCATCCGCTTCATTAAACTACATCGTCAAGTTGATATTCCAAGGGAAGACGACGGTGAAGAGAAAATTAACCGCTTTGTGCGTCGCATTGTTGTTACACAAGTTCCCTTCAACCATCCTGACATCAGAACCAAACGGATTGGAAACGGTGTAAAAGTCAAGATGGCACAAACCCAAAGGGAAATACTTCCTTCAAGAACGAGGGCAGGACGACTGGCTTCACGTTTCATTCGCACAAACAGCACACGGCGCAAGCAACACGTGCCGGTGACGGTTTCGGGTCAAATCCCATTCCCTGAACACGTGAAGAGCTACCATTCCTCAAAAACAAGTTATCGTGTTGCAACGGGTGCTCTTCACAAAGGAAGACTGCACAAGCACACAAAGGATCACAGCAAGGACCTCGTCTTGTGCTTGCAAGTCAACGATCATTTCTCCTCCAGCAATATCGGTGCGCGGTTCGTAATTAACCACCGTCCCAAAAGAGGGACCACAGCCGTCACAAAGAACAAGGGACACACACCTAGAGTAAGCACCATCGCCACATTCATGGAAGAGCGCGTTTCCTGGCAAACAACGGAACCGGAACCCGAGGACGAATGCGTCATCACAGCAGTCGGGATCAGACGTCAAAACACTGGCACGAGATCGCAATAATTCAGCTTAAACATCACATTTAAATAGCAAATTACACAAAACGAAGGTAGAATATTAAAAAAATAAAATAAATAAATAGATTCCTGGGCTAGCTAGACTTGGCGACGAAGAAGCCTGGTGTTGGCTCAGTGGTTCGGGCGGCGGCTTGGGATCCTAGGGTCCTGAGTTCAAGCCCCGTCAGCCACTGAATTAATACACCAGGGGGTTGACTCAGCCTGTCATCCTTCCGAGGTCGGCGAAATGAGTACCAGTTCCAGTGTGTGTACTGGTAGAGGGGCACTGCATCAGCAACACAGTCGCGCTTCAACAAATGATAGCTACCCTGGCAGCTAAGCTGCCATACGACCACCAGCGATGAAGAAGGGCTGAAAGAGAGTGGATTTTATATGTTACAAAAGAGGCAATGATGAGGGGATTTGATGCAGAGGTTGACTTGAAGGGCACTCTTCGACGTCGTGACGTCACCAGATATGCCCCGCCCACATTATTACATCATCATACATACTCGTAGCATGTTTGATTTAAATCCTCGAAGCCAAATTCAATATATTTAATAATTCTGGCTGCCGGACGATGCGTCCGATCAGGTTGAAATTTAAAACACCACACATTCCCCATGACTACCGCATCATGAACGTGACGTCGATTAATGAAGAGGTTCAAGAGAGAGGATTTTTAAAAGATTTTCCTTCAGTCCAATATGGCAACCAGACTACGCAACCTATTAATTATCCGTGAGCATCCTGGCATCGCCAACGATTGGAGAACATGTGGGTGAAGTTTCCCCTCGATCTGTCAAGCCGTTCTGAAGAGGAGGACTTTTACTCGACAACAAAAATCAGTTACCAAACCATGTGACCAATGACGTCATAGGTCGAGAACAATTTGTTCCTCATGGATAGGTGAGGTGAAACTATGAAGTTTCACCTCGATCTGTTCAGCCGTTTTGGAGATCTTTGAAGGTTTTTTTTTTTAATGTTAAAAACAAAATGGCTGATGAACCACGTGACCGATGACAGATTTTTCCCCCC